>NW_019392728.1:217342-817342 GCF_000648675.2 Cimex lectularius | reverse complement strand
TTTGACAGTTTTTACTTTTAATGAATGTCATACATAATTAATATTCTTTTACATTACAAATCGAATAATTTTTTGGCTAACTTTAAAGTTATAAGTTAATTTTCAAACCTTCTGAACTATTTTTAAATCAATCTAAAAATGAAGATAATTTCAAAAGGCAATATAATACAAGGAAGTTTAACAAAATAGCCTGAAGTTGACAAAATTGTAAAGTTCACTAAGCCCGCGTGATCTATCAGTTGTTTTTTAATGTTTTTTAATGTTGTTTTAATGTTTTTTGTTTATATTACAATTCCAATAATTTTTTAGCTAATTATTTAAAATTAAAAGTTAATTTTTAAACCTTCTGAACTATTGTTAAATCAATCTAAACATGAAGATGATTTCAAAAAGCATTACAATACAGGGGGTGGCTTTCTTTGGATACCAAATGCCATGGGTAATTTTTTTGCCTTAAATCTTAAAATAATATAGTTGCTACATGGAATTTTTTTTTTTTACCACGTCTCAACTTTTTTAATTCTCCGCAATTATATTTGTTTAAAAATAAGTTTGCTTAAATATTTTTCGGCTTATCCTTCAAATTCTAAAGGACAATTTTTTGTGTTAAATGAAGGTACACTACAGCTGTAAACATGATGATTTGAAAAAGCATTACAATACAGGGATGGGGTGGCTTTCTTTGGATACCAAATGCGATGGGTAATTTTTTCGCCTTAAATCTTAAATTAATATATTTGCTACATGGAATATTTTATTTTTTTACGTCTCAATTTTTTTAATTCTCCACAATTATATTTGTCTAAAAATAAGTTTGCTTAAATATTTTTCGGCTTATTCTTCAATTCTAAAGGACAATTTTTTTGTGTTAAATGAAGCTACACTAAAGCATAGCTAGTTATGTGAAGTATACTAAACCCGCACGACCTACCAGTGTTGCGAAAGTGTTGGTTTTACGCGCCGTTTTTACAGTTTTTATTTTTAATGAATGCCATACATAATTAAATAATTTTTTAGCTAACTCTACAGTTATAAGTTAATTTTTAAATCAATCTAAAAATGAAGATGATTTCAAAAAGCATTTAGTATATGGATGGGGTGGTCTTTCTTTGGATACCAAATGCCATGAGTAATTTTTTCGCCTTAAATCTTAAATTAGTACATTTGATACATGGAATATTTTATTTTTTTACCACGTCTCAACTTTTTCAATTCTCCACAATTATGTTTATCCAAAAATAAGTTGTCTTAAATGTTTTTCGGCTCATCCTTCAATTCTAAAGGCCAAAATATTTTTTTCATGTTAAAATTAGTTTAGTAATTATTAGTATTATTTAAAATTGTTTAATGCCAAAAATTATAACATTCCAGTAATCCTTAGTTATCCGCTCTCTCTAAACCAGCAATTTTGTAAGTATGATCCAGTATATGCATACATACAGATAATATGTAAGTTATCATATTTATATGTCCATATAGTTTTAATAAAAAATTGGAAGGAAAGGGTATAGAACAATGAAATATTAAATTAATTGACAAGGTATTTTACAACATTGAACTAATAAAATATTTAAAAGTTGTGCAAACATAAAATAATTTAATAATAAATACAGATAGCTTGCAGGGATTGAAGCAAGGTCAGGATGTGATCCTCAGGGCTTTCTCTTGAAAAGAGGAGGACTCTTTTTTGCAAAACAAAAATGGTTTTGAAAGAAATTTTACGGTAATGTAAAGATTACAATAATAAATAAGTATTGTGGTAGTAAAATTGTGAAAAAAAGAGGAGTTTGATGCTTGTGATAGACGTCCTAGAAGATAGTTATGCAGCCGAAGAATACTGGAACAGCAACCTGCAAGATCCAAAGCATTTTTGTCCATTTGGAAGTAGCAGAGAAAAGCAGTTTTTAGTACCAACAGAGACCGAAATCCGCCGTGCTGTGCCATGCCATCTTGGTATTCCTCTTCAACCTTAGACCTTTACACTTTGGGCGTGCCATGAACAAATTGTTATAAGATATACACTAGTACAATATATAAAACTCAAGATAAAAAGGTGGGTGATACAATGCCTAGTGGAGATTTTAAGAAATTTAAAAATTTTTGATCAATGCATCTTTATTCAAAAATACCTTGAACATTTCCAATAAACATTTACTATTTTGCTTAGTATGACTATGATAGGAAAAGTTAAGCTAGGAAAAGGATAAAAATGGGAAAGGAACTAAGACAGGAAAAGTTTATAGATTTGCCGACATTTGACGAGCCAACATAAATAAATTATGATGTCGAGGAAATGGAAAATCAAAGCAATGAACTTTTTCAAAGTTATAAAATTGAAAAAGCCACACATGCATACACTACAACAGCTTCACCAATGAAAAGACTGTGTAAATTTGAGGAAAACTTCACCAAGGCACCACAGATTATCCTAGTGTTAAAACATTCATGATCCGTTTTTATAAACTTACAGTTAAATGACTTGACAACAGCCAATTAATTTTGCTAGTTCTTTTGTTTGGACCGATCCAGTCGAGTGTAAAAAAGATGTGGAAAAAAATTATTTAAATTCATTAGTAAGTACTCAAAGTAAGTTATCATCCAGTAAAAATAGCATATGAGTGGGGCCAACCTTGTTGTGGAAAAAATTGCTGTTATAATACTTTATAATTTATTTTTCCAAGTCAAATGGTTACATCACTTGAATGGGAGTTCTCTAATTGTAAGGGGTAGTTGAATTTGTGAAAATGATCTAAATTGACAAAATTTTGGTTAGATAATTAAGACTGTATGTATTATTTGTTATCAAATGTGTTGTGGTTGAAAAATAGCTCAAGTAGAAAACATGAATCTTCTTTGTCTTTGTTGCACTTGAATTGTATAACAAGCACTGAATTTTTAGTTGTAATATTTAATACGTAATACATAATATGTAATATTGTAATAATATTATAATAATGTATGTACATATGACTTCCCAATAAACTGTTTATAGTATTTTTGTTCTTTTTTATTTTTTTTTACTGGTTGACCTTTAAGTCCTTCTGAAGATTCTTTTATAATATTGTTACATTCCTTCATTATTTCAATGAATTTTAAGCTTCAAACACATATGTGAACAGATTTTAAATGTGAGCAAATTCAACGTTAATTTTTTGATTCAGCGTTGTTTAGAAATAATTAGTCAAACAGAAAAAAAAAAAAAATCTGGCAACGTCATGAATTCAAGGGCCACCAATATAATGTGATAAATTAATTTTCCATATATTAGAAGACAATTCAAATGGTATTCACTATTTGAAAGTTATTAAAAGTAGAACCAATTAAATGTTTAACAAATTGATTTCAAAGTATTTAAACACATTAGATCTATTGTTTTGTATCGAGTAACACAAAATAATTGCAGGAAATTTTTTACTTACTTGCTTTTCCATACTTTATTATCCAACTTTATTAAATAAATTACAATTAATTAAGGTTTTTAGTTGAGATAAAAAGTCTATGGCACGAGCGGTCACGAGGTCACGATAGCTAAAGTGGTAGAGCAGTGGCGTATCTAGCTGAAGTTCGTGGGTTCGAATCCCGCTCGTGCCATTAACTTTTTTATCTCAACCAAAAACCTTAATTAATTGTAATATATTAATTGGTCAAGCAGACCACGAAATTAGTGAATTATTAAATAAATTTAAAATTTTATAATTGATTGAACAAGCTAGTCATAAACCACCATCTTTACATTTTAGCTGGCTCTGTAATGTCCATTTAATTAACATTACTTGTTTCTTTCATAGTAGTCAATTTGATATTAATTTAAGGTTTTACAATTGAACTTGTAATTTATGTTTGCAAGTAACTGCATCGTTTCATTGAAAAGTTGTAACTCAAATGCCAATTTTTGTTTTATTAATTGTAACAGGTAGCAAAACGTACGTAAATGGACCTCAGCACAAACAGAAGGAGGTTGTCAGGCTTTGTGAACAACTCGTTTCAAGGATACGACGCCAGGGAACATCTGGAGAAGGGGCATTTCTTCCATTCCCAGTGGAAAAAATTTTCTACCGGAAAAATTGCTGGTTTCCTGCAGGCCACCCATCTCTGGAGTACACGACGGGCTTATCCAACAGTATAAAGGGAGCACGTGTCTGGCCTTCTGTTAGAATGTTTGAACCTCCAAATAATAAAAAAGCTTCAAAACTCCTTACCGAAGGAATTCAATTGAACAAAAATCTACCAGTTATGTTGACTAATGTTGAAAACAGGCCAATAACAGTATGTGAAGAAAAACTAATAGAGAGTGCCCAAAAAAAACTTCAGAACAAGAGTGTGCAGAATAAATTTCAGCCGGAGAGTACACAGAGCAAAGTTCAGGTTGAGAGCTCCGAGAAAGAAATGCAGCCAGAGAACGTGCAATGTACAATTCAACAAGAGAATACACAGAAAAATCTGCAACCAGGGAGCATGCAGAGTAAAGCTCAGCAAGACAGTGCACTGAGGAAAATTAAGCTAGATACTGTGCTGAGGGATATTCTGGCAAAGCTTGCCTTGCTCAAGGAATTACAGTCAGAAAACGAGCAGAGTCAGCAACAGCTAGAGAGCATGCAGAATAAATCTCAGCCAGAAAGCGCGCCAAACAACTGTCAGCCTGAGAGCATGCCTAGAGAATCTGAGCCAGAGACCTTACAGAAAAAAAGGCAAGATTTTCAGTCAGAGATACTGCAGACAAAAGAGCAGCCAGAGAGTATGCTGGGAGAATTTCGAACAGAAAGTGATCAGAGAAAATTTCAGTTTAAGAACTTAAAGGCAAATGATCAGACTGAGAGCTTGCTGAGGGAATTTGAGCCAGAGACTTCACACAAAAAAAGGAAATCAGAGCGTGTGCATCAAGATTTTCAGACAGAGAGATTGCAGACAAAAGAGCAACCAGAGAATGTGCTGAAAGAATTTCAAACAGAAATTGGGGGGAGAAAGTTTCAATTTAAGGACGATCAGTCTGAGAGTATGCAGAGAGAATTTGAGCCAGAGTCCTTCCACAAAAAAAGGCAATCAGAGCATGTGCATCAAGATTTTAAGTCAGAGAGATTGCAGAAAAAAGCGCAGCCAGAGAGTGTGCTGAAAGAATTTAAACCAGAAAGTGATCAGAGAAAATTTCAGTCTAAGAACTTAAAGACAAATGATCAGACTGAGAGCTTGCTGAGGGAATTTGAGCCAAAGACCTTCCACAAAAAAAAGAAATTGGAGCATGTGCATCAAGATTTTCAATCAGAGAGATTGCAGACAAAAGAGCAACCAAAGAATGTGCTGAAAGAATTTCAAACAGAAATTGGGGGGAGAAAGTTTCAATTTAAGGAAGATCAGTCTGAGAGTATGCAAAGGGAATTTCAGCCAGAGACCTTACACAAAAAAAGGAAATCAGAGCGTGTACATCAAGATTTTAAGTCAGAGAGATTGCAGAAAAAAGAGCAGCCAGAGAGTGTGCTGAGAGAATTTCAAACAGAAAGTGGGGGGAGAAAATTTCACTTTAAGAACGATCAGTCTGAGAGTATGCAGAGGGAATTTGAGCCAGAGACTTTACAGAAAAAAACGCAATCGGACCATGTGCAGCAAGATTTTCAGTCAGAGAACTTGCAGACAAAACAACTGCCAGAGAGAGTCAAGGGAGACATGCCACTTGAGAACAATTTTAAATCAGAAAGCTTACAGATAACTGATAAATCAAAGAGCGTGCAGAGGGAATCTCAGTCAGAGTGCACTCAGAAAGAAATCCAAACAGACCAAGTGCAGCAGAGGGAATTTCAGCCACAAAATATATGTATCAATGAGATAACACCTGATATTACTTATTACTCGCAATCAGTATATTTTTTTCCAACTAGTTTCTATCCAGGATATATGCCATGGCACTCAGGAGCTACAAATTTGCATCCACCAGACACAGTTGAATCTAATTCGTCCAATTCAAAACTTGTACCAACCTCTCAATCCATGCAAGAAATGTATTTTTGGCCTTATTATAATGTCAACAAAACAGAGTTTCCTCAATTTGAACATTTAGGGGAAGGAACAAGTGGTTTGTGCAATGATTTTTCATCAAAAGAAAAACATTTTTCTAAATTGCTATCTTCTCTCCAATGTACTACAAGGTTAATTATGCAAGCTCAAGGAAATGTCTATTCAAAAGAAATAATTGAAGACATGAATTCCAACAAGCCAGAATGCGTATACTTATTAATTAATGATATTCTCTGTTTAAAAGATGTTAGGGAAAAATTGCGTGCTGCTCTCCCCGAGTCAATTGAATGTTTAGACTTGTTACAAGCTCTCCATTCAGACAAACATGACTTGTCTCAATTCAAACTTTTCAATTTTCTGAAAAACAATTTCACACCAAGTGCGAAATACTGTAACTTTCTATTGGCCGATCGTTTATTTGAATCTTGTGAAGAGTGCCATCCGAAAAATAAACTAAATTCTGATGATATAGGAAATTCATTAGACACCGAGCCTTCAGAGAGTCAAAATTCTCAAGTAATTAATAGCAATAATGCTGAAGCAAATGATTGGGCTATATTTGCAAAAGACAGCGACAACAAATTTAGAACCTATAATGCTGTAAAAAATAGAACTAGAGAAAAAACTAGTCTACATGAAAGAAAAATTGCAAGTAATGAACAACCCAATCTGCTTTGTAGCACAGAAACATCAAGCAGTTCAAGAATAGAAAATAAGAAACATCATGATGAAAGTGGTTATAATTACGAGAATGATAGAGAACAGGAGAATAGGGACAAACATGATGCATATACGAGCCAATGGGATCCACTTAGAGAAAAAATAAACCGAGAAAAAAATTTACTGTATAAACGTAGGCCTTCTAATTCTACAAAAAAATTATCAACAGAAATTGATCTTAGCAAATACGACAAAAACAATAAAATGTTAAAACACATTAGCAAACCAAATTCTTCAGAAAGTAAACAAGAAGATCTTGAAACTTTAAACAAAGACAATTTTGATTCAATTCAGCAAGTTCCTAGAAAAAATGAAAAAGTATCGAATCATAAGGATAGAAAGGATTTTCCAGCCAGTACAAGTTGGGGTGAGCCATTAAAAACGGATTTTGGTAAAAGCTTTGATACAGTTCCAACTGAAAAATATGTTTCAAGAAAAGAAGGAGAAAATGATTTAAAAGTCAGGGACGAGAGAACAAAAAACCATCAAGTTAATGATAAACTTGTTACAAAAATTCAGTTTACAAACAAAAAAGCTGCTTCTGAGACCTCAAATGAGAGTAGGGCACAAGATGAAATTAAATTAAAAGATGCAACAAATTCTAAAGACAAGGATACTAAAGTGGCCACTGGAATTCATTCAAGTCGATACAAAGACCCTTCAGATTTTAAAAGCCGAATCAGAGCGGAGCAAATAAAAATTAAAGAATTGAACGATATTATTAAAAGGCTTGAGACAAATGATAAAACTGTCGATTCAAAATACCTATTGAAAGGGGCCATGCTTTGTGAAAAAAATACTGAAACCGCCGGTGAAGTTCGAATAGTTGTACGACAAGAGAGTATCGGAGAATTTTGTCATATAATTCATACGACAGGAGCTAGCCACATACCGTATGAACAATCTATTGCACTTTTCAAAAAGCATTTCACTTCATTTGATCGGGCAAAAGAAGTAATGAAGAAAGTTATACATAATTGTAGTGTGTGTTTTAAAAACTGAATTTTGTTTCTTCAGCATTAAGTAAATAATTTACATTTCTTGTGATTTCACATAGTAAGATATTAATTTATCTGTTCAATTTGTTTTAATTTAAAATTATTAGTTGAAATGCATACTAGACAAAAGTACAGTTACCTGAATTAATACGCTTGCAAGATTTACTCATTTGTTTTTCTATGTATAGTTACTTCTTGTGATCTCACAAAGTTTTATTTATTTGTATTCCATTTAAAATACTTTTTGTTTATACTAGTCAATTTACAATACATTTACTAAATTGTTTAAAATAGAGTTTTTATTTTGTGTGTTATGTATTATGCTTAATTTTGCTTGATAAAAGGCAGACAGTGCTGTACTACAAGCCAATTTTGGTTAGTTTCTACAAAACCATCACTTTTCAATTGCAGCATCCACAACATAAAATTATTCTTTGTATACCCACTTGTTCACATTGTCTGTCTTGTCTGTCAACAATTTTCAAGCGAAAATATTTTTTTTAAAGTTTTTATTACAATGTTTTTATAGACAATGTTTTAGAGACATTTATGACTTTTACAATTGTAACGGCTCTAGTCAAGATGTTCTATGAAAATAGAAGTGATATATTTTATGTATCGATTGAATCTTTAAAAAAATTGTGCGCTATGTTTATAAGTGTGTAATTTCTTATTATAGATCGAATCTCAAGAGTTCGATTTAATACTTGAAGAAAAATGAAAAAATGGTGTTCAAATATTCGAACTTGTTTACAAACATTTTGATCAAATTGTATAAATGTGTCTATCAAATAACATTAATTTGTGATCATCTAAGAACTTCAAATCAAAGAAACATTGATTTTCAACTAGTTTTAATGACACAGTAATTGAATCATGTAATATGTTATGTACACTCAAATTAATATTTATTTAATGTAATAAAAATTTATGCTTTATTTTGTACAATTATTTATTTGACTGAGACACACAGCAAGATAGAGAGAAAAGTGAAAGGAGTGAGAGTAAGTAGTTTATAAAAATAAGAGAAAAAAAGAGAATAGAGATACAGAAAAAAGGTATAAAATTGGGAAAGAGCGAATAGAAAAAGAAAGAGAGTGAGAGAAAAAAGTGAAAAGAGTAAGGGTAGGTAATTGATAAAAATACAAAAAGTAAAAAAAAGGAGAGAGTAGAGATATACAAAAAGAAAGGAAAAGTTAGTTACAAAATGATGAAGAGAGAGAGAGAAAAGTGAATGGGTGAGAGTAGATGATTGATAGAAAGCTATAAAGATAAAAAAGAACAAGAGAAAAAAGTGAAAAAAGTAAGGGTAGGTAATTGATAAAAATTCAGAAAGTGAAAAAAGGAGAGAGTAGAGATATAGAAAAAGAAAGGAAAAGTTAGTTACAAAATGATGAAGAGAAAGAGAGAGAGAGGGTGATAGAAAAGTGAGTGGGTGAGAGTAGGTGACTGATAGAAAGCTGTAAAAATAAAAAAGAACGAGAAAAAAGTGAATTAGAAAAAGAAATGGAAAGTGTGTATGTTTGTGTGCATGGGAGAGAGAAAGAGAGAGAGAGAGAGAGAGAGAGAGAGAGAGAGAGAGAGAGAGAAAGGAGTGGGAGTTGATGATTGACAAAAATACAGAAAGCAAAAAAAAAAAAAAAAGGAGTGTAGATAGAAAAAGAAAGGGAAACTGTAGAGAAAGATGAGAGATATATTGTTACGGCCAGTGCCATGGAAAGAAAGAAAAAAATTATAATAAAAAAAAATGTTAAGAAATGTTAATAAAATAAATTTAAGAAAAATTCTAAATTAAAATAAATGACGGGAGAGCTTTATTAGGGACTTACCACCTTCCTTCAGATGACGGCTGCAAGAAGCGTAGGGAGCTTGCCCAATTTCCCTGACCTCGCCGCAGAATATAAGATGATTTCAGGTGGAAGAGATCGATGTAGAAGTGCAGAGGGTTTTCAGAGATTTTGGATCTTTTTTAAATTAATAAAGGAGAGAAACATATGAGATTAAGGCGTAAGGACACTTTCTTTCGTAGGAGTAGAGTACGACTGGGGCTGTAAGGAGCGTGGGAGTTGGATTCTAATCCAAAACAAAGCATATTTCTAAAATAAGATGGCTGGCGTCAACACTATTATTATACTATTCTTTTCCAAACATTTTATAACTTTTATTGTTTAAAAAATGTTGCATCATTCACGGTTGATTAACCTGAAGTTGAATTAGTTTCCATTTTTTGTTTTAATCTATCAATAAAACAAAAATGAGCTTTCACTAATTATTTAGGGCAAAAATTATTTAAAAATCAAAACATATTGTTTTTTGGTCGATATTTGATAGTTAACAGATGAAAGTATCTCGAAAATTCAGTGTGTTAAAACAGTTCCTTACAAATAAAAAGTCCAATTTAATCCGAATTAACTGCGCATTTTATTATTTTATGAGTAAAACGAAAACTTCCTCGGGATTTTTATTCTCAGTTAATTTTTTCATAATACATTGTTTCATATTGCACATGGGCTGGTTCTGCGACTTCGATTCTCGGCTGTACGAATGGTTTAACGCCTCTGAGCACATTCTGGAAGTCGAAAATTATGTCGGATTGTGTCGATGCGAACAGAGCTTGGAGATAGCTGTCGGTCACAAACATCGGCAGCTGGTCAGAGTTATCCTCTAAAAACTTGAGAAAAATTGCCTTTATCCTTTCTTTAAGAATGGGCACATAGTTGAAAATGTCTTCTAGTAGCAGACCTGACTTTTCGGGAATCTAAAAAGCACCAGATTACAATAAGCACTCTTATTTGTACCAACAGGGGGAGAAAGTATCACCTTTTTCCATTTGTTCAACTTAACAGCATAAGCAACTAATTCAACAAATGTCCATTTGCTGTGAGGTAGCTAAAGGCAAAGAGGCAAAAGTTTAAAGATGATTGGAGAATATTGTAGTTTTTATCCTATCTGTAAGTCTTTTAATCGTAAAAGCAAAAATCTGCATATTTATCCAAATTAATATAATAATAATTAAAAAATGGAAATGGGGACAACATACATACAGATTAAATTGATTATATCAGTGTAGTTTACCTTTTTCAAGTATTGTTTGCTAATGTCATCTAGTAATTGTGGGAATCTGTCATGGTATAAGACATAGGCCCAAGGTTGCTTGAAGTATTCATAAAAATCTTGGATAAGTTGGCTGTAATATCTTGCCACAATGTTGTTTAACATCATATCATGCATGCCGTAAACGTTGATCAGATTACGAGCATCAATTGGCTGTAATAAAAAAAAACTCAATGCAAAATTGCTCGATTAAAAAATAAAAATACTCACAATGGAAGAAACGCAGACCATATCTCTGACACAATTAAAACTGTCCATAATAATTCTAAAATAACCGATTTGCTCGGGGTTTTCAATTTGACCTGTTAGCAATATTTTACTCTGCGGAAATTGTTAAAATTAGACGTGAGGATTTTATGAAAAGTGAAATTTACACTGACAAAGTTCTTTTGGGTGCTCAACAGAGTCTGTATCGGCATAAGAGGACCAGGACTCCTTACGAGCAGGCAATATCTCGTGCCAGGGAGCATGCAGTGTGTCACATTGGGCATCTTGAACCTGATCAGGCCCGATGGTGAAAGTCTTGCATATCCTGGCATTTTAATTATCTCTGGTACTCTTGAAGCAAGCTTAAAAAAATGAAATAAAATAAAATACAACAGTAGGGATATCAGTCAGGCTTCTTCAAAGAAATTATCGATTAAAAAAAAAAATGTATGCTGATTTCTGTGAAAGTGAGTATCTAGGGGTTTTATAACACTAAAATCTGACAATTAGGTCATGTTTTGAATGTTTTTCAATTGGAGATTCCGATATCAAATTCTAAAATAGGAAAAATTTTAAAGATAAAAAATCGATAAATAAATTCAAACAAAAATGTATATTTAGGGGTAAAATCATGACCTAGTTTACTTGAAAAATATTTGGGTTTTAGAAATATTTTGATTATTGTTAAACTTTGATAGCTTTTAGTATATTTTTATTGCAATCTACATAAAAAAAAGCCGTAAAATGATATATTCACATTGTTAATTCGAGAAAGTAGAAAGGTGAAATAAAAATATTAAAATATGGAAAATTTTGACTTAAAAAAAAAAATTATGGAACCAAGGCCTAATCATAAGAAGTGCCAGATAAGTGTCCAATGTTCACGAATCTAACAAATTATTTAAAAAAAAAAAAAAAAAAAAAAAAAACGACCCTCCAACCTGAGCGTCCTCTTGTTAGATTGTAATTCTTTATTTAAAATTCAATTTTTTTTTTTAATTAAGTAGTATTTTTATTTTATGCCTGAGTATCACAGTTTTCGGCATAGGAATTATAAATGATGGATTGCATTACCTCAGCACCAACTTCTGTTGAATTGTACCATTCATGATTGAAGCATGGAGCATAGTAAGATCTTGAATATTTTGTCATTGGCCCTGCAGCAAAAATGTACGGATCGTTTGTGTTGAAGTTCTCATCGATGACCAGTTTCCCATCATATACTAAGTGCGCTTTAATTAAAGCTGGAAAATAATTTAATGGTTATTGCAAAAATCAGTAGGGTAATTTTTAACCGGTTACCTAAAACTGTTTTTATATTGACTTGCTTGTCTGAAAAACTGAACATAACAAGGCACTCTAAACTGCTTATGTTGTTTTGTGATTCAAAATAGACTTTTTCTATTTTCCCTGTATCTTTGTTTAGGTCAAAAGAGGAGAAGGTGTACTTTTTATAAACGGTTATTCTAAGGATCTTTAATATCATGCTGATTTCTTTGTAGACCTAGGTAAATACAATTTTCAGTTTGAGCAGTCAGATTGAGGAAATAATCCATTTTTCATAGTTACTGTTGGATCGTTGAACTGGTCAATTGCATGTGGACGAAGAGACTTGGTTTCAACATACACAATCCTGTTTCCTGGGACGCCAAAGGTCAAAAGACCCTCAATACAGCTTAATGCTCCAATATGGCTTCCATATACAATAATTTTACCAACTAAAAATAAAAAATAAAAAATTTTATATTAAATTTTGTATTATATAATAAAAACTAACCAGGAGTGGGATCAAGCGATTTTATATATTCCAAAGATAAGAATGCATCATGAGGGGAGTTCAGTGTGAATAAATTTTCAGGATTTTCACGATCCAATGTTCTCAAAGTTAACTTCCTGGTTGAGAAAATATTTGCAAAATTACACATTTAAAAAAAATAATAATAAAAAAATAAAAAATTACATATCATAAGGTACAGTGCACCGCCTCTCGAAATCTTGAACTTTCTCTAGTTCTGGATTTCCAAATTGTGTGCCACAAAAAAGGAAGAGAAAATCGTACATCAAGAAATAATTATTGTCAATCACCAACTGCTTCATGTCTCTGGATAACAACAAAATAGAATTTGCATAATTTTAATTACAACTTGGGGGAAAAATGAGAGAGGATTAGAAAACATGCTTGATTGTCTTCGTGATGGAGGGAGAAACAGTGTTAACAAAAAACACCTAAATAAAATTAAGTATAAACAGTATTAAATTATATTTACAGTGTCATTATGTTTTTTTCTTTTTATATGAATGTGTTTGCTACAGATAGTGATAGTGTACAAACCTGGTCACCAAGGTGAGCCAGACCTTTAGCACCCCCTTACAATAAAAAAGGACAAAGAAAACACAACTAAGGATTAAGAACATTGGATAGCATGGCAGCAAGGTAGAAAACAAGAAAGGCAAGTCTGTAAATTTAAACCAATAAAAGGCTATTTTATTTTATACATTTTTTTTTGTATGTTTAAAAACAAATAAAATGCACAAAAAATAAATTGTGAACAAATCTTTTTTTTGTACGAAGAGTACTCAAAAGCTCTAATTAAAAATAACCTCTAAAAATAAAGCTCTAAGAACAAGAATATGGCTACTGTACAATTGTCATCCTATGGAAACACCACATAATCACCAGAATATTTGAAGGAGGGAAAAAATTTTCCAGGAAGGTGGGGTTCCATCGGTTCCCAGCAAGTTGGAAAGTTTTTGAATTCCAAATATCTGGAGAGGAACTATCCTTAGTCTGAACTAGTTGTTAAACTTTTTTACGTCACTTGAAGAAAATGGTGTACAAAACCCAAATTCCCAAATATTGAACTAAAATTAAGTATATCAATTGAATGCCAATTAATCACACCTGACCAAAATATAAAATAAAAGTTACAATTAATTAAGGTTTTTAGTTGATGAAAAAAAGTTAATGGCACGAGTGGGATTTGAACCCACGATCTTTGGCTAGATACACCGCTGCTCCACCACTTGAGCTATCGTGACCTCGATCCACTCGAACACTAACTTCCTATCTCAACCCCACCTGATGAGTTTTCCTTTTTTTCATCTCAACTAAAAACCTTAATTAATTGTAAAATATTAATTGGTCAAGCGGACCACGAAATTAGTGAATTTAATAAAATAAAAGGTAGGAATTTCAAGACCTAATTGACATTTGGCACATGCAGAATGGGCTGCAGTTTAAGTATCTTCAAAAAAAGTCAAAGGTAATAATTTTTCTTATTATTAAGTATATAATTAATTAATTATATGTTTTAAATTAACAAGATATTTTTTTAGGGGAAGAATTTAAGTTATTATTTTTCCTGTTTTTAATAAATATATTTTAATTTGATCAGTGTTGTCAGTTTTTAATCCCAAAACACTAAAATTTAAACACAGCAATGACAACAGCAAGAAAGTAATCGAATATCTGAAGCAAATAAATGCATATGGTCGCCTTTAATGTTTCTCCACACGTGGTTTCATTTTCCCTTCCTAAAGTGAGTGTATTTATTGGCGAGAATGTGTGTGTATGGGTGGGTAGTGGTCGGAATATCGAGTACACCACAGACCCACCAAACTAGGATAGATATCTCTTTGCGTGTTTTGGGTAGAATGAATGTATTTATTGTGGCAAAAGTGAGTGTGTATGGGTGGGTTGTGCAGGAGTATCGAGTACTTAACAGACCCACTGATTCAGTTAGTATTAGGCTATATCTTTTAGAGTGAATGGGCGGAGGCACTGTTGTAATATTAAATGCGCCAGTGGCTCCACATTTTTTTTATTTGTAAATATAGAATGATTGATTACTGTTTGAGTGAATGTATTTATTAGTGTGATAGTAGTGTATGCTTGGGTGAGTCTATGGTGGAATATCAAGTACCCCATAAACCCACCAACCTAGGTTAATATTTTAGATTAATTATAATTTTAATTGTACATAATGTATGGATGTATTTATTAGCATGAACGAGGGTGGGTCAGAGAATGAAATAGTTTCAGAGCCTTTTCACCTTGTGTAGGAGGGATAAAAATGTAGAAATAACATCCCAGAACACAACCAGAAAGATTGCCAGACTTCCTACAGAAAAGCTAACTTCAAAAAAATAAAATAAATAAATAAAATATATAAATAAATAAATTTTTAAAACATGAGGTGGAAGAAATGTGAGGCGCCGGCAATAACCCAGGCAGCTAACCAGCCGGAAAAAAAAAATTACTAAGTTTATATAGCACATATACAACAAATAAAAATCTAATTACATCTTGGTTTATTATTCTAAGTTCTTTGAAGTTTATAAGTATCAAATTAATTTTTTTAGTAATTCACTAATTTCGTGGTCCGCTTGACCAATTAATATTTTACAATCAATTAAGGTTTTTAGTCGAGATAAAAAAAGTCAATGGCACGAGTGGGATTCGAACCCACGATCTTCGGCTTGATACGCTGAAAAAATGCAAAAAGGAGGGAAAATTCAAAAGGTGTGGTTGAGATGGGAAGTTGGTGTCTGAGTGGATCAAGGTCACGATAGCTCAAGTGGTAGAGCAGCGGCTTATTTAGCCGAAGATCGTGGGTTCGAATCCCACTCGTGCCATTGACTTTTTTATCTCAACTAAAAACCTTAATTAATTGGTCAAGCGGACCATGAAATTAGTGAAATTGATATCTCGCTATCTCGGCTAAAAACCTTTTTTTAGTAATGTTAAAACAATTTGAAAGATTACCTGTCCACTGCAGTCACCGTCCCATCCACAATCCTTATCAAGTTTTCCAGGCCAAGCTTACTTATGTATTTCAAATTGTATTTCCCATTTTTAGGCATCATTGTTTCAATTATTTGTTGATATTTATACTTGCGAGGGAATCTATGCATTGTCACTAATGTTATATTCACAGCCGCTACATACGGTGTGTTTTGCCTTAAAAAGTTTTGATGATAATAACAAATTTATTGTTTTATAAAGTTACAAATGTTTTTTTTTTACTGAAATATAAGATTTTCAATAAAAGATAATCCAGTTTCACTTGCACCAACAACAACTATATGAGAATCGTTAAAACTCCTGTTCAGGCTAGAAAGTCTATAATTTGTATAATAAAGTGCAAAGGGCGGATAATCATTTGCCATTAAAAATGCAGGCTGGTTCTGCCGAAGGCTCGGACTGTATATCGGTACCAGCCTTGGCCGGACTGGCATCCAAAATTTGATACCGCTTAATGGTGTAAAATCTTCAAACTGTAAAAATTCAGGTTCAATACATTTTCTACCAGTTTTTGAACCAGGTTTACTCACCTTGGATGCGATGTGTGTGGGGTACACAGTGTGATAGAGAGAAGTGAAACCGCTCATATGCATGATCCCCCTTAAAAAAAATCGAGTGTACCTTTGGAAGAGTTTGCTGACCATGAAATGTTTAACATATCCATGGTTTGGAATGCAGTGCAATTTGAATTTCATGTATTTCTCCAAATCGAAATGAAATTTTAAATAGTCTGGATTTTTTTCTGGGCTGAAAGTAACGGTAAGATTTAATTTTGTCATTCGCCCATTACTCGATCGACTCACCAAACTATTGCAAATCCAATAATTATTCCGTACACGAGCAAAACGTAACATTTCAACTCATCTTGGTTTTCAATCAAAGCTCTTAAAATCTCTCTTTGGTACACTAAATTATTTACCATTGCTGTTACAATAGCTAATAAATCTTCATAGTCAGCTACTACGGCTGGTCTTACAGAATATCTCCTATATAATTAATTATTATTATTAATTTAATTAATTATATNCAATATTCTTAAATAAACACTATATGTATATATATATAAAAGATTATTAGCAACAAACAAAAATCCTACAAGCATGTGATGTGCAAAATCCGGTTTTTCTTGACCCCGCTTAATTGCGATCAATGCATAATCATACTTTTCCAAATCTTTAAATATATCTTGTAGCAAGTTCAAAGATTCCCTTTAAAAACAAAAACGAATTAATTTTAAAGCATAATTATTACTGAGTACCACTTACGATGGACTCATGTTTCCAGTCATAAGGAAATCAATAAGGAAAGCATTCACAGCGCCAAAGTAAAATTCAGACTTGGGAGGAGGTTGTGCGTTTTCCAAAGTGTTCAGAATAACAGAAGAGGGCATTGCCACTGAAAATCACATTTATAAATATCTCTGTTTAACGTTTTGTACGTATGGTTCATCGTACTGCACAAGTTTCTATAGCTGGTAAGCTCCATCATTGTATAGTCGTCAAACGGCACTTTCATTTCTGACCCTTCAGACTCCTCCTCGTCCAAATCAGCATCATGCATCAAAAGAGTCGACCAGACGATACCTACAATTGGATTTAAATTATTATATATTTTAAACGGATGTAAAAAAATCTAACCATCCATGACTGCTGCATCTTGAGAAGCAGTGACTTTCAGTTTTGCAGTCTGTTCATCCGATTCACTCCTCGCAGGGCTGGAAAAAAGACACGGATAAACTCATTCCTTTTAAAACCAATTTGCCCACATACACAGCTAATGAAAATTCGGATCCTGATTTAGTGTAGTATCTTTTTCCTGATTTCTTTTTCCAAATAGCATCGGCATTGGTCATCTTTTGAAACCCGCTGTAAGCACTCGTGTGAAACATTTTTTGTAGAACTTCTGTATTCACATTGGTGTTGACACAAGCGACAGCTAGAAGGCCAGCACCTTCCTAAAGGCACAATTAGTCATTATACCAGTTTTGAGTACTTCAATATGATATTAACCTTAGCAACATACATCCTCCTATCGGTATCAAAACCTATTATATCCTGTGCTAACTTTTTTCCATAAAATTTTATCAACTCGGGTTCTTCGTGTTCAATAGTTTCTACTATCCGATCATTATCTTCATTTCTAAATTTGAATAGTGTTTTATTAGAATGATTTATAATCAGTGTAGAATGTTTTACCTGGCTTGGCGAAATCTATGCATTGCCAGGCATGATCTTCTTGGCACCCAGTAGATAAATGAAGGCAGGGAGGTGTTGTCTAACGCATGAACCAAAGGTATGGTTTCAAAATAAATGTCCCAGTTAGGATCTAAAATGGTTTTGTCTTCATTGATTCTTTGCTAATAATTTTATCATTCAAGTAGTACGACAATTTGAAATTTACAAACCCAATTGGACATGTGGTAAAGTCATTAAAACCAGTTTTTTAATTCGGGGATGAAGATAAAATATCGAAGTGAAAAGACATCCAAATATTATATTTATGTACTTTTCCTTGTACAATATGAGGTGGACAAAGAGTGAATTCGACGTGTTGAATTTTGTTAATCTGAAAAATTCCAGGATAAAACGTCAATTGAACTTTTTTAGTATAGTCGTTACCTGAATTTTGTGAACATCCATTCCTCCCATTCTGTCTTGCTTATTGAGCTAAACTGAGGATAATCATTAACACAAATAGCTCCCAAGATTTCTTTCCGATAGTTCACTATGCAAAGGAAAAGGTAGGAATGCTCTCTGTGAAAGCAACAAATAGAAAAATCTGTACATTTAATGTGTGGTGATTAGTGACCGTTAATCGATATTTATTTAGAAATTGTGAGATGCGGTTTGGTGTAATATGGTCCAAAATGTAACTGTAATATGTAAACAATGTTTGTAAATTCCAGGTCCTGAAGATGATCTCTCAATAAAGATCGAAACGTTGGCACGATAAAGAAAATGTTTTTCTGAAAGCTACATCACACCAGACCGCATCTCACGATTTCTAAATAAATGTACATTAATAATTTGTATGTCTTCTTAAATATTGTCCCCTCATTACTTTATTTTTAACTAATTACAAACTTTTTTGCATATTATTCTGTTTGCCAAAAAATTACATGTTACAATAGATTTACTGGAATATAAACGATAAAATGAGAAATTTGAAATTTAAAAAAAATGTAAAATTAAACAAGGAAATATATGCATAAATAATATATTTCGATTTTCCCCATATTATAAACATGTACCTACATAGTATTCAACTTACAAATTAATTACTAATTTAAAATTAATTTTCTTACAGTATGTATTAGGATATTTAGTTGTGTTCTAATTCACATTAACAAAAAAAAAAAAAAAAAAAAAAAAAAAAAAAAAAAAAAAAAAAAAAAAAAAAAAGAGTGGGTAAAGAATCATCAATCTTTTAAAGAAATATATTTACTGCTTAAGTTTTTCAAGTTTCATTAAGAAGATTTAACTCCTGGTTTCCCATTTTCAATCAGTATACAGAAAAAGGCTTTTATATATTTTTTTTTCCTTGAACTAGTGTACATCTAGCCAGCGACATTCATTGCTTTCATTGCTTGATGCCACCGGTCCCCTGAGACCAGCCAGGAAGGACACCTGGGCTCTCCATTTGTAAAGGGGAAATTCTCAACATTAACAGACTGTTTCCGAGGAGGTGGATAAAAACCTTACATGGTAAAGCTACCATTGGAAAAGTCCAACACCATCACACAGTCCAGAGCATAACGTGCCCTGAGAGTGCAGAGATGTCCCCCAACGGTCCCTAGCCGAACCGTCCCCCCCCCAGCCTCCACCATGCCTCAAGGATGGTTATATATCTTAAATATCTATGTCGTTATCGGTGATGAATTTGTATATGGTATCTAGTTTCAATGCGGTTTGTGTAGTTTAGTATTATGTTTAATGAGTTGGGGAGAGGGATTTTATATTTCTTGAGCGCTTTACAAATATATTCTCTTCTGGTAGTCTTCAGCAGGCATCCCAGTATGATGTGGTTTGCGACTGCCGTTGAGGTATCATCGCATGAGCATTTGCTTGTTTGTACTAATTCCTATCTCATGCAGGTGCGATGGGAGTCTATTGTGGTTGAACCTCAGTCTACATATAGTGGTAAAGAATTTTCTATTTCTTTTGACGTTTGAAAACCACAGTTTAGACTGGATGTTTGGTTGGTAGGCAGAGTACCAGATGCCTTTGCTTTTGGATGATTGTTCATACTCGCTTTGCCATTTCTTGCGTACTAAGACTCTATTATGTGATACAATGTCCCAGGCTGAGATCTCTTTGATGTCGTTTCCTGATAGAGCAGCATCCTTTGCCAATGTATCAACCCGCTGGTTAAACCAGTTGCTGTTATGGCCTTTGACCCAAAGAAGATGAATAGCTATACCACTTCTGCAGGTTAACAAAATGGTTTTGATCTCTAGGATAATGGGATCTTCAGGAGCATCTGTTTTCTTCAAAGCTGTCAGAACATTTAGGCTGTCTGGACAAATTATGGTCTTGGCTGGTTTTGTTTGTTTAATGTATTTTATAGCTTCCCTTATGGCTATAGCTTCAGTGGAGAAGATCATGGGAGTTTAAACTGCCTGGAATAGTCATTATTTGTATTAAGTATTGCGGCCCCCACCCCATATTGGGATTTTGAGCCATCTGTATAAACTACCATAGCCAGCGGGCTTCTACCAGTCTCAAAACAGACCTTAATGAGTCGTGTTCACCTTTCAATTCCTGTAGGCACGTTATAACCTTAAGTGCAAAGAGTGGAATAAGCCAGTGGAGTTTTGTGTTTGACGAGCGGATGATTTTTCCCAGAGAGATGCTTTTCATTTTAATATGAGTTTCAAGTAGAGGGGGCGAGTTTCAAGGTGGTTTGTAGGGTTCACTAAGGGCTGTGACAGCCAAAGCATTCAGTCCCATAATATAAATTATGACAATTAATTAAGGTTTTTAGTTGAGATGAAAAAAAGTTAATGGCACAAGAGGGATTCGAACCCACGACCTTTGGCTAGATACGCCGAATTTTTCAAAAAATGGCAAAAGGAGGGAAAACTCATAAGGTGGGGTTGATATGGGGAGTTGTTGTCTGAGTGGATCGAGGTCACAATAGCTCAAGTGGTAGAGCAGCGGCGTATCTAGCCGAAGGTCGTGGGTTTGAATCCCTCTCGTGCCATTAACTTTTTTTTATCTCAACTAAAAACCTTAATTAATTGACATGTATTAATTGGTCAAGCGGACCACGAAAGTAGTGAATTAATATAAATTATTTTGCATAACACAAATACACAATCATATGAAAACTCTGTGAAAAAAAGTAAAATGTGTCATTTTCACCCATTATTTCTAAAAGTAAGGCAACAATAAATTTTATCTTTTGTTGTGTGTATGAGTCTTAATTATTTTTATGCACTATTGGATTTTTAAACATGTTATTCATGCTTACATTATTTAATATTAAAAATATTATGAAACAATTTTTGACACATTTTAATTTTACATCTGTGCAAAATGTTTCATATGATTTATTTTCACTTATAGATTTTTTAGCTGATCGCCAAATATTTTTAGATGTAAAAATTCAATGTTAAAAAATCCCAATATTTCGTACAGACAAAAGACTTAAAATAGCAAAATTAAATATGCACATCATTGCAGGTAAATCTATTGGTCCAAAGATCTCTTCTGTCGATTTGGTCATGAGCTTCTGAAGCTGGCACAGGTCATTATGCTCAACACGTCGCCATTGGTTCAGAAAGTTTTCCAAAACGTTTTCATCACGCCAATCAACTGCGGTCTGTAAGCATCGATCCAATTTTAAACATTTTTTTATACTTTTAATGAAAGTTTCATGTGCGTTTTACCTGTATCTCTGTCTGTGTCCCATTTTCAGCCATTGTTTTCTGCTCGACTGGCAAGACCTGTAAAAAGAGAAAATCGTACATCGAAAATCTGCGAAGTCGCGAGTGCGACAATTCTTTACCTTCACTTCCTTCGATCTGAATTGTTCGCACAGACATCGTTTCTCGCATATGCACCAACGTCCTTTGCACATCTCTTTCAGATTTTTTTTCATTTTGATAAATTAACAAAATTCGCTTGAAACTAAATTGACTACAGTGACAAAATTAACAACAGGTTAAGAAAACAACAAACACCAACACATGATTCATATACATATTTTTGTGCAAGTGGTATGTTAATTTTATATTATATTCAGATTTAAACATTTATTAATAATTATGTTTCTTGTTCTATAGGACACTCAGCAAGAGGAGAATGAAAAATTGTTGAAATCTTGATTTTTTTTAAACTTGATTAAGTGAATAAAATGCAAATAAAAGATAAAAATTCAAATATGGATGGAATGGGATTTTTCACCAATTATGGAAATATTTAATTGAAAAAGAAAAAGTAGCAAAACTATTCAATCTGTCTAAATGATGTGCACTTACATTTTCTGACAATAAAAATTATTTACCAAATTGTTCTAATTGTTTCTATTATTTTCTTAACATGTTCTATTGCACTAAAAATTATAGCCATTCTTAAAAAGATTGGTTTATTCTGACTAAATAATTGTTGTAAATAAACGTACATTTTTATTTATAATAAAAGTCTAAAGTGTCATAAAATTAAGAAGATACGGTGATACAGATCGTACAAGTAGACTGCGGATTTTTATGCACTACAAACTTGATTTATGCCATATAATATGCTGTTAAAGCATCCAAAATATTATAATTGATAACAAGTCTGATATTTTTTTTGACCATCTCCTTTTTTGACAAGAAGCAGAGTGTTTGTAAAATGTGACAATGAGTACAATTGAATCTTTCAGAAGATGGTAGCCCCTAGATTTAAAATCTGCTACTGCTCAGGCCCTGAGCAATAATCTGATTTGGGAGAGTAAGACAAAGCCTCATGGCCTATTATAGTTAAAATATTTGTGAATAGTAAAATGTAAATCTTATTATATAAATAGGTTTATAAGAGTGGGAATGTTTATTTATTCTATGCATATTATTGTAAAACTAATGATTGATCTAATTGGACCAGTTTTAATAAATAAAGTAAAACAAAAATTAAAAAGAAAAATCTGGGTTATTTTGGGTTGAAATGATTATTGTCGTGTCCGAGTAAATTGCTTTTCAAGAGGATTATTAACATACTTATTCAAAAATCGTGAGATACGGTCTGGTATGATGTAGGTTTCAGAAAAACATTTTCTTTATCGTGCCAACGTTTCAATCTTTATTGAGATCACCTTCAGGGCCTGGGATTTACAAACATTGTTTACATTTAGCAAATACATACAGGATGAGGAAAAAAGTGAATTTATACAATGCAAAAAATATTTTTTATATTCAATCAAAGTATTTCTACTCATTTTGATTGGATATAAAAAAATATATTTTTTCATTGTATAAAACAAAATAGTTGAGCTAATGACCATTATCAAATAATTACTTATCTATTTCTTTCCACTATTTGTGAGCTCACTTTCTTGGATTGAAAATTTATATCTAATTTTATTTTATGATTTTCACCCACAGCCATTCTCTTTACAAGGGGTTGTGCACATTATTTTGCTTAAAAATAATAAATTGTATTAATATTTTTTAATAAATATTGTCGAAATGAGCCTTATTTTAAATTGTGCATTCTGATGGACATCATTAATTATATACGTTTTTCTTTAAAAATTGACAGTTAAAAATCATTAAAATGAAACTAAATGACAAAAATACAGTTAGTTGCATTAGTGGGTTTTCCAGTTTCTAAATTTTTATGATTTTCCTTTTAGTAGAATGATAATCATGTTTTGCTTGATATAGCTAATTTTATTTTATGATTTTCAATAAATTTCAAAAGAATAAATTGTAGTAATATTTTTAGTAAATATTGTCCAGTTGAGCCTTTTTTTAATTGTGCATTCTGATGGACATCATGAATTACATACGTTTTTCTTTAAAAATTGACAGTTAAAAATCATTAAAATGAAATTAAATGACAAAAATACCGTTAGTTGCATTAGTGGGTTTTTCAGTTTCTAAATTGTTGTGATTTTTCTTTTAGTAGATGATAATCATGTTTTGCTTGATATAGCTAATTTTATTTTATGATTTTCACCCACAATCATTTTCATAGAAGGGGTTGTGCACATTGTTTTGCTTAAAAATAACAAACTGTATTGATATTTCTCCAGATAAGCCTTTTTTTAAATTGTGCATTAGAATGTAACAATGATTAATAATATATGTCTATCTTCAAAACCAACAGTTAAAAATCATTAAAATGAAACTAAATGACAAAAATAAATAAAAAATTCAAAGCTTTAGTAAATAAATATTGTACAAATGGGCTTTTTTTTTTATTGTGCATTCTGATGCTCAATGATTAATAATATATGTTTATCTCAAAAACTAGCAGTTAAAAATCATTAAAATGAAAATATAAAAATAAAATGAGTGGGTTTTTCGGTTTCTAAATTTTTGTGATTTTTGCTTCAGTGGAATAATGATCATGTTTTGCTTGATATAGATAATTTTATTTTATGATTTTCACCATAACCATTCTCTTTACAAGAGAATGGCTGTGGACATTATTTTGCTTAAAAATAAATACATTGTATTAATATTNTTTAGTAAATATTGTACAAATGAGCCTTTTTTTTAAATTGTGCATTCTTATGGACATCATTAATTAAATATGTTTTTTTTTTTAAATTGACAGTTAAAAATCATTAAAATGAAATTAAATGATAAAAAAAATTAGTTGCTTTAGCGGGTTTTCCAGTTTCTTAATTTTTGTGATTTTTCTTTTAGTAGAACGATAGTCGTGTTTTGCTAATTTTATTTTATAATTTTCACCCACAACCATTCTCTTTATAAGGGAATGGGCAAAATGATTTTTATTCCAACGCCGAGAGGGTGCACAGTTCGCCCGCTCGATACCCGAGTAACAAGGGTGGAAAAGGGGTGCAATTTTCCGGGGGGAAATGAAAGAGGACCTCGAGTACAACGTGCGCTTTGTCAAATCCGTCGAAAGGCAGAGATGCATTTACGATTTCACGCTCGCCGATTATTCGAACAAAGAGAAGCAAGAGGAGGCGTGGATGAACATCTCAAAGGAAATGGGCTCACCCGGTATGACGATCAATAAAATTCAGACCAAAACACTTCCCGACACCCTCTCCACAACCCACGGGCTATTTTAAACTTCATCCGCGGATCATTCGAAAAAGAAAGACGGACAAAAGGTATTTATAACTGTTATGAGTTGAAAAAGTGAGGCCAGTTTTACTTTTATGGTAGGTTTATTATTAATTTTCACACCCTCATAGTTCCATCAACTCACCCTTAAAACTACACTCTATAAATTTTCCTAGCATTATAAAATGTTAAAATTCTAATTCTTAGGAAAGTAAGGAATTTTAACGCCCAAAATGTCGAAAATCAACATTCTCCTGTCTTCATAGTATAACGAGTTTTTAATTTTAAATTAACTCTTAAAAGTTAAACGTGTATCCAATATTAAACTTGCAAACATAAAATATTATAATTATTATTTGAACTGCCGGAAATGCAAGGTTCTTCTTTTTCCCACCGACTTTTATTTCTTGAATGAAGCGTCCGACGAGAAATAAACAATCGTCGTTTATTTATCCTTTATTTCCTATTACATAAACTCTGGACGGTTTTTAGTTCATTATTGGACTATTGATTCTAAAGTTAAAACAGTTTTTTAATACGAAAATTTTACCCGAAACTACCGCCATAAAACTAATTCAAATATCGTTAAGCGTTGACTAAAGGAACCATTTGTAGAAGGAAAATAAAAGTTTAAATTTTAAAAAGACCGAGTTATTTAGATGTCAATACTACAACATAGCCACAGAATGAAAGAAAGTGAGAGAAAGAGAGAGAGAGAGAGAGAGAGAGAGAGAGAGAGAGTGAGAGAGACCTGTAGAGATATGCACAAAATAATTATGATTGGTTGACCTAAACCAGCGTGGAACTTTAATTTCTTAGCTTTTCACACTATCTGGTGCACCTTATGATTCTGGTCCCATAAGTGAGAAGGATGCCTTATTTTTCGGCTGTTTGGTCAGCCTTTTCATTTCCTTTTATACCCTCGTCCCAGAACCCACCTTAAGATAAACTTATTTTTCTTAGGGCCATCAGGCAGCTTAAGTTCTCCTAAGCTAGTTTGAAGCTAAAAATATTATCCAAAAGTAAATCCGTGCACTTTTCATTTTCTTTTATACCCTCATGTCCCAGAACCCACCTTAAGATAAACTTTTTCTAGGGCCTTTTTTTTCTAGGGCCTCATGTACTCCAAAGCTAGTTTGAAGCTAAAAGCATATGTATTATCTAAAAGTAAATCCGTGCACCTTTCATTTTCTTCTTTATTGTGTTCATTTTATTGTTATTTATCTTTATTATCTCAGCTTGGAAGATAGTTGGAATGCAGGGTGTATTTGGACCGTTTACGTATTCCTTATTCCTTCTTTGACCCATCAGTGTACCATACTAAAGCCCCTTCCTAAAAGTTGCTTTTTTCCAAAGAACTTCATTTTTGATGACCATTTGGAATGATCTGTCATAGTTGAATTTTCCTCTCATTTAAACACTAAAAGTTAGTCAATTAAATCTTATTTTTATTTATTCATTTTATGTGAGTATATTTTGGCTGGAAATAAATGTTTAGGGACATTTTCATTGCAGGAAATTCTGCACTAATCTAAACTGGGGGCCACAGTGGCCGAGTGGTTAAGGCGTCAGACTCTCGGCTAGTAGATCCCGTGGTCATGGGTTCGATCCCTACCGTTGCCTCTGGACTTTTTCTGACGCCTAAGGGTCCCTGTGGCCGCAATTGAAAGAAATTGACATGGCACTCATCAATGGAAGTAGTGAGATCAGATCTCAGCGACCCTGAATTTGGTCCCAACCCCCTTCAAAAATGAGTTTCTTTGATGTAAGAACACCGGCACACCGGGGGCTCAAATTCACACTTGTGTTGCAAGCCCCCAAAGTACAATAAGCTGTACAGCTGCAGTGCTCAGGAGGGAACTCCTGGTATAAAAGAGTATTTAAAGTACTTGCTCAGGTCAGGATAGTCAGTCAGGTATTGTTCTACTAAAAATTTTCTAACGGCTTTTCGTTTTATATGGTTTTATTTTCTAAGGTTCTCGATGATGCGATAGAATAGGGCGATTGTTAATGGTACACAGAAAAATGGGAGGTAAGGAATGGAGGAGGGAACTGGATCCAAACAGTTAAGCCCATTTCTACATGCAGTTTTCTGACTATCTATTAAAAAATAAAATGGGTATAAACCATATTAAATTGAAATCATTAATGCCAGACATTAAATGTTAACCTGATCATATGTCCAGCAGATTTAAAAAGAATGTTTACCAATGCAATAAAAAATGATTGGAAAATGTACTGGACCAGAAGAAATACATCAAATTTAAAAAATATATGTCTCTGGGCTGCAGAAAAAAAGGACTTACTTACCAGGTTGTGCATAAGTCATACCAAGGTTACACACTGATGGGGCTGTTAGGAGAAATTATCTCAGTAGATTCACTAATTTCGTGGTCCGCTTGACCAATTAATATATTACAATTAATTAAGGTTTTTAGTTGAGATAAAAAAGTCAATGGCACGAGCGGGANTGATGGATGCATGTTCTTGGGGGATAGCAGCAGGCACAGATTGCTGATCCGATGTCTCTGGTCCATAACTGTTTTTAACTTTGCTGTGTATAGATCTTTGTTCCTTTATGCTTAGGGTTATTTATTGGAATGAATGTATTTATTTGTGTCAATGGAAAATACTCAATCTCGGCATAACCCATGTCTTTTTCATAGATCATAATATGAAAAAAAAACAGTATTGTAAAATCGTCTGATTCCTCGTCCACGACACCCAATGACTAATTGGACATAGGCCCTCCTGTATGACAGGAATTATTTTGTCTTAATATAAAAAATATTATAAGTAATTAACAAATATATATTCTTCATAAATAAAATTATCATTATTAAATTTTGCGTTTATTTATTTGAATGAATCCATGGAATTGTACAGGGGTTTTCAGAATTACAATATTCATTAAAATAATTTTTTTCGATATATTGTTAATAATAATAATAGAAAACATTTTTTTCCCAGTTGGTGATTGCAAAGAGCGTTGGAGAAATTTAAGAGGGGGCTTGACAAGGCACTTGAAACTTGAATCTAAGAAAAATATCAGAAGAAGAAAACCTTACTATTTGACCGAGTATATGCAGTTTATTGTTCCGTTCACTAAGACACGCTCCCGAGCCGTTCTTCCACTAATACAAAACAACCTGGATCCAGACGACGTTTTTGTTAGTGACAAAGTCGAAGAAGAGGAAGAGGAGGAGGACGAAGGTTTGGAACTGATGCAGCCCCCGGCCATTGTACCAGCAGGGAAAAGATCCGGTTCACCTGATGGTGAGTCGTCTGAGTCTTTTTTCAAGTTCAAGAGGCCCAGGGAAGATTCTGACAGCGACCCGGATATGAATTTCTTCATCAGCCTCCTCCCTGATGTACGCTGCATGGATTCGTCGCAGAAGCGGCAGATGAAAATGGGCGTTCTCAAGCTGATAGATGACATCCTTACGTAGCCTTCAGCTCCTGTCGGCGACCTAAATGACTGGAACATCGCTGACACCAACTCCCTTGGTTCTGATATTCTTTGGTGATTTTTAAAATTTTAATATGACATTTATTAATCTTTTATTAGTCTTGGTGGTGACTTTTTCCTTTTTGTAAAAGGTAAATTCTTATATTTGACTCTTTTTTGTGTATATTCAGTAGTATATGTGAATTTGGACATTTCTGGCATAAATTGGAATTTAAAAAGTGTAGCCCCCTGTCGTTCTTTGTTTTCTCAAATATTGTTTTAGCAATTAAATATATATTAAAATAATAAATGTCAGTGCCTAGCACTTTAAAAAGTAAGCAACAATAAAAAATTGAATGAAAGCAAAAAACTTTGTTATAAGCGCTACAGATACCTGAAGTTCGGGTTTTTTGTCTTTTCATTTAAAACATTTCTACCTGATTTTTAAAGTCATGTAATTAGCAGGTATTTCAATGTTACCACCTGGTTAGAGTAGAGAAACATCAAAGACTTTCATCCTGAAATCAATGATGGACAAGAAATATATTATTTTGAATTATTTATAAAAACCCTTGAATTTGTTTATATATTTAAATGTGTATTCTTCTTTTTTAATATTAAAAACCGGATATATGTCGTTTTCATCTAGCCGCTGGGAATATAACATTTACCAATTGTTCCAAATTCAACAGCAATTTAAAATTATTCTTCAGCTTTTTAGAAAAATAAGTAAAGGGGTGTGGTCTTCAATATATACAAGACGTTTTTGAAGGATTTGTAATTTTATTGTGATAAAAAGCAGAAGAAAAAGCCAAATATTCTAATATCCCTATTTGTGCTAAATCTAAGGGGAAAAGGGTGCAGGGTTTTAGGTATGGTATTGATACGAAGTGATTTTATAAAGTAATCTTTTAAATTGTAAATAAATTGCTATATTTATTGTTTTTGTGTGTTATTTGTAAAATGTAAAAATATTTTATCTGTGTTATTAAAAGTATTTTCACATATTTGTTCATCTTCGAACGTTTTGGAACCAAAGAGAAAGCATTTAATTAAATGAATGAATTAAAAAGGACGATATTTTGTTGGACTTTATAACACCGTCCAGTACCAATGGATAGTATTGAATTTGATGATACGCGTTCTACTAAAAACTGTGATTGTTTGTGATTTATTAAGAGTGAAGAAGAAAAAATAGAATGAGAATACGTTTCATTTTTCATTTATTATATAAATTAATGAATTATTGAGGGAGAATAAAATAAAAATGCAGCAGGATTAATTGGTTTATAACTAAGCAGTATTAAGCATTAAATAAAAGCTCAGTTTTGATAGAAAGTTATTTATAAGCTAATTTACTTTGCTAATTAGACATTTAGCATGATTGATGATTTTTCAAAAACAACATTCTTACTTAAAACAAATTTATTTTATTTAGATCCTGCGCATAATTTTACAGAAATTCTGATTTAATTAATGTACATATATTTTATCATTTATCTTTCAAAATGTAAGTTGTAAATATTGTAAAGAAGTTGTTTAGGTTCTGTGTCAGCATTTAAAGAATACTTTTCATTTAGTATTACCAGAAATTGATGTTTTTCCTAATCACTTTTTACCAGATACTATAGAGTAAGTTTAAACGCTGGAATAGCCAACAAGTCAAAGCTAAATGTAATAAAAACAATGTAGTTAAATAATAATTATAATGTTAAAAGCATAATTTTATTTTATTTTACATTTTTAAAGTTAGACTATTCTAGTATTTGGGATTTACACATTGTGGCCTATAATATTTTATTTACTTATTATTTTGTGCAGAACTTAAATAATTTACATCGAATATTTTTTATAATGTACATAGTATGTTTTTTTTTATTTAATTTAATTTTTTTTTAAAAGATGAGTGTATCATAAGAATATTGTGTAAAATACTTATGATATATATTATCATACATCTGAGTATGGCATCTTAATTGGTATTGTTATTTTTGCATTAAATAAAATTTATTGTTGTTTAATAACTTCTAATTCCCTTTTTTTTTATCACTAATATCTAGTTCTTTACCTGAGTGGTTCCAGACTTTTTGAGTTTTTACGATGCCCAATCATATTATTTTTAATGTTTATTTTACAATGCTTTGAAAAAAAAAAAAAAAAAGTATGACCCCCCCCCAGCACAACACCGATGGGACAAAATTAACGCACCATCCTTAAATTTTAAGATGGCCCTCCCAGAACCTAAACCAGAGATTAGGGATTGTTTTCACCTGAAATTTTCTCTCCTGATTAAGGTGTGCCAATGTGGTTGACATTTGAGCCCCTGCTTTTGGGCCGAAGCCTGCGCAGGTGCCCCTTATGCAGAGAAGGTTGCTGAAAGTGTCTCACATAATCGAGACATATCATGTCCTGGCTCCATACAGAGAGTGTTCCTCGAATACAACAGTTGATTTCTGGGTCCCCTGTTCCACTTTTTAGAGGACAAGAGGGTATTTTACTGTATATAATTATATTCTATGTGTTTTGTTTGAATGTGTGTATTTATTAGTGTGAGTGGTGGGGTGAAATATAGCATCAACCCTATTTTAGGTTAGATTGTTAATACTGTGTGTAGGGTGATGGAGGAATACCCATTGCTCCACCAACTAATCAGAATGAGTGCAATGCATGAATGTATTTATTTGTGCGATTGACTTATTTAATTTGTATTAGGCTTGATTATGGCTTGCATGCGTTTGGGGCTGAAAGGAACAAGCTGTCAATAGCTCCTGTCGGTGCCTAACCTATTGGTAGGTGTGGCGATTAGTAACCGTTAGTCGATGATTATTCAGAAATCGTGAGATGCGGTCTGGTGAGATGTAGGTTCAAATGAAACTTTTTCAACCAAATAAAACTTTTTTCAATGAATTAAACCTTTTTTCAATCGAATGAAACTTTTTTCAATCGAATGAAACTTTTTTCAATCGAATGAAACTTTTTTCAATCGAATGAAACTTTTTTCAATCGAATGAAACTTTTTTTTCAATCAAATGAAACCATTTTTCAAGCAAATGAAACTTTTTTCAATCAAATGAAACCTTTTTTCAATCGAATGAAACTTTTTCAATCAAATGAAACCTTTTTTAATCAAATGAAAACATTTTCCAAGCAAATGATACCTAAAACCTAACGATAATAATTATGTAGAGGAATAAATAAATGACATTATAGTGCTAACAATAATTTTTATGATGATTCAATATTAATATTACAATAATTGAATTGTAAGGCTTAGTTACAAGAACGTTTCCTGTGAAGATTCATATTCATCAAACTTTTCTACATCCACCCCATCGAAGTTAAACTAAATGGGATAGAAAAGTGTTTTTGAGTGAGCAACAACTTTCTGTAATAGAAATTAGGAATGATTGAGTGGGTGTGGAGTTCAATCCTTTTTAAAAAGATGGTTCCTACTCACAGTAAGTTGTTTCGCAACCATCCGGATTTCGAGCCCTTTAGCTCATCATCAGGTTGAAGGGCGTTTTTGCGTTGGCGGGGTTATCAGCGGGTTCACTTTTGCAATTCATGTTGAGAGACATGTTTGTACAAACCCTTGGAAAATGGTTTCATTTGATTGAAAAAGTTTCATTTGATTGAAAAAAGTTTCATTTGCTTGAAAAATGGTTTGATTTGATTGAAAAAAAAAGTTTCATTCGAGTGAAAAAAGTTTCATTTGATTGAAAAAAGTTTCATTTTGTTGAAAAATTGTTTCATTTGATTGAAAAAAAGTCATGATTGCTCAAGTGGTAGAGCAGCGGCAAATCAAGCCGAAGATTGTGGGTTCGAATCCCGCTCGTGCTATTGACTTTTTATTTCAACTAAAAACTTTCATTTATTGTAATATATTAATTGGTCAAGCAGACCACGAAATTAGTGAATTTATTGAAAAAAAGGTTTCATTTGATTGAAAAAAGTTTCATTTGCTTGAAAAATGGTTTCATTTGATTGAAAAAAAGTCACGATAGCTAAAGTGGTAGAGCAGCGGCGTATCTAGCCGAAGATCGTGGGTCCGAATCCCGCTCATGCCATTGACTTTTTATCTCAACTAAAAACCTTAATTAATTGTAATATATTACTTGGTCAAGCGGACCACGAAATTAGTGAATTTATTGAAAAAAAGGTTTCATTTGATTGAAAAAAGTTTCAATTGTTTGAAAAAGTTTCATTCGATTAAAAAAAGTTTCATTCGATTGAAATAAAGTTTCGTTTGCTTGAAAATTGGTTTCATTTGATTGAGGAAAAAAAAGTTTCATTCGATTGAAAAAAGTTTCATTTGATTGAAAAAAGTTTCATTTGTTTGAAAGAGTTTCATTTGGTTAAAAAAATTTCATTCAATTGAAATAAAGTTTCGTTTGCTTGAAAAATGGTTTCATTCGATTGAAAAAGGTTTCATTTGATTGAAAAAGGTTTCATTTAATTGAAAAAAGTTTCATTTGCTTGAAAAAAAGTTTCATTTGATTGAAAAAAGTTTCATTTGATTGAAAAAAGTTTCATTCGATTGAAATAAAGTTTCGTTTGCATGAAAATTGGTTTCATTTGATTGAGAAAAAAAAGTTTCATTCGATTGAAAAAAGTTTCATTTGTTTGAAAACGTTTCATTTGATTAAAAAAAATTTCATTCAATTGAAATAATGTTTCGTTTGCTTGAAAAATGGTTTCATTCGATTGAAAAAGGTTTAATTTGATTGAAAAAAGTTTCATTTGCTTGAAAAAAGTTTCATTTGATTGAAAAAAGTTTCATTTGTTTGAAAAAGTTTCATTTGATTAAAAAAAATTTCATTCAATTGAAATAAAGTTTCGTTTGCTTGAAAAATGGTTTCATTCGATTGAAGAAGGTTTCATTTGATTGAAAAAAAGTTTCATTCGATTGAAAAGTTTCATTTGATTGAAAAAAGTTTCATTTGTTTGAAAAAGTTTCATTTGATTAAAAAAATTTTCATTCGATTGAAATAAAGTTTCGTTTGCTTGAAAAATGGTTTCATTCGATTGAAAAAAAGTTTCATTTGGTCGAAAAAAGTTTCATTTGCCTGAAAAATGCTACATATACCAAAATATTTGAGTTCCTTTACTAGTCCTAATTTTTCAACGTTCAAATGGATCAATTCAAATCAATGTGACTGTCGCCAGTTCTAGGTTCACCAGAATCTCGATTCTTTTGAATTCTGGCGGTTCCCAGTTCTCTTATAACCTTTGTTCTCGATCACTCTCCTTGACGTGTGGAATATACAGATGTTTTGTTTAGCAACACATTCTTGACTTACAAGTGTTTTTTTCCCTTTATAATCGGGAAACTGTTTTTTGTTTTCGTTTTTCCAGGCCAGGATGTACCAGATGCAATTCGAGCCTCGTCAACTTATGCAGGTTGAAAAAATACACCACGTTCCAAAGATGCTCCATCCACCGGTCATTCTGCCAGGTATGTGGGGCCTCCTTCCTGGCTATTTGACATCCCCTTCGTCGGTATATTTCGACAATCGACGACCCTTGAAAGTGCGATTAAAATAAATAGGGATTAACGAATAATCTCGGTCAAATCAAAGAGTATTTGTGATTGCGAAATAAATAAAAACAAACCCTGAGGTGACAAGGCCAGAACAAAAATAACAATCTTTATGTTCTAGAAGCAACTAGTATAAAAAAAGCTTTTCCTTTACAAACTAAACCTTTATGTATTTATATTAATAGAGAATTTTGTTATGGATACTCTCTGCGTTAAATCCTTCTTATCGTTTATAGTCCAACTATTCATATTTGACATGTTGGTCAGTTGTATCATGCAATTTCACCCCTTTCTTAGGTTTGTTTTACATTATTAATTATGATTATTCAGAAATCGTGAGATGCGGTCTGGTGTGATGTAGGTTTCAGAAAAACATTTTCTTTATCGTACCAACGTTTTGATCTTTATTGAGATCATCTTCAGGCCTGGGATTTACAAACATTGTTTACATTTAGCAAATACATGTAGGATGTGGAAAAAAGTGAATTTATACAATGCAAAATATATTTTTTATATTTCAAAATCCAACATATATAAACACAAAACAGCAATATCTCACTGGCACTCTCAACACGACACACAAGAATGGCGCAATTACACAGAAGACGAGCACTTTGAGTGAGTAGAAATACTTTGATTGAATATAAAAAATATAAATTCACTAATTTCGTGGTCCGCTTGACCAATTAATATATTATAATTAATTAAAGTTTTTAGTTGAGATAAAAAAGTTAATGGCACAAGCGGGATTCGAACCCACGATCTTCAGCTTGATACACCGCTGCTCTACCACTTGAGCTATCGTGACATTTGAAAAATGGCAAAAAGGAGGGAAAATTCAAAAGGTGGGGTTGAGATGGGAAGTTGGTGTCCGAGGGGATCGAGGTCAAGATAGCTCAAGTGGTAGAGCAGCGGCGTATCAAGCCGAAGATCGTGGGTTCGAATCCTGCTCGTGCCATTGACTTTTTGATCTCAACTAAAAACCTTAATTAATTATAATAAAAAATATATTTTGCATTGTATAAATTCTCTTTTTTCCACATCCTACATGTATTTGTTGAATTTAAACAATGTTTGTAAATCCCAGGATCTGATGATGATCTAAATAAAGATCAAAACGTTGGCACGATAAAGAAAATGTTTTTCTGAAATTCACTAGTTTTCGTGGTCCGCTTGACCAATTGATATTTTTAAATTAATTAAGGTTTTTAGTTGAGGTAAAAAAGTAAGTGTCACGAGCGGGATTTGAACCCACGACCTTTGGCCCATTTGTCATTCATTTGAAACTGAGACCTTTGCCTTACAGTGATCATCGTATCACTGCCTAAATCATTGCAGCCACCGATCCCCCTGGTTTTCCATCCCTAAAATCAATTATAAAAAGTGACTATCTAAAAGCCTTTGCATTTTTCTGTACTGTATCTGTTGAAGAAGTTCCCTTACTTCATAATTTTTGTCTACTTTTGAACAAAATTTCTTCAGTATATATTGTTTCATAATTATTCTTTTTATGTAAGGTCTTGGTTGAGTAGAAAAAATTAGTGTCAGGAGTGGGATTCGAAACCACGATGAACGGATTAATCTATATTATATGTACATTCAATGTAAATTATGTCTTAGAAACAGAAGAATATTTTATACATATAAAACTGATCTTATCTCTCTTACATATTTATATTATGAGTTTCTATAACAAAAACTACCCAACTTGGCATAACGAAGATCTTATTACAAGTTTTCTCATTTTCTAACAATTAAGAATGGAACAGTATTAAATAATAAAAACCAAATGTGTGTTTTGATCACAATCACTGCAATTTAGGTCTTGATATGATACCCGATTAACTGATTTCTTTTTTTTTTTAATTTTAGGAGTAAATGCTGGCGTACCTGTCGAAAACAAGCAGCCTCCCAAACAAAGGCGAAAAAAAACTAAGGGAAACAGAGAACAAGAAGTGGCTCTGCCAATGGTGTATATGTCTAATATATATTTTTGGTTAATATTTACAACCAATTGACAAAATTGTAGACACATTAAAAAAACACAATTTCAACAGTCAAAAATGATTTCTTTTGCCATTAGAATATTGTTCATGATATTAAAAGAAAATTAACTCTGGAAATGGCCCGATCTGATAATCTTATACAAAAGTACATCTCAATAAACAGTATTGTTTTGATTTAGCTGCGACAGAATTATAGACACATATTTTGTTTACAGTTATTTTAAAACTCCAAAGGTTTATTCAGTATTAACTGTACCGTGCCTTAGTAAAGTGATTACTGTGAGTTCATTTGGAGCAATTGAAAGTTATTTTAAAATGCCCAAAGGAAGAAGATTTTCTGATGAGGAGCGCCGGTTGATTCACTTTCTCAATGAAGATGGAATGAGCTGCTGAGATATTGCCCGACGCATAAAACGAAGTTTTTCATCGGTATCAAAGATAATACGACTAGGTAAAGACTACGGAAAAGGGCATAGCTCTGGAAGACCTCCTTTCTTGACCAGAAGAAACAAATCGCACATCCTGCACGTTGCTTCAAACGGCTTTTCGACTGCAAAAGCCATCGCAGAGAAGGCAGGTGTTGATGTTTCTGTTCGAACTGTTCAGAGATTCCTAAAAAAACTGAAAACTAGTCCAAAGAAAACTGAAACGCAAACCAGCTCTGAAACCCCACCACAAACTAGCCCGTGTCAAATTTTTTGAAAACCACATTTTGAAAAATGAAGATTATTGACGAAAAGTTATTTTTTCTAACAAAAAAAATTCAATTTGGACAGCCTGGACGGATATGCATACTACTTTCATGATCTAACTAGAGAAGAAAAAAAAAGTCTTTTGTTTTGGTGGTCAATCTGTTTTCTTTCAAAAAAAGTCAATTCGGAATATTACAAGAAATTACTGGATAAAGAAAAAACTAGTTTCAGCGGACTCCAATATTCCAGCAGGACAACGCACCCATACACAATGCAAAAATTGTTAAAGAATGGTTTTCACTGAACAGCATTGACAACTTGAATGGCCTGCACTCTTACCAGACTTGAATATTAAAATGTATAGGGAAAATTATCGAGGATGGATGGTATATCAAGACAACAGTACAACTCTGTCGACAAACTTAAAACAGCTGTCACCACTGCCTGGAATAATTTGCCTCTACATTTTATTCAAAATTTGTACAAAACCATTCCAGAAAGATTACTGGAAATAATAAAACTGAGTGGTAATGCCACAAAATATTATAAGCTGGTTTTAAATTGATTTTATCCCATGTGTCTATAACTTTGTCGCAGACAAAATCGTTTAATTTTAGTATTTTAATAATTTTTTCTCTTATTTACTGATAAATTAATATATTACAATTAATTAAGGTTTTTAGTTGAGATAAAAAAGTGAATGGCACAAGCGGGATTCGAACCCACGATCTTCGGCTTGATATGCCGCTGCTCTACAACTTGAGCTATCGTGACCTCGATCCACTCTGACACCAACTTCCCATCTCAACTGCACCTTTTGAATTTTCCCTCCTTTTTGCCATTTTTCAAATGTCGTGTAATCGGGTTGGATTCTCGACGACAAATGAAATTGCCACGGAGAGCATTAGTGAAGTATACTTAATTTTTAATCATTAAATTCACTAATTTCATGGTCCGCTTGACCAATTAAGATATTACAATTAATTAGGGTTTTTAGTTGAGATAAAAAAGTCAATGGCACGAGCGGGATTTGAACACACGAGTTCAAAAATTTTTGAAAAATGGCAAAAAGGGGGGAAAATTCAAACGGTGCTGCGGTTGTGATGGGAAGTTGGTGTCAGAGTGGATCGAGGTCACGATAGCTCAAGTGGTAGAGCAGCGGCGTATCAAGCTGAAGATCGTGGGTTCGAATCCTGCTCGTGCCATTCACTTTTTTATCTCAACTAAAAACCCTAATTAATTGTAATATATTAATTGGTCAAGCGGACCATGAAATTAGTGAATGAAAAATTAAAGTTTAATGAAAAAAAATATTTATTTCATGTGTTTTGAATAAATATTTATAGTACAAACCCATTACATTAAAAAATCATAACAATTAGGGGTGTATCTATAATTTTGTCACTCGGTTGTAGAAGTGTGATGTTATCAGATACAAAGTTTATTAAAATTGATCATCTGAAATAATGTAGTTGTAGATGTGTAATTGGGGAGGTCTATTAATAACAACAAAGTTCTTTCTTTCTTACCTAATTTTTTTTATAGTATTAAAAGGTTTAGTTGTTATTAGGAACAGAGAATAAGAAGTGGTTCTGTCAATGGTGTATATGTCTAATATATATTTTTGGTTAATATTTAGAAGTATAGAAGAAAATTAATACTTTTTTCATTGTTTAGATAACATTTCATAAGGAAAACTTTGATGATCAATCCGTTGAATTTTGCGAACAAGTCAAGATGGATGCAGTCAAATATGCAATGATAGATACTGTAATATAAAGTAATAATACAAATGTTTGTAAAAATTAGTAATTAAAATAGGAATTTTTAGGTATTGAACGATGTTGCCGCTGTATATAGGAAACTTTTGCCTGGTTTGGTGCCTCAATTGTATGGTTCTTCATATACTGGGATTGCATTCAAGAACAGTGACATTGATGTTCATTTACATTGTCGTAAGATTTAAAAAAAAAGTGTTTATTTAACAATAGCAAAGGACAGCATTCTGAGCTTCTTATTGTTAAATTTTCCAGATGGTGATGATATTCCAGACGATCTTTTTATAAAAACTAGTGGTGGTATATTGAGAAGGAGCCCCAAATTCAGGTATACGATTAAAGTCGCTAATGCAAAGGTGCCTGTCATGAAAACAATTCACCAATCCGGAATTGAATTAGACATCAGTGCCACGTCTCAGAATTCTGTACATAACAGCATTTTGATTAAACACATAATGGATTCAGATGTGAGAATTAAGCGTTTGACTATGTTGATTTCATACTGGGCCAAAAGGAATTTAATTTCGGGTAGGAATTTATTTACAAGCTATTCAATTGTTTTGTTGGTTATTTTCTATTTACAAAAAATTGAACCACCAATGTTACCACCTTTGAGACAGATTTTATACCGTCGAGAATCCATCGGTTGGCCGTATGCAGTGCGGAATGATGCTAAATTAGTACCTTACATAAACAAATCCACTTTAAGTGATCTTTACAAGGGATTTTTTTATTTTTATTACAACAAGGATTTCTCAAAAGTTGTAATATCTCTTTATGCTGGGACAGAAATATCTCTAGAAGATCTATCAAATTACCAGACGTTGTCAAGCGATTTCAATTCGTACAAAAGACAAATAGCACTAGGAAAATCTCCTTTTGTGTACACTCACTGCATTCACGTTCAAGATCCGATTGAACTCTATGTAAATACGACCAGGCGTGTTATTCCGAGTCTTTTGCGAAAATTTCAAGAAACGCTTAAAAGATTCGTTACGAATACGAGTTTGCTGCCGAACTCTCAATGGCTTCCCATAATGACAACCGAGAAACCAATAGAACTTCAAAAACCCATTAAAATGTATATCTCCTATCCGAAAGATGAAATAACTAAAGTCGGAAATTTTAACCAAGATTTCAATACAGCTTGTAAATTGCTCTTATTCAATGTAGAAGTGCTGAATCAGAATAAATTTCAAAAACTAGAAGACGGTAATAAACGCAGGCCAATGCTTGAGTACTCGCTAAGCACTGACAAATACCTATTTACAAAAGATTTCAGAGTCCTTTTCAACAATCTAACTAACGGCCTCATATCTTGCGAACAGTTCAAACATAAATTACAGGAATCAACCGCCAAAAACCAAATAGTTACCAAATTTAAGCTTCAAGCCATGGTGAATATTGATATGGAAAGTCTGAGCTCTTCAAAGAAAAAAGTATCAGCCGAAGGTGAAAATAACATAGGCGTAGCTGCCGAATTTGTAAATGGAAACCAATGTGAAGATGTGATCTTTGCAGAAATTGTTCATTGGACGAAACAGTACATCAATCCATTGATAAATATTGTAAGAAAAATTCGAAAGGGCGAGGTTATACCTAAAATTACAGAAGCCAAACCAAAATTAAATAAAGATAATACAAATAAAGATAATAAAGATAAAGATAATAAAGCTAAAGATAATAAAAATAAAGTGAATAAAAATAAAGTGAATAAAAATGAAGATAATAAAAATAAAGTGAAAAAAATTGAAGATAATAAAACTAAAGATAATAAAAATGAAGAAGAAATGGTTATTGATTAGCCCTCTCCTAAAAAGAGTAATCCTTTTCTTCTGTATATATGTTGATGAATATGATCTTGACTGAGCTTTTTTTCTTGTGCTTTTTGTACTTTCACAGAGCTTCTATTAATAAAAATAACTAAAATAACAAGTTTATTTTGTAAATAACAAAACATACTTTGATCTCACAGAAATTTTTAATACTAGATGACACATATTTATAATGTACAGGTTTTAATTTAATATTTCAAATGATATTTTTCAGGCATTATTAATACATTAGTTGAAGTAAATATTCTACCAATTAATTTATTAATTAATTTAAATATTCTATATTTTATAAATGGGTTATAATTAATTCTACTAGTTTTCGTGGTCCGCTTGACCAATTTTATCTTGACTAAAAACATTAATTAATTGAAAGTTATAATTAATGTTAATTCTTTTATCAGGCATGTAATCGTAACTAATATGCTCAAGCAAATCTTATATACTGTTATTTAATCGTAAATATTGAATTTGTATTATATGTTAATGAAACTGTACTTTCTTGTGTGATTTTGAAAAGTTACTTATTTGTTATAAGTATATGTATTATGAAAATGTATTTATTGTATATATAAATTTTTGTCCACTCCTTTTAGCATTTGTTTTCTTTTTGTTTGATTTTAAAGCCTATCATTAGAAAGTTAAGCATTTTCTAACATGCCTATGTTATAAATTGACACTTACTTTTTCATTTTTAATTTTAATTTTTGTCAATCATCTTGAATCATGATGACAATTTTTTATTGTCATCACACCTTGTTTTTATGTGTACGACAGCATCTTCGTAACCACATATCGAAATATTTCTGTAAATATGTTTTATGTTACTTTTATAATGGGTTTAAGATTACAGTTGTGTATAATGCCAATAAAAAGTATTGTATTCATTGTATTTAATTTAAACCGAATGTTCTTTCTTCTCCAATTTATTCTTGGATTCAATCACAATCAAGAAAATTCACTATTCTTTATCCAATCTTCATTTTAATAGTTGATAAAGATTTTCTGTTTAGTTTGTTATAACGTTTTATCATTTATATTCTAGAAGTGTCTTTGAGGAACAAACAAGTTCTTACAATCTAATATTCAAAAAAGATTTTATAATTTATTAATTAATTTAATGTGACAATATATTGCAAAAAGTGATGTTTTATATAAAAACAAATTATTGACCCAGTCCCATTTTTTGTGTTATTTTAGTGTCTAATGGCAAAGTTTGCACTAAAGTTCTAATGGCATAAAACAAAATGGCAAAGTTTGCACCGATGAGGATGTTTTTTCTTTTTAACCTGAACTTGGCTAGTTTTGGATTGACAGATTGAAATAATTGGAAAATGTTGGCCTTGATCAAGGTTGAATTCATAATTCTCGTACTCAACAGCGACCCATTCGGGTTTTTTTAACATTAAAATGCTATTTAAAAAAAATATCTTCAATATCTCTTAGAAACTGGATGGATCAAATTTTCGCTCAACCTTAAGAAAATGGCAGAGTAGAAAATATCCATGGCTTTTTTGAAAACTCAAATTTATTGTTGACTTTTGTTATAAGACATATCAAAGCTCGCTAGATTCGAAAAAAAACAACAACAAAAGATGCTAAAATACCGGCAGATTGTAATAAAAGCAACTTGGTCAACAAAAGTGGTCTAATCAAATTACACAATAAAACATGGACATGGTTTTGGGCTAGTTTTTTTGTGACAGTTTTCATGCTGCTGGGTAATTGTGTAAGGATAGGTTAAAATTTTGGCTTAGGTTAGATTAAATTTTGGTTCAGTTAGAGACAGGTTAGCTTAAAATATGGGTTTATGTTAAGGACGGGTTAGGATAAACCTTTGTTTAGGAAGGCTGGAGACAGGTTGAATAAAAGTTTGGGTTAGGGAGGGATTGCATTAAAGCTGTGGTTAGGAAGTTTTGGGTAGGATGAATAAAAGTTTTGGTTAGGGAGGGATTAGATTAAAGCTGTGGTTAGGAAGTTTTGGGTAGGATGAATAAAAGTTTCGGTTAGGTTAAGTTTTGGTTCGGTTAGATACTGGTTAGCTTAAAATTTAGGTTTGAGTTAGGTGTAGTAAAATTTAGGTTAGTGTACATATCCACGATTAAACGGTTTTCTGTGAAGAAAATGTCCTAGTGCGTTTCCTTAATATTTTTTTTATTTTCTTGTCCATCTTTTCTCTTTTTATAGTTGAAAATTTGGTTTTGTTAGGCGCTATTATTTGTCATTAAAAAAATAAATAAAATTCATGATTTTGCGACGTTTCGGCTAGCCTGGGCCTTTGAAGACTTTAAATATGATTATATAAATACATATATTAAAAATCTTTTATGAGTAGAACCATCATTTTGAATTGATTTGATGTACTCACTCCATCATTCCCAATTTTTATTAGCGAAGCAATAATTCTCATCTTTACAGTTAAAGTTCCTGCCCTTTTATTCCTTATCCTATGAGACGGATAGGAAGAGGCAACTACAAATTGAATTACAAAAAGGGGCAATTACAAATTAAAACAATCGTTTTAACCTTATTTTCATACATTTGGGAATGTGAATACAAATGATTACATCTAGATTGGCATGGAGTCTACATCCCCCAGGTCACAGGGCTAACATGCCTGTATCCTCCTTCTGTCCGACGCGAACCATCCCTCAACAACATCCAGGTCCCAAGGAGCCAACTCGTCCCCACATGCAAGGTGGCTTAGATATCCACTTTACACTCTGTGAAAAATCTGAACATGATACGCCGACAAACTGCCTGAAGCCACAATTGTGTTAAAACTAAATGGTTTTACTATCTCTAATGTGGTGTTGTTAGGTATGGAAAAAGTATTTGACTCCATGTAGCATGATGGCATGATTCACACTTATAAAATATAAATTTCCAAATTATACTGTGAAAATTATTCACGCTTACCTAAAAAATAGAACCTCTGAATCCATCAACATCTCTGTGCCAGACCTTTCAACGTTTTGGATGGTATATCAAACACAAAATATTTAAACATTTAATAAATACCCAACACAACCATCTGTGATAAGCACTCTAATGTGATTAACATTCCTACTCCATTATAAAATATTAAACTATATACTGTGATTGTGATAAATACAAATCTAATTATTTAATTAATATTATATTTTTAGTTTATTATTATTTTATTAATGATTTATATAAGCTCAAATCTGCACACGCATATACCTACATACACATGTGTACAGAGTGGAGATTATCATTTCTCACAGTTCACTGGCAATTCCAACTTTTGTCATTTACAAAAATTTTCTGCCAGGTCTCGAGGATCACTGGTGTTCGGGTCCGAACAGCTGCCTAGGTCGGGCTCCAGAGGCTATCAACAGCTAGGTCATTTCAGCCATAAATGCAGTTAGTTCCTAAATTCATTCACGCTCTCACTCTCCCTTAAAAATTCATTTTTTCTTATTCACATGCCATTAACTCAGTTGGGGTACTCGATATTGTTCTTTACACATATTGTACCACTAATCTAATTGAGGGTCGATGGGGTGCTCGATATTCCACTAAAGAAATTCTTACATCAAACATTCACGCTAATAAATGCATTCCCTCTCAATACATGCTAGAGGCACAAAACTATAGAATTATATACAATACTAGATGTAAGAATTTATTTGCCCTTGATCTACCAACGAGGTAGCAAATTTAGTTTGTTTTATAAATTTTAAATTTAGCAGTTTTTGAAAGATTTAGTGTTTGTTCTTTAATCAAAAATTAAATTGAAAGTTTTACAACGGCGCCTTCTCAAAGGGAATTTTACACTCTTTTCAATGCTTTTTTTTGCATTCCCCAAAAACGAATAGTTCAAGAGCTACGAGAAGACCTGACGAAATTTATTGTACGAGTAGTGAATCATATTGTACAACAATATTTTTTTATCTCAACCAAAACCTTAATTAATTGAAAAGAATTTATTTGGTCAAGCGGACCACGAAACCTAATAAAATGTAATAACCAAAATGAAGTATACTTCACTAAAGCACTCCGTGGCCATTTCATTTGTCTCCAAGAATCAAAAATATTACACGACATTTGCAAAATGGCAAAAAGGAGGGAAAATTCAAAAGGTGGGGTTGAGATGGGAAGTTAGTGTACGAATAGCTCAAGTGGTAGAGTAGCGGCGTATCTAGCCGGAGATCATGGGTTCGAATCCCGCTCGTGACACTGACTTTTTTATGTCAACCAAAACCGTAATTAATTGAAAAGAATTTATTTGGTCAAGCGGGCCACGAAACCTAATAAAAAAAATCCCGCATAACCTTGAAATACATGCCAACAAAGACTGAAAACCATATTTAAAAAGTAAATTATTTAAAATAGTTTATATTCTCGGCTCCTAGGACCATTTGGCAAGAATGATCCCACATACGTAGATCGTCACCTTGTTAGAAAAAAAAACGAAAAAAAAAAACAAACATCGACATGAAAAACATTCGTTCTTTCTCCATCGAAGTAGCAAAGAGATGTTTAAAAACAAGCACCAAGCATGCACAAGTGTGGCAAGTTCACTAATATCTTCATCATACCGTTTTTTAATCTGGATTTAATAAATCAATATAAACTGCTGAAAAATGAATAGAGATATATGTAATTTATTCTTATTGTAATAATTTTAATTAAATTAACCGATATTTATGTTTAATTAAGAATTATAAACATGAAGATTACTCGTTTTGTAAACGAACACCTTTTCTCCATTTTAATCCAGATGTATTCTCTTTAACCATGGAAAGACACCATATTGAACCAGACGTTCGCAATATTATTGTGAGAATAAGTCATTGAGGTCACCAGCAGGTGGATATCCAGAGCAGTTGGCGTTTCTCAGAGCGTGGTCTCCCGGGCTTTAGCGTGGTCTTCCAAAAGACTGGAAGTGCCTGTAGGATGCCTGGTAGTTGATCTCAGCGCACTACAACGCCGAGGGAGGACAGAAATATTGCATTGCTGCAAGACGGAACCGTGCCCGCCAGATCCTAAATGACGTACAAGATGTTTTGGCAAAGCTTTTATCAAAACAAAGGATTCGTAATAATTTGTGGGATGTTGGCCGTTGAGACGACCTGCAACTCTGGAGAATATGGTGCAGCGAACGCCTAGAAGAGAACAATTGGTTACTGATGAGTCGCGTTTCTGTCTGTATAGTGAGAGCAGGCGCCGAAGTGTCTTCCGAGAACGGAAGATGCATACAATGCCTCAGTTCTTGTTACTTTCAGTGCAGTTTGGAAGAGGCGGTGTAACTGTCTGGGCTGGGATTTACTCTCGAGGATGAACTGGGCTCTGTATTGTTGAAGGTAATCTACCGCAGTCCGTTGTGTCCAAGAAATTATCGAGGAATGCATCCCTCAAACCAGGTCTCTCATTGACAGCGATTTTTCGATTTCTGGATGACAATGCCATGCCTCATAGAGGCAGAGTTGTTCATCAATGTTTAGAAAAAGCACCTTCCCCTTCTCGCAATGTCTTCCGACCTGAATACCATTGAGTACATGTGGGATGCATTGCAGAAAAGGATTTTCGATCCGTAGCTAGTGACCTGCAACAACTGAGTGCAGCGTTGCAACATCTATGGAGTGAAATTCCTTACGAAATTAGTGACAACCATAATTAACAGTGTGCCTGACAGGTGCACTGAGGTTTTAGCTAACAGAAGACATTATACAGGGTATTAATTGTTTAAAAAAATTGTGTACAATAAACAAAATTATGTAATTAAAATCTTTTATTTTGGTATTTTTCCAAATACCTTAATTCAATTTCCCTTCATTAAAAAAACATATGTAATACATTTTAATGCAATTTATAATAAAAATAAAATAAAAATGCTAGGGGAAAAATTGGCAATATCCCTATTCATATTTGAGCAGATTAATAAAAGAAGTTTAAGACAAAATCATATATTTTATAAAACAATGTTGTTAAACGAATGAAAAAATAATACATAATGTGTGGTGTTTAGTGACCGTTAGTTAACGATTATTCGGAGATCGTGAGATGCGGTCTGGTGTGACATTGGCTTTAGAAAAAGATTTTCTTTATCGTGCCAACGTTTCGATCTTTATTGAGATCATCTTCAGTGAATTTATACAATGCAATAACACCCTAGACCACGACTAGAGTTACCTCAAGATTAAGCAATTAAAAGGCGTTACAGGAAAATCGTTGATATCGACCATCCAACCTTATTTATAAAATGTTTTGTCAAGCAAGTCAAAAAAAGAGTGTTCCATTCATATAACAAATCATTTTTAAAATGAAATTGAACTTAAATTGTACTTGGGATGGTTTCATTAGTCTGTCATTTGGTCATTGCACCATCGTTACTGGTGAGTTTAGGTGTTATTTGTTATAAATTAAATACAATAATTGATCTGAAGATGGCGGGAAGCTGACAATCGTAAACCAGTGAGCACAGAAGGGAGCTGTTGGGTGATCACTGTTGAGCAGTTCAACTTGTTAAACGACAAATACCACCAACTAAGAAGACCATCATAACTTATAAAAAGGACAGTCGCAATAAAAAATGCACATACAACCAGTGAAGAAAGGCGTGATAATGTGAAACAAGTACATTTCATGACACACAGCAGCAGAACAGCGTTATTTTTCAATTCAATTATTTTCTTACAATCTTCATTGGCTAGTATAAAATTTTATTCGTTGAAAAGCTACTAGTGAATGTAAAACCAGCGTGAATGGACATACACTGTAATGTGATCAATGTTGATCAGTTCAACTATCATAATAATATTCGGAGATCGTGAGATGCGCTCTGGTGTGACGAGGTTTTAGAAAAACATTTTCTTTATTGTGCCAACGTTTCGATCTTTATTGAGATCATCTTCAGGGCATGGGATTTATAAACATTGTTTAATTACGAATACACTTTGAATGTGAAAAAAGAAAATGGCACGATAAAGAAAATGTTTTTCTAAAACCTACGTCACACCGGACCGCATCTCACGATCTCCGAATAATCACAATAATAAATATTAAATGTATGTAATTAATAAATATTATCAAAATGTATTAAATTTTTCTCAACTGAGTATTGTTAGCTGATTGCAAGCCGGACGTTTTTTTTTTCACGTAGACCAAGCCCTCTTTTGGGCTTATGAAAAAGACACGTTTTCGTCCAATTGTGAATTAAGAAAAGGGTGTGGTGAACCTTTTTTACAACGGTACAAGGAAGTTCGCGAAGGTCGTTATTACGAGTGGGGGCTGTCAGCTATATATATATGCCTACTATTTACCTATTTAATCCAGGACCTTCAATCCGAAGTTAATCCAACTTACCAAAATGAAATTTTTCGTAAGTATATTTTTTTTATTGTAATAAATTTTTTTATTCAATCACATTGAATACATTTTTACTATAAATATATGAAAATATTTTTCTTGTGCAATGTGCTTGGAAAACAGTTTGTCTTGAATTATTTTTGGTCGTTCGAAATTGTCGCAATTCTTGATTTTTTCCCCTAAACAAATATGATAATTTTGTCCTTTTGTAGAACTAAAATAATTCTAACATGTTAATAAATACATATGATCGATAATTTAAAAGGATTAAACGAAATTTATTAAACATGCATTTTAGGTCTGTACAATTAAATGCATGAAGGTTCAAAAATAAAATTCTCTTAGCGATTCTGCAATTTCCGACTTCATCTACAAAATCATATAAATTAATCGACTTTTTTTGTAAACATTATTTTGAAAATTGATTTCTTCCATAAAAGTATACTTATTTTAGGTTACCGGAGAAACAGTTGATAAACAAAATTAATATTCTTTCATTAAATATATATTATTTTTTTTTTTACGAGGGTTCGCAACAGCAGAAATCATATAAGCCCCTTGGGTGCCGGTGTTTTTGAAAAAAGTCCATTTGTAAGTATGTCGGGTTCGAATGCAGGGCCGCTGGATTCGAACCCGGGACCTTTACCTTACAGTGATGAGCGCCGTGTTAACGCCTAAACCGCTGCGGCCACCGACGCCCTCCAAAACATATACTTTTTATATAACTTGTTAATATTCTATAATTGCCTGTCTGAAAGTTTAAAGGAATAACCTAAGGATGGACATCGAACCTAAAATGTACTAAAACTATATCAAACATTAACAAGCAGAGGTCCTACCCAAGAAGAACATAAATGAAAACTAAAATACAATTTTTTCCACGATATGTTTAAAATAAATATGTGTATTGTTTTGATGTTATTTGTTGAAATTTTGGCTACCGTGTAGGCGTATTTACTTAGATCAAAATATGACTTTTCGATACGGTGAGCATTTTTGGCTCTATTAAATTAATTATATTACATTTTATTTTTGGCAACGTACTCTTTCAGAAACAAAGAAGCATCACGACCTCATAAAAAGGACTGGACTTCACAGAATTCACACATACAAATTGAAAATTGCGAAATAGCAAAACTCGTCAGGATAGCCCAGAGAGAACAAGATCAAAATGATCAGAAACAAACCAAATTTCAAAAATAAAATACATGGACTTTTTAAATCAAATTATGGAAATTCCAGAAGAAGCTTCCTATTCTTGTTTATTACCCCCCCCCCATAAAGTAAATGCGCCTTTTTAAACATATACATTTTTTTCACAGTGATAACAAAATATCCGGTTTTTAATTAAAATATCGATAGTTTATGATCGACAGCTGAAGAATCTTTTTGTAATAGATAACTTTTGTAATTTGTGATGTACTGATAATATATTTTCTTTACGTAGGCTTAGAGTATACTGTATGGAGACCAAATACATATAGGGTTTTTATTTAACATATCAATATATTGAATATATCGAATATCGATACCCATCTATGGAGGAATTTACTTGTCGTTATTTATTACCCGTAAGAAATACAGCTTTTTTTCTTTATCCACTATACTTTTATTGTTATTGTATAAAAGTCCGTTTTTATAGGTTAATATGTATAAAACGAAAAAATGGCGTTTTTCGTTAATATATCGATATTTTGTATGTGTGGAATATCGATACTCATCCATGAAAAAAGAAACACTTTGTTTCTTTCTGTAACACAATTCATTTTTGTTTGTAACAAAATTTGTTTTTAATGAAAGTTAAACTAGCCAGAAATATACATACTGAAAACAAATATCAAAGTTTTTAGTTAAAATATCGATATGAAATATCGATAAAAATACACAAAGGAACCTACTTCATTGTTTCTTTCTCTAACACACTTTCTTTGTTGTAACAAAGTCTTTTTTATTTAGTAGTTAATAAATAGTTCGAGAAGAATAAACGTTATAATTTTAAGGAAATAGTGTGATATATTTTTTTATCTGCCCAATAAAATAAAATAGAAGATAAAAAAATAATTAGGCGCTTTCAAAGTTTTTAGTTAAAATATCGATATAATACACAAAGTAACCTACGTCATTGTTTCTTTCTCTAACACACTTTCTTTGTTGTAACAAAATCTTTTTTTATTTAGTAATACATAGTTCGAGAAGAATAAAAGTTATAATTTTAATGAAATAGTTTGAAATATTTTTTTATCTGCCCAATAAAATAAATAGAAGATAAAAAATAATTAGGCGCTTTCAAAGTTTTTAGTTAACATATCGATATGAAATATCGATAATAATACACAAAGGAACCTACGTCATTGTTTCTTTCTCTAACACACTTTCTTTGTTGTAACAAAGTCTTTTTTTATTTTGTACTTAATACATAGTTCGAGAAGAATAAAAGTTATAATTTTGAGGAAATAGTTTGAAATATTTTTTTATTTGCCCAATAAAATAAAATAGAAGATAAAAAAATAATTAGGCTCTTTGAAAAAGATTGTCGGAAATCTTGTAAACGTAATCATGTATATTTTTTGTTAAATGTTCCGCATTTTGTCTTGCTTGTAAAACCTGTTCTGACGATAATTTATTTTTATATAGGCCGTTCTCCTCGCCGTTGTAGGCGCTGCTTCAGCTGGACTCGCTCCGGTCCTCCTTCCCAAAGTCAACGTCGCCCCGACCCAGGTCAACGTTGTCAGACAGCCCGTCACCGTGACGCAGCCAGAGCTCGTCTACAGGAACGTTCCCGTGCCAGTTAAGGCCGTTGCATACACCAACCCCGTCGTTTCCACCCCAGTAGTCGCCGCCCCCGTAGTCGCTGCTTACGCCGCTCCCTACGCCCACGCTCCTTTGACCACCTTTTGGTGATTTTTTCAATCCTAAATAAATACAATTTAAAAAACGGTTCTCTTTTGTTTCTTTTATTATTAATATTAATTAACGCTACAAAGATCAACTATCCTTCAAACCTATTCAGTCTCCCCTTGCAATGCAGGAGAATCGAACGAAACAGCTAGTTGCTGTCTACTCACCAAATTAGTGTACTGGCTGATAAGGTACCGATTCCCAGCATACCTCGTCAAACTAGTGCACTCATACCTTAGCAATCGGTTTTTCCGAGTCACCCTCAACGAAGCGATTTCTCCCCCTTTTAGCATAGCAGCAGGCGTGCCACAGGGATCAATCTTGGGACCATATCTACAATACAATTAAATTCTGTCAAGCAACACTGTTCGCAGATGATATAGCGCTTCAATCTTCCTCCTAGAGACAATGCGGCATTACGAACAGGCTGAACAACAAAATAAAAAAAATAAGTCGCTTCTGTCTAAGGTGGAAGCTACAGATTAACGTTCCAAAATGTGAGGCGATCCTATTCACAAAGAGGCGCCCCTCAATAAGATCAACAGTTAACATTAATGGAACTCTCATCTCATGGTCAGAAAAGGTAAGCTACCTATGCTTAATTTTAGATAGAAAATATCACTTTGACCCTAATATAAAAAATAGGATCGCAAAAGCCAAACTAGCCATCAGAATTCCCACAATTGGCTAATGAATCAGGGTTGTCAATGCAGTAATAATCGCCTTATTTATAAGGCGGTTTTCGAACCCATGCTGCATTACGCATGTCCTGTATGGAGTTTTACATGCAAAACATATCTGCTAAAAATAAAAAGGATGCAGAACAAATTCTTAAGCCTAGTCACATCATCTCGCAGACGAACCAGAATAGACCAACTCCACAACGAATCTGACATATCTTGGATTTACGACGCGGTGAATGCGCAAGTGGCGTCATTCCTTAGGGAGACTCTAAACACAAAAGAGGGAAAGGAAGAAAATAGTCACCGATCATTTCGGTCTGCCTATCTTAGCTGGGTTTGCCTATCAGACGCGCTTCGGCATTTCGCCATCTTCAGTGTGTCTCCTCAGACAAAGCGACCCCGCAAGCCTTGGATATTAAAAATATACACTGGGCCACCAACCTAGCTCGCAGTGAGGTTGATTACTTAAACAAGAAACTCTCTAGGCTGTATAGTTAATTTTTTTCTAGATTGGCCTGGTCTGCGAGATGATTAACTGAAATTTGGTCGTTACCGATAATTGTGGATTTTCTATCCTCGCTGGGTGGTCTGACAGTTTGAGTTGACTGAACCCAAACTCTAACACTGAAGATGGTGGAATGCCGAACCAAGATAGCAAAAGGACATATTTTAAAATTAAAAACATATTAGTTCATACTAATCCAGCATAAACCCTAAACGGATTTAGAAATAGCTTCATTGCTTTTATGAATATAGTCTGAAAAACATTAAATTTATTTAACGACTGTAAATTACAGGTCTATATTTACATACGTGCTAATTTAAATACAAACCAAATTGGAAAAGGGTCCTTGTAACTAAACAATCTGAAATGGGTAAACCAGGATGGTAAATTTGCATCGGCTTGCCAGGAGAAGAAGTGGACATTGAAAGTAAAAGCGGCCTCGGAATGTGTCGTGAGAGAAGCCTGACCTAAGATCTTCCTCTTCCACTTAAACCGACAGCCTAATTGACTTATATAGCCGTTTCTGAAAAGATTTCCAGTTGATTTCTTGTTTGATTAGTTATTACTAGCAAATATGTGTGCAGGTGGAATGAGGAAGACATACACCATGTAGACCTTTTAACCTATTTATTTAAAACTATCTTAATGGCCTCGTTATAAGATCGTAGTTTTAAATACAACGGTTTCATATTATATTTAAAATACTTACGATTTTTGCAAGAAAACCATGAAGTGAATCCACTATTTACTCCAGTAACATAGGATATGTCCCGATGTCTCTGCTGTTTCATGAAAGAATTGGCGAGTTTCTGTTTAAGTTATTCCCATTTTAAAAGGTGGTAAATAAATGAGCAATGACCAGAATAAAGACCTATTATTTTCTTTAATTTTTGCTTTCTATGGGTAGATTTTAAAAATTATGGTTGAGATGTTGAGAAACGTGTGGTGGTTAGTGACCGTTAATCGATAATTATTCAGAAATCGTGAGATGCGGTCTGGTGTGATGCAGGTTTCAGAAAAACATTTTCTTTATCGTGTCAACGTTTCGATCTTTATTGAGATCATCTTCAGGACTCAAAGTGTTTGTCTTCTGTGTAATTGTGCCATTCTTGCTGTGCTGAATGATTATGTTGAGAAACATTGTTTTGAATTTTTCACGTGGTTAAATCATCTCATGTACGGTAATTTCTTTCTACGCCCAATTGTTCAGTACCCCTTCTAAAATCCCTTTGGACGTTCCAAGTTGCAGTTCTGGTCAAAAAGGTGTGAGACTGCTCCCGTTTTTCTAGTCTGTCAGCCTAACCGTTCCCTCAATAGCCTCATGCGCTGGCACTAAATCATAGTACCTAGAGGTAGCTTTTAGTTGAAGCTTGATCGTTCGGTCTTGACTGTTCAGCGTGAACCGTCAGTGGAACAAATGGATTGACTTCCATAACTGATGTTTAAAAGTAAAATGAATTGAAAGGGAACCGAACTCATTCAAAGACGCCAAACCTTCAGTGATTTGGATTACGAATGAATGAATAATATGGTTTATTGTACAATAAATAATTTTTTTTAAAAGATATATTTTTCAAAGCATGAATGATAATGGCAGAGGCGTCTGTCGAGTTGCCGCTAAATTACTAAATCAGTTTATATATTTAATTAATTTTTTTACACTTTTTTTATTATTGAAATTTGCAAACATATATCTTCTATATTCCAAAGCTCGTGCGAGAAATTTTATTGTATAAACCCAAACAATTCCGCCATTGTATATTTACTACCTCGATTGTATCTAATTGTGCTTTCCTATGTATATCTTCCTGAACTCGCCTAGCACTGGACATTTAACCAAAAAGTGCACAGTGTCCTCTGGAACACTGAGATTGCACATTGAGCAAGTAAAATTCAAATCGCTCCTCCAAGGCTGGCAGTTCAGTTGCAAGAGTTCTCCCTTCGCTTTAAACCGTAATGACTTGTTATAAATATTAATATTTTTGTTTATATATTGGTTATCTTGGTCTAAGCCTAAACTTGCATATAATCTATGGTAAACATTATCCCTAGCAATTAATTAAGGTTTTGGTTGAGATAGAAAAGTGAGGGTCACAAGCGGGATTCGAACCCACGGCCTTCGGCTAAATAGATTACACGGCATTTGAAAAATGGCAAAAAGGAGGGAAAATTCGAAAGGTGGGTTGAGATGGGAAGTTGGTGTCCGAGTGGATTGAGGTCACGATAGCTCAAGTGGTAGAGCAGCGGCGTATTTAGCCGAAGGTCGTGGGTTCGAATTCCGCTTGTGACACTGACTTTTTTAACTCAACCAAAACCTTAATTAATTGTAATATATTAATTGGTCAAGCGGACCACGAAACCTAATAAAAATTCATCCCTAGCCCTAGTCACTATATCATTCCTTAGTTTCGACTCTAGATTGTTTAGCAAACTGCCTTCCTATTTCCGAAAGATATTTAAACCATGATATTTGTTTTGTTATTATCTCATTGGCTAGGAAATGTGATAATCTACTTGGGGGGGGGGGATTTGCACATCTTGCTAATGTGCTGTAAATGCAGGTTCATTGTATGAATATAAAGCGGAGTGATTTAAGTTTCAATATAAATCAACACAGTAAATCTCAATCTCAATAAACAAATAACACAATCTGGAGTGTTAGCTGGAAGGTAAAACAAATTTTTGATAAAATAATTCTGAATCATATCAAATATCTCCTGACTTGGCTGAATTGGTGATCCAATTATTATATTGGTCTGGCAAATCGAACAGCGAGAACAGGAAGGCCAAGGTAATTGGAAATAACAAATCTACCGGTTCATCATCCCATAGACCTACCTCACATCTCACAATAATTGCTGAGTACAAGAGTCAGAATCACGAGCGGGATTCGAACCCTTCGACTAGATACGCCGCTGCTCTACCACACTGAGCTATCGTGACCTAGATCCACTCGGACACTAACTTCCCATCTCAACCTCACCTCTCGAATTTTCCCTCCTTTTTTTGCCATTTTTTAAAAGTCATGTAATCTATTCGATTCTCGGCGACAAATGAAATGGCCACGGAGAGCTTTCGTGAAGATTTTTCAAGAAATAGTGATAGTTCAAGTGATTGAAATTACGATAGCTCAAGTGGTAGAGCAGCGGCGTATCTAGCCGAAGGTCGTGGGTTCGAATCTCGCTCGTATCACTGACTCTTTTATCTCAACTAAAAACCTTAATTCATTGCAAGATATTAATTTGGGCAAGTTGTCCAAGAGGGTAAAAAGTCACCCAGTGAAGCCAGAGAATTTGCAGGGATTAAGAATGGCGCTGTATTCTATGGAATATTTCACAGCACTACTCATTTTAACTTATAAAATTCACTAGTTTTCGTGGTCCGCTTGACCAATTAATATATTTCAATTAATTAAAATTTTTAGTAGAGATAAACAAAGTCAGTGTCACGAGCGGGTTTCGAACCCACGATCTTCGGCTAGATACGCCGCTGCTCTACCACTTGAGCTATCGTGACTTCGATCCACTCGGATACTAACTTCCCATCTCAACCCCACCTCTCGAATTTTCCCACCTTTTTTTTTGCCATTTTTTAAAAGTCATAAAATCTATTCGATTCTGGGCGACAAATGAAATGGCCACGGAGAGCTTTCGTGAAGATATACTTCAGTAATTATTAAATCCATTACAGTTCGTGGTCCGATCGAAGTCACGATAGCTCAAGTGGTCGAGCGATGTATTTAGCCGAAGGTCGTGTGTTCGAATTCCACCCGTGACGCTGACTTTTTTTTCTCAAACAATGCCTTTCATAAATATTAATTAATTGAAAAACCTTAATTGGTCAATCGTACCACGAACTGTAATGGGTCGAGTACAAGAATTTATATTCTTCAAGAAATCATACTTGCCATACAATCCGTTAAAAAAACAATAATGTCAAATCTATCATAGATGAATTTAATATCAGTATAACAATTCCACTTCTTTTGAGGTCTGTTTAGACAAATTTTAGGTGAATCTTCCAGTACTTAACGATCATTCGCTTTTGGCTGATCAGGGTGGGTCGTCAGGGGGATTTGTCCTGGGACTTGTCAGTTCCGTAACTTATGTTCAAAAGTAAAATAAATTGAAAGTGAATTGAACCCATATACAGATGCCTGGTTCCTATTCTCATGAAAAAAGCTTGTTTTTCTTTCCTGCTGATTAAATTTGTACTGCTGTGTAGATTTCCTTTAGTTCCTTAGGTTTAAAGAACAATTCTGAGGTTAGTTGGTCATTTCTAATAATTTCGGTCTGTTAATCATTTTGTGCCAGACGTAAACCGCGAGGACTTTGTAAACTACCAGCCAAATAATCGGTAGTTCAATAAATTAATATAATTTCCTAGTTTAGAAGAAGGTTTGTATACTTTAAACAAAATTTATCATGTGCACACCCCATTTTGGCATCTTTTCCTTCTTTAAATGTCATACTCGAAGGCCTGAAAATCTTATCCGAAAGTGGTCACGATGTCCCCGAGGAATTTCGAATTTGAACGAGCAATTGGTGCTTTTACCTCTTACGCAACTCGCCTTCGATACGGGTGCTTATCATCACGATGGTCAACATACGAATCCCGTCGACCTTTGTGTTTCCGGTGATCCGGTCCGCCGACGGAAACAACAAAAATTTCAAGTTTGGGCCCGTAGCTCATAAGAGAAGCCACCCCGTCACTTTCTCCGCTCCTGACCTTTCAAGGGTGGGTTCGGCTCGTTTCGCCGACTGTTTGTCATATGTGATCGCGTTACTGTCAGTCTGGCAATGCCGCTAAAATCGGCTGGTCAAGAAATTAACGACGCTTTGCAAACATAGGAGTAATTAGCTTTTTATTTTATGCTCTGATTATGGTTTACGAAAACTTCATTATTTATTTATTTATTATAACTCCAACAGAAAGAATCTACAAGAGGAGTAGTCAAAAAAGGGCACATAATCACAAAAAGAACAAATGAACAATTAAGCAATAACAAAAACACAAGGCTTAATGATTCAAGGCAAGTAAATATTTTAATTTAACTTTAAATGAATTCAATTCAGTTTCTTCTCATTTCATTCTCATTATCCTCGGTAGGGGTGAATCTAGTCCATATTCTGTTTTGTAGTGTGGAACAAAGAACAAATTATGGTTCCTAAGTGGTCGCTGAGGCACTCATGGCGATAAATGTAAGTTTAGGATATCAATGGCCCCATTCCACAATTTCCAACCCCAAATGAGATCGGCAAAAAAACGGCGGGAGCTAAGCGACTCAAGACCAAGCCAGTTCAGTCTTTCCGAGTAATTCAGATGTGCAAGACCAAATCTGAGGGCCTTTATCCTGGTTGCTTTCTTTTGTACTTTTTCCAAGTCGCTAATCTCACGAACGTAGTAAGGGGACGACACGACACTTGCATATTCCAGATGGCAACGAACGAGGGATTGATATAATATTTTAACTGCCAAGATGTTTTTAAAATTTCTAGAAAACCTAGAAATAAAGCCAATATTGCGTAGAACCTTATCTCGAATCTGTTTGATATGGTCACTGAAATCACCCTTTCTGCTGAAAACGACACCGAGGTCGGAGATAGTGTCAACCTCTTCCAATCTCTGCCCATCAACGAAATAGTCAAAACAATCAAAGTCACGAGGTCGGATATTTTTAGAAAATTTAATTACCTTGCATTTGTTAATATTCAAAGGAAGACGATTCTGCTCACACCAATTATTGAAGCAGTCCAGTTCCCTCTGTAAACCAACAAAGTTGTGAGTAGAAGACACTGAATTAAAAATTTTTAAATCATCCACCACAATGTATGGTGATTATTGACCGTTAATCGATATTTATTTAGGAATCGTGAGATGCGGTCTGGTGTGATGTAGGTTCCAGAAAAACATTTTCTTTATCGTGCCAACGTTTCGATCTTTATTGAGATCATCTTCAGGGCTCAAAGTGTTTGTCTTCTGTGCAATTGTGCCATTCTTGCGTGTCGTGTCGAGAGTGCAGCCCTGAAGATGATCTCAATAAAGATCGAAACGTTGACACGATAAAGAAAATGTTTTTCTGAAACCTACATCACACCAGACCGCATCTCATCTCACGATTCCTAAATAAAGAACTTACAATCCTTGAATATACTACAGACATCATTGATATAAACAAGAAATAATATGGGCCCGGAGTGAGAACCCTGAGGTACGCCAGAAAATGTAGAAATCCTATCCGATACAGAGTTATTAATGAGAACAGAAAAAGAGCGACCAGATATAAACGATTCGACGAAGGATAACAAAGGATCACCAACTCCAAGAAGAATATATGTCAACTTTATCGAAGACCTTAGATAAATCTGTATAAACAGCGTGAACACTACTCCCATTCTCATGGGAATTAACAATAAAATCATAATAATGAAATAAATTTGTACTGGTGGATCTACCCCTTAAGAAACCATGCTGATTGATGTTAACATATGATCGAAAAGCCATGCTAAGGGCCTCAGCAAAAATGGATCTAACATCTTGGCGAAAACAGAAGATTTGCAAACCAATTAACAATCAAGTGGGAATTATCTTTCTTATAAATAGGAATCCACGTAAGAATATTTCCATTGAACTGGAAAGATGCCTTCCCTAATACATCTTTGAAAAAGCATTTGTAAGTTTTATAGCGGAAGTTAGCTCAAAGTTCCGTTCAAAGTGGGGTATTTTCTGTCGAAACATGAAGATCACAATATCAAAGAGATTTGAGTGTAAACGTTATCCCATACAACCGTTGAAAATTTCATTTAAATGGATGTGGCTCACTGAAAAGTTCGTACCAGTGGTTCCTCATCAACTCATTGAAAGAAATTTGACACAACACCTTATGGTTATATTTTCGGCCATTATAAAACTTTTGAAAATTTAACAGTTTTGGAACCTTTCCAAAATATCGAAATCTTTGGAAAAATGTCAAAAATCCAATCAAAACCACTTGTGAGGAATATAAATATGAACAAAATGGAAATAAAGTTATATTATTGAAAACTCATTTATAATTTTAAATTTTATTAGAGTTTACCAATAGTGGTGTTGATCCATTTTCATCATAATTGTTCTTATCCAAGTCTTCATGTCCCCCGAAGAAAATCAAAATTAACGTTAATTACGCAGAAAACAAACACTTGGAATGAGTAGAAATATTAAAAAAAATTTATTTGCATTGTATAAATTCACTTTTTTCCACATCCTACATGTATTTTTTAAATATAAACAATATTTGTAAATCCCAGGCCCTGAAGATGATCTCAATAAAGTTCGAAACTTCGCCACGATAAAGAAAATGTTTTTCTGAAACCTACATCACACCAGACCTCATCTCACGATTTCTGAATAATCATCAAAATCAACGTTTTTTCCTTATATTTTAATTTATTTTTATTGAAAACCAACGCAGTCCGGAAATACATATTATACATACAATTCTACCCACTTGTTTGAAACCAAGGGAGTAAAATAAACTAGTACCTCAGGGAAAAGTTCAACAGTTACATCTTCAGACTTTATGGCTCTCTACAGATCTGGTCTGTAAGAAATGAGGAAGCTTTTAAAGTTTTACTGCTTAAAAAAAAATCCACGAAAGCGGGCAAGAAATAAAGTTCAATTCAAAGAAGAATTAACGGAACTAAATTACTTCAGATTCACAATTAAAATGGTAAACATACGTTTTGTATGTTTAATAGAAAAACAAAAAGTTAAATTAATTTTAAATACTTAGCTAATAAACATATTTGTTGCATAACTATAAAAGCAGGTAAGGGACGCAATAATGCTTTTTTCTCAATAGTTTTTGAGATATTAAACATTTTAGTTATTTTAATTTTAGTTTTTTTTTGCCGTTGCCCTTCTTTCTTTCTTTTTTTTATAGGTTTTTACGGTTATTTAATTAATTTATTCATATTATTCATTAATAAAGGTTTTTAGTTGAGATAAAAAAGTCAGTGTCACGAGCGGGATTCGAACCCACGACCTTCGGCTAGATACGCCGCTGCTCTACCACTTGAGTTATCGTGACTTCGATCCACTCGGACACCAACTTCACATCTCAACCCCACCTTTGAATTTTTTTTAAATTTTTATTTTTTTATCTCAATTAAAAACCTTAGTTAATTGTAATATATTAATTGGTCAAGCGGACCACGAAAACTAGTGAATTTAATAAGTTAAAATGAAATACACTTCACTAAAGCTTTCCATTTCATTTGTCGCCGAGAATCAAACAGATTACACGTCATTTGAAAAATTGCAAAAAAGAGGGAAAATTCAAAAGGTGGTGTTGAGATGGGAAGTTAGTGATAGCTCAAGTGGTAGAGTAGCGGCGTATCTAGCAGAAGGTCGTGGGTAAGATATTAATTGGTCAAGCAGACCACGAAAACTAGTGAATGGAATTTTTCATTAAGTTATTTCATTGATTTTTGTAAATCTTCCAGAAAATAGCTTAAAAATAACATTTTTGTTGTTTAGTCAGAATACATAGAATCCCACTCAGACCCAACACTGAAGCTGGCGAGAAGGCGAGACGCGTCTGACGAACCAAACCGTGAGGATATGATTACTAAAGAATACGTCCATCACCCAGAAATACCCAAGAGGCAATTAAGAGGCAATAACAAAAATTAAGAAGTTTAAAACATCATTAATTATTCAGAAATCGTGAGATGCGGTCTGGTGTGATGTACGTTTCAGAAAAATATTTTCTTTATCGTGCCAACGTTTCTACCTTTATTGAGATCATCTTCAGGGGATTTACAAACATTGTTTAAATTTAACAAAAACATGTAGGATGTGGAAAAAAGTGAATTTATACAATACAAAATATATTTTTTATATTCAATCAAAATATTTCTACTCACTCAAAGTGTTTGTTTTTTGTGTAATTGTGCCAGTCTAGCGTGTCGTGTTCAGAGTGCTAGTGCTCAGTCGACACGCAATAATGGCATAATTACACAGACAACAAACACTTTGAGTGAGTAGAAATACTTTGTTTGAATTTATTTGCATTGTATAAATTCACTTTTTTCCACATCCTACATGTTTTTGTTAAATTTAAACAATGTTTGTATATCCCAGGCCCTGACGATGATCTCAATAAAGATCGAAACGTTGGCACGATAAAGAAAATGTTTTTCTGAAACCTACATCACACCAGACCGCATATCACGATTTCTGAATAATCATCGACTAACGGTCACTAATCACCACACATCATCATTAATCCATTACAGTTCGTGGTCCTATTGACCAATTAATATCTTTCAATTAATTAAGGTTTTTAGTTGAGATAAAAAAGTCAGTGTCATGAGCGGGATTCGAACCCACGACCTTCGACTAAATACGCCGCTACTCTTCAACTTGAGCTATCGTGACTTCGATCCGATCGGACACTTCCCATTTTTTACCATTTATCAAATGTTGTGTAATATATTTGATTCTCGGCGAAAAATGAAATGGCCACGGAGTGCTTTAGTGAAGTATACTTCATTTTGCTTATTAAATCCATTACAGTTGGTGGTCCGATTGACCAATTAACATTTTTCAATTAATTAATATTTATGAAAGGTATTGGAGGGTATCCTGCTCGTGACACTGACTTTTTAACTCGACCAATACTTTTCATTGAAAACTCATCATTAATGTTGCATGCTTTAACAGAGCAAATATGTGGCATGCTGTATTTTAAAATCTTTTTGTTAAAGTTTTGAACTTTAAAGCCTAATGAACTATTATTAATTTCGTCAACTAGATACGGTTGTGAGATGAGTTCCTCTTGCATCACTGTTGGCCCATATACGAAAAATTAAATAATTGTTGGAGAAATGTCATTCTTTTTCTTCTGGTCCATTTGGGCGATCTCTGCCTCTGTTTTAATACAAAGTGTTATGTAATACAATTTCTATGAGGTTTGCCGGTGACCTTTTCGAGAGAGGAAGTGTAGCACATATCGCGACTGCCCTCTGGTGAAAGCATTCACCTCCGTAACCCAAAACGCGATAAACAATATGAAATCAGTTATGAATAGTTCGACGTCTGTCATTTTCTATAGGAAGGAAACTTTAGTCGTGCAGTTTCAAAACTGCCGCTGAGAATATTGAAAAACACAAAAACATGACTTCAAATTTGTTAAGACCGGTTGGCATCCTAAGATTAGAAACGATGATCTTCTACAAATGTCAAAGAAAACACAACAAAGACCTTTTTTTTAAAACAAAAATGAAGATTGTTGAATTGATCGTATCAATCTTGTTTGATCTATCAGAGACGTTACGGCATATACTCAACTTTTCTCAACTGTGTGGTACATGGCAAACCAGCGAGTGTAAGCGCACCAGGTTGATCCGAAACTACTGAAACGTAGACAAAACATCTCACAATAAGACTAGCGAATTTGCGCACTTAACAAACGAATAAACAAAGAACATACGAACAACAAAAGGACACATCAGTAACATTAATTAATATAACCACATATGCACAATTGACATACGAAGAAAAGAGCACATTTGCAAAAACAAAACGACACGCCAGAAACATCGATTAAGATAGCAACATAAACACAGTTAAAAACACATATAAACAAAGGGCATTTAGAATAGCAAAACGACACATTTGGAACATAGGTGATAACAATAAAAGCTCAATGGCAAATGAAGAAAACGTGAACATACGAAAGACCAAAACGACATGTGAGAAAGGTAGGTGCTCGTGACAACCATAACCTTAATAAAACTTCCTATAATCTAAGTCGTTTCTAATCACAAACTTAACCTGACCTAACTTAACCCTACCGAAAGACATATCGGCAGTATTAATTAAAGTACCAACATAGACACAATTGACAAATATAGAAACAGAGGACATACGTTAATATAAAGCAGCATATTAGAAACAGATTAAGATAATAGGCACAGTTAAAACTCAAATAACTATGGGGCATTTAGAAAAGAAATCGATACATCAGGAACATATGTACATAAGAATAAAGCACAATTGACAAACAATGAAAAAAGTGGACATATGAAAACAAAAATCCACACTTGAGAAACAGATTTAGATAACAGCAAAAACCTTAACCTGGCATATTCTAATCTTTCTTGTCCCTAACCACAACCCTAGCCTAACCTAGACTAACCCTATTTAAGAACATAACATACGAAAAAACAAAATCGAAACAGCAGAAATACAGATTAAGTTAACATGTCCTTGATAAAATTTTCAAGAAATGGGATAACTGGTAATGTGGAGTCTTTTGAGCATACATTTCTGTGAGAAATGAGAAACTTAATTCGGTACTTCGTTCAATGATGGGTCTGACCTGGGTACAGATAACAAACATATGCACAATTGACAAACACACAAACCGAGGGCGTAGTAGAAAATAAAAGGACACATCAGAAATAGGGAATAATATAAAAACACGGGCAAAATTAAAAACCGAAACAAACAGAAGACAAAGAAAAGAATAAAATCAAACATCACAAACCCAGGTTATGATAATAAGGGAAATAGGCACAATATCCTAACCATACCTAGGTTCAAAAAAGAAAACAAAGCTCAGAAACTGTTTAAGATAAAAACATAACCCTTTAATCCACCAAAGGCACTGACAAAACATTTAACAAACATGCACTCTTTTAAAATTTCACAGGCATAATCAATGTGACCTAGTTTTCAAAAAGATAACACTTTCACCAATGAAGATGGTGATGTGATGAAACGTATCGGACAGACCATACTTGCAAAAATTGGTACATGAAAGTACAGCAGAGTGTTTCATGGTATTGGAACTTAGGCCAGTACTTTTAGTATACCAAACCAGGAACGTGGTCGATTCTTCCGATAAAAGGCAACAGCCGGAAGTCGGTTTGCGTAATCAAGCTCGATCCACTACATTTGTTATGAAGTTCGATAAGTTGTAAGGCGAAGCCGGTCGGGTTTATATGGCATTGTTAGCGCGGAAGAGGCCGAGCACAGTTCACCGATGGAACCGGTTTTCCGCTGCTCCACTGACACATTACCGGCAAAACGTCCGGGTAACTGCATCGTTATTAAATAACTTTAGCGACTGTGTTAATTTGCAGGCTCGGTTGCATAATTGGCAATTTAAACAGATATTCGTGGATATTCTTTTAAAAATGAACTGTCCAGCGGATTAGACACACTTCATTTAACTTTTCCCAGGTTCGTTATATCATTGTGTCAAGGAGACAGTTGTTTAAGACTTTTTTATATTTGTATGGATGTAATAAAAGCCAATTAAAAGCTCAGGCAAAAGTAAAAAAGATAACATAAAATTAGAAGTTACCAAAGTTGATTGAATGTATAAAGAAAAGAGTAAAGAATTAAGAAAAACAAAAATAACACACGTGAAAAATTAAAAAAAAGTTGATGTGTAAAAACAACAGAAACGATGCCAAAACAAAGGCCAAGGCTAAAGAATGAAGTTGAATATAAAAATAAAACAGATAGCACAAATGAAAATTTAAAGGCTAAAAGGAACACATAAAAAAATTAATGAGAAAATCGAAAATAAATAAAAATACATCGTAATAATAAAATTAAGCATGTGTAAGGCAAAAACAAAGGTCGAGGCAAATGTCGAAACGGTATGAAATGTAAAATATGAACAAAAGAAGCAAAGAGGTTCAATGTAAAAGTAAAATCGAAAATAAAACAAGATGCAATAACGTTAAGTAAAGCCAAGAATGATTATGAACGGAATAACAAAACTAATAGCACAAAAAAAGAAAACAAATGTTTTAAAGAGAATCGTAAAGAAAGATGAAATTATGAATGCAAAAATCGTATAGACAGAAAAACGTCACAAAATAAATGGTAAAGGCAAACAAGAAACAAACCAGCAAAATCACATGAGAAATGCAAAATAACAAAAGGAACAAAACAATACAAAAGCTAAAAGTAAAACAGAACGAATATTATAAAAAAAGGAAAATGTACAGAAGAATGCATAAGTGGAAGAAACAAAAAAAATTGAATGTAAAATCAACTTAAAAGTATAACGCGAGAAAGGAAGAAAAAATAAGTCAAGGAAACATCAAAAATAAAAGAAATAAAAAGGTCATAATAATAAGTAATAATAATAATGTAATATGTTTAAGGCAAAAGGGAAGGTCAAGCCGATATCAAATGTAAAATATGAACACAAGAAAGAAAAACAAAAATAAAGAAAGAGGTGCAAAAGTAATAAATAAAGGCAAGAATGAAAAACCAAACAAATAGCGAAAAAAGGGAAAAATTAAAATAAAGGATAAAAGAAGGTAAAGGTGTGAAATTAAAAATCATATCGAAAGAAAAACGCAAAATAGTAGGGAAATGCAAATAATACAAGAATCAAAGCAATACCAAAGCTAAAAGTAAAACACAAATAATACAAAAATAAAGAAGAAAGTAAAAAAGGTAAAGGAGATGAAAATATAAGTAAAGGGAAAAGCAAAATTAAGGAAATGACAACGTTTATAATAACGATTAAACAATAACAATAATAATAATAATAATAAATAAGTACAAAAACAAATTCTGTAAAGCGAATTAAAGAAAACGTACAATTTTAATACAAAGATTAATAATAAATACAATAATTAAAGAAAAAAGTAAGAAGATAAATAAATGAAATTGTGAAGGTAGCAATGAAAAATGGGGACAAATAAGCGTGACAAAAATGAAAAATTAACGGCAAATCAATAACAATAAAGTAATGTGGTACAAAACGATAAAAATGTAAAATGAAAAGAATGCTCAAAGAAGTGGGAAAAACTGGAATCAAAACAGAAGGAAGAGCAGAAGAAAAGGTAAAGAGGAAAGGAGAGCAAACTTATTAGTCTAAGATAGAAACATAAAAACGAAAATAGAATTAATTTTGGTAATAAAAGTAAACGTTGAAAAATTAAAAGGAAAAGCCAAACAACCAACACGAACGCAAACAAAGATTAAAGGCTGAAGATCTAATAAATATCAAAATAAATAATATAAAAATAAATCTAACAGTGAAGGCAGAAAAGCTAAAGTTAAGAAAAGATAAAGACAAAGATTAATAAAATCAAAATGAAATTAAAACATAGGACAAGGTAACATTGGAATTTTACACATCGGTCAACTTTTTCCGTTTATTTCGACCAAGGACTGAACTTTGCTTATTCTTTTCTATTCGTTTCAACAAGTATTGATTTTCCGCATATTGTTGACGACTGTCTTTGGCAACGTTAAGACTGAATCGGTCTTCAAGGAAATTGGAAACCGACTGTAAAAACTTAAACATGTCTATTTGTAGACATATTTAAGATTATTTTGTCCTGATGGTGACCTTAAAAAAGGTCACCTCAAATTGCTTGTTTCTTCATACCTTGATAGAGAGAGTTTATTTATCTCGATTGTTATTATGACTAATTTTGCCTTTATGTTCAATTTTTTAGATTATTAGTGTTTTTTTTAAATTAAAATATTTTTTTTTATTAATTAACGTTTTGGGTTAGATAAAAAAGTTAGTGTCACAAGCGGGATTTGAACCCACGACCTTCGGCTAGATACGCCGCTGCTCTACCACTTGAGTTATAGTGACTACGATTCACTCGGACACTAACTTCCCATCTCAACCCCACCTTTTAAATTTGAAAAATGGCAAAAAGGAGGGAAAATTCAAATTCTCTAGCCGAAGGTCGTGGGCTCGAATCCCGCTCGTGACACTGACTTGTTTATCTCAACTAAAAACCTTAATTAATTGAAAGAATTTAATTGGTCAAGCGGACCACGAAAACCAGTTAATTTATTTTGAATGTTCATTGCCCTTCAAGAGAGATTAATTTGTGTACTAGTTTAAAATACTTCTAAATTTCTTGAATTGTTCAGTGTTATGGAGTACTTTTCGTGCATACTCTGACAGTTATTTTCGATTGTTAGGTAAGAATGAAACGTACGGGAGCTAGGTAATTCCATTATTCAGCATTTTAGAATAATACCAGCCCACTACAGTTTCGCAGGGTCCGTGCATAATTAAAACGTTCCTTCTTGGTTTGTGTTGTAGCCACCGCCCGGAGTTCAACGAAAAGGTCAAGAGAAAACGTTCCTTTTTCGGCCCCAGCGACTTTCCTGGAAGAATTTCCGGTCGCTCCTGAAGACCCTTGTCCACATTGTGTAACAACGAGGGAAGATCAAGTGGATTGGCAACATTTTTAGTTTAATGGGCAAGAACTGACCGGCCCCCTCGGGCGATCCTCTGTTTAATAACAATAAATAACCGTTCTAGAAAACTTTCTTCCGTGACCAATTGAATTCGACGCACATACGACCAAAAGAAAATTGAAATTTTAATAACTGACCGATTAGAAGGTATAACAGATTAATAATTAAAATGATAAAGTGATTGGACATACTTTTAAGTCGGGGTAAAGAATCCAGTATATCCCATTTCTGTAATGAAATTCAAGACTTTTTGAGGAGATTTTGTGTTTGAGGTCTGATGTCATATTGTTTAAGTCTTCTTGATAATAGGAATTATATTTTAATATAGAAAATTAGTCATTTTAAAGTTCCTAAAAAATGGGTTAAATCTAAGTATCTAAGTGCGATCGATCGCGCGTTAATAGGCGCTTGCAGCGTACATGTTGTGACGCTTGAACTCACGTTTTTGGTCGAAGAAGTAGTTTGTTTATGGTATCTCTACCGTCGTTATAAATTAAGAAGACAAAGACAAAGGCAGTATTGGATTCATCCTATTTTGAGAGATAAATTCACCCACAGTATGTTCGCAACCCTCTATCCAAAGTTGCGTGAATATGAGCCAAAATTCCTCAATTACAATTAATCAAGGTTTTTAGTTGAGATAAAAAAATCAATGGCACGAGCGGGTTTCGAACCCACGATCTTCGGCTGGATACGCCGCTGCTCTACCACTTGAGCTATCGTGACCTCGATCCACTCGGACATCAACTTCCCATCTCAACCGCACCTTTTGAATTTTCCCTCCTTTTTGCCATTTTTCAAATGCCGTGTAATCGGATTGGATTCTCGACGACAAATGTTTTCAAAATGTGTTCAAAATTTCATTTGGCATCATGCTCCGATGCGGCACTGCTGGACGGTGAAACAACCTCTGAACTACTCACATGTGAACTATACTACATGATCCCGGAAACAATCTTCACAACTTCCTATAAAGTCTCAACGGACTATAAAGTAGACGAAGAACACAGGAGAGCATCAGATACAATGATATGCTACACAGATGGCTCCAAAACAAACGAAGGAACCGGATCAGGCGTTTTCTGTACAAGCCCAAAACATGAGCAATCAAACTCATTAGGGAAGTACACTTCGGTCTTTCAAGCGGAAATCATTGCTTGTGCCCTGGAAAATCTTAAAAGAGGTTACACTGACAAAAAAATCCTCATAAGATCAGATAGCCAAGCAGCCATTAAAGCATTAGCATGTAAAAGAATCACATCAAAACTAGTCAGTGAATGCATCCAAAATCTCCAAAACCTGGGGAAACACAACCTGATGATATCTTGGGTGCCAGGGCACAGGGGAATTCTGGGTAACGAGAAAGCAGACAGACTGGCCAGAGGAGGATCTGCAAGAACATACATAGGCCCCGAACCTAAACAAATATAGAATCCTCCATCGCAAAATGGATCCAAGCAAAACAAAAAGAGAAGTGGATAAACTCTAGCGGTGCTAGACATAGTTAACTTATGATGAAACAACCCTCACCGAGATTGGCAAAAACACTGCTGCAATTGGAGAGGGCCAAACTCAGAGGAGTGGTAGGACTACTAACCGGTCACTGGTATCTGAGAAAACATCTACACAACATGTGTATATACAACGATGATCCCATTTGCAGATTATGTAATGAGGAGGAGGAAACACCCACTCATATCATGTTCGAATGCGAAGCAACAGCCCAATGGAGGTTTATCCTAACGTACGGAAAAGACTTAGGGAATCAAATTGCAGCAGCAACAGTCAATGACCTGATACTTCTAAGAAGAACGATTGAGTCTCTTGACTGAACTAAGGAACTAGGAAGGTACAATAAGCCAGAAGGCAACAGTGTCTGGGGAATAAAAACCCGCTTCCTAGGATCCTTTTCCACCATACCATACCATACTCGCAAGTGAAAAACGTGTAGGTTCATGATGAGCTGGCATCACCAGTGATGGTTGTAACTGGTATGCTGGAGTGCCATGTATATATATATATATATATATATATAATGCAGGGTGGGCGACCAAGACCCGAGGGGTTAAATGCCTGGGTAGGCTCGTACCCCATCCCTAAAAGGTCCGGGACTTGGTCGGCTCACGTGTCCTGCATACACCTCTTGGACTTGTTCACAAACCCCAAGATTTTGGACCATATTATTTCGGGGAGTGATTTGGTGATGTCCTCTCCTTCAAAGATTTCAAATATAGACCTAGCATACCTATCACACTCTGCGAGGTAGTGCCTTGCCGTTTCTTCTTTTATTTCGCAGAAGCGGCAAAAGGGATCTGGTAGGATACCCATTACGAAGAGGTGTCTTCTCAGTGGGCAGTGGCCCGTCAGAATACCTATCAGCTTCCCTTCCTTGAGATAGAGAATAGCCATATCGATTCTGCTGGTTTGATCGCCTTAACAAACTCTTTCGATTGCCTGTGTCCGGGGGATAAATTCCACTCCCTAAGGAATTGTTTCATGTCCCAGTTATTGATATTCTCTTTCGCTGTGCTCATAGAGTGAGGTAATACCAGTTGTGGCCCGGCAAACGCAGTATTAGAACCTTCTTTGGCTAGGCCTTCCGCCTTTTCATTGCCATGGTGTCCTTTATGTGCTGGTATCCAAATAAGGGTCACCTTATTCTCAAACCTGAAAGAGATCCTATTGATAAGATCTATAGTTTCCTCCACCAGTCGTGTGGTGCCATGTAAACTGAATTCGGCCGATTATTTGCTGAACGAAGGGAAATTACCGAATGGTATGAATGTAATCAACCTAAAATCCTACCACCTAAATACTTGAATATATGTATAACCAATTACTCAACGAATAAACTACATAATATATAAGATATTTTTTGTTGTTATTTGCTTACAAATTGTATAAATAATATACTAATATATAATTGAATTTAGTACTTACCCATCATTTTTTCTTTTCTGTCGGGTCATCTGCATTTCCGAACAACAAGCTCCTCCCAAGAAGACCTCTTCACGCTTCTATTTTTGAAATCGAAACACTCTACATTCCATATAGCCGGTCTTTTTTCTATTTCGTCGATCAGGAGGTCGATATCAAAAATATCCTTTTCCGCCATCGCTTGGAAATGGCGCGTTCAACTGAACAGTTGTACTAGGATGTAGGTACCTCGAGATGTTGGTCAATCGCGCGTTAGTTGGGAAACTTCGAATCGCGCGTTGGAGCGCCTGTTGAGCAAAAGCGCGCGTTACTATGTGTCCGCTTCTGTTACCTCCTTGGTATTTCGCTAACGCGCGTTAGCCCGATCGCGCGATTCAACGCCTTGTGTCTACTAGGCCTAAGAACGAAGAAAATAAAAAAGAAAAACATCTAAATAAAAAGGAAAGAGGAAAACGTGAGAAAATATTTCTTCCGCTCATCTGTCGAATTAAAAAAATCTGCGTCTCCCGCCTATTATTTATTTATGGAAAATATCCAAAACGTAAATAAATAAAAAAACGAACACGAAAATTACACAACTGGGCAAATACTGAATACATCGCCATTATGTAATTTGCGTGGGGTTCCGGCATGTTCCGGTGTATTTATATGCTAATAAATTTCATTGTTTTCTATAGAAAAAATCTTTCTTCATGGGCGTTTCCAGTGGCAGTTCGGCCGGCCTGGATGCGGGGAAAATGGCAGACGAGGGAAAAGTTGGCATTTGGAAGAACTGGTCCGATTAAGAATGCCGTTTGGCAAAATAAACAAACACCTGTTGGGATTGTACATTATAAAGTCATAAAGTTCAAGTTGATAACTACAGGACTTTCCTCTTTCTTTCTAACAGCCTAAGACATCAGCGGAATATAGTGTGGATGGGTCATCTTGATGACAGGTATTTCCGTTTTAAACAGGAAGAAACCGATTAAAAACTCGTCCGAGCTGGAGTGCCAAGGCAGTACATTAGGGCCTATGCTCTTCATTTTCACTAAAGATACAGTGGTTGAAGAAATTCATGAAATTCATCATCAAAAATCTGTAAACTTATATCCAGAATCTATAAATCTAAGGCAAATTGAAGAATAAACTTAAATGAAAATGGAAAAATGTACTTGTGGACTTAACTCACCAGAACATTAAAAAACCGGACCAACGTTTTTGAAATCCAATGAGGGTAATACGTCGGTACGATATTAAATGTGTGCTAAACATCAAATTCCGGAAAATGTTCAAGTGGGCAAACTTTCCATTTTCTACTGAAAATAAGCTTTTCCTTAGATAGATCCTCAAGCCCGTTTGGAATTTTGCAATCTAACTTTGTGGCTGTTCTACCAAGATCAACCTTCAAATAACACAACCGATTTAGAATAATGCATTGCGATAGATAGATAGATAGATGTAATAATTCAGGGTATGGTATACTGCGCCCTTTAAGAGCTATTGTATCCCCTGTGCTCTGCTTAAAGCACATCGGTGAGTCCTATTTCATCAAGAAACTTGATTAATAGGCCCGGTTTCAGTGGTTGTAGTTCTTTTATGGTCACATTGTACATCCCAAAACACTTCCTCCTGCGGGCTAGTGTAGCTCCGCAGTTTGTTAGTAAGTGTGTTGGTGTCTCTTCTGCTTCTTTGCAGAATCTACATGTGCCATCTTGGATTATTCCAATTTTCTTTAAATGTCCATTTAATCTACAGTGTCCTGTCAGGAATCCTGTTAGGATTCGCAGTCTGTTCCTGCTTCCTTTGACACATTCTGTGATTTCTTTCTTGCCAAAGTTGGTTAGAAAATTCTTGGATTGTCTGTGTCCAATAAGTGAGTTCCAAAGTTCGCTCATTCTCTTTTTATCCTTCTGTCTGAGGTATTCGTTGATAGTGTGTGTTCCTATTCCACAGAAGGGTTCAGGTCCTATTAGCGGTGTGGCAGCCCCTTTTCTTGCCAGGGTGTCCGCTTCCTCATTACCTTCTACTCCCATGTGTCCTGGGACCCAGCAGAGGCTGACTTTATTCTGCGAGCCTAATGTATTTAATTTAGTTTTGCAGTTCAGCACCATCTTTGAACTAATGGTATTTGAGCTTAGTGCTTTGATGGCTGCTTGGCTATCTGACATGATAGCTATATTCTTGTTTTTGTATCCTTTATTTAGGTTGAATTGGATACATCTTTCAATTGCATGAATTTCTGCTTGGAAGATACTGGTGTGCTTTCCCATGGGTTCTGAGTATTTGGTTCCGGGTCCGAACACTCCTGCCCCCGTACCTTCCTGTGTTTTAGATCCATCTGTGTACCAAAGGATGGTGCCATTTTTGAGGGAGTTATTTCCCTCTTTTTCCCATTCCTTTTTGGTGCCCAGATGTATTCGGAATTTATGGTTAAATTCAAACCTCCTGTTCATGTCGTCTCTTGGAGCCATGAGTGAAGGATGGTTTTTCCACAGTTTGTTTCTGTCTCTCCATTTCAGTTTTATTCCTGTTGGAGGTTTCTCTCTAGTGATGTTAATTATAGTTTTCTGTGCTGTCCTTTCTATCATGTGGTATAGGGGGATTAGTCCCAATATCTTTTCCATGCTAATTGTAGGACATGTTCTCATTGCTCCCGTTATGCAGATGCATGCAAGTCTCTGTATTTTTGAGAGTTCTTTCCTTTTGGTTGTTTGTTCCGCTTTATCAGCCCATGCTATAGCTCCGTATGTAAGTAGAGGTCTTACTATCATGGTGTACATCCATAACAGGGTTTCTGGTCTACATCCCCAGTCTGCACACCATCAGAGCTCGTGTCGCCTTTGTAATGATAGAGCTGATATGTTTCTTAAACGTTAGTGTTTTATCTAGTGTGATGCCCAGATATATGCATTGCGATGCACAGTCAATGCACCCTGCGTCAGAACTGAAGACCTCGACCTTGGCCTTAAAAAGGAAACGGTAGAGAAAGCTACTTTGAAGCCGCGATGGCCCATCTTCAAAGGCCGAAATGTAGGACAATTCACCAGTAGACGTCGAACACCTAACAGGACGATGATTTATTGCTGGTGTTCTACATATATATTTTTTAAATGAAATATTATTTATTTGATATTGATAAGGATCAATTGTAATATTAATAAAGTCCCCACATTTGAGGATTAGGAAAGAAAGATTATATCAACTGGTCATCATAGAAATATACACTGGCATGCAAAAAATTCCACCCACCTGTAATATTGCTTGATTTGTATATATTTGTATATATTAATCAATGTTTCACGTTTTTTAACGTTTAATAATTGAGTCTGATATATTGAGTCTAATAATTTTAATAATTGAGTCTGTCTAAAAAATTAAAAAATAAAATAATTAAAAAAAAAAGACCGACAGATAAAATTTATTTTAATTTTGTTTTAGGGTTTTAATTATCATTTCAATATCGCGTATTTCCTCGGCCTACTTTCTACCAGTCTGGAAATGTGGAGGTTGGAATTTGCTGGAGGTTAGACCATTCCTCACGAAGAGTTTTTTCAAGATCGTGGAGTGTATCAGGAAGTGATGGGCGTGCTGTTATTCGTCTTTTGAGGTTATCCCATAAATGTTCGATGGGGTTTCTGGAGAACGGGCTTGCCAGGCTAAGACCCTGATGTTATGCTGTTGAAGGTACGTTTGTACTATGCGACATGTGGACATGGCATTATTGTGCATTAGAATAGGATTGTCGGTGATTTCATCGAGGATAGGCAACGCATGATGTTCCAAAATTTCAACCACATAGCGAGTGGCCGCCAAGACCTTGCACGAACAATAACCAACTCTGTGCGACCCTCCATTGAAATCCTGCCTCACCATCACTGAGCTACGTTGAAAAAGTTGGCTCTGGGAAAAATTACAGACTTCGTACCTTTCATTTCGCCTTCACACTCTTTCACGCCCATTTGGAGATCGTGGAGCAAATCTACGCTCATCTGTAAAATGTACAGCAGATCAATCGTCCAAAGACCAATGGCTGCGTTCTCGAGGAAATGCGAGCCGTGCAACTCTGTTTATGGTCAGTTCAGGTCCTCTTACGGGTCGAAAAGCCATCAGTCCATACTGATTTAATCTTCTTCGAGCAGTATGTTCAGAAATTTGGACACCTCGAACTTCCTGGAGCTGATAATCGCTTGAACAACAAAAAGTTGCCGGTATCGCAAAATTCTCAAAGTCAAAAAACGGTTATCCTGTGGGATGTTAACCAGAGCGTTCAGAACCAGCCCTTCTATGGTAGAACCCAGTTGCTAGAAGATGTCTAATGACGTCACTCAGAGTTTCGTAGGGAACTCCGATGACAATAGCCTCATACCTGATGTAACATCCATCATCAATAAGTGACACACCTTTTGCACAACATCCTCAGTACTAAGTGGCATTTTTAAGTTTAAAAATTGAAATTAAGAATACAAAGATAAAAACTAAACAGTTTATCGCTTCAGAATTCAAATGAGACTGAATAAACATTTAAGTTTCTTAAAAACTTTATCCTTGTTTTAGATTAAGGATTATGTCTAGTTACCTCTAATTGATATTCCCAAATTAAAACATAGAATAATAAAACAAATATTTATTGATAACTACAACGAGACAAATTAAGGGTAGAATTTTCTTTTATGAGAAAATGAAAAAATCAATTGGGCGCAATTTTTTGCCTGTCAGTTTATTTTGTGTACCTTACGCCAACTGAGTGGTTTTGTAATTGAGGCTGGATTAAGTTTTCAATAGAATTTTCAAAAAAATTTGGGAACAAGTTGAATTTATCCTTCTCTTTTTCCCTCCTTCCCTCCCCGTCAGAGAGAGAGAGAGAGAGAGAGAGAGAGAGAGAGAGAGAGAGAGAGAGTAAGAGAGAAAGAAAGACAGAGAGTGAGAGAGAGAGAGAGTGAGTGAGAGAGTAAGAGAGAAAGAAAGACAGAGAGAGAGAGAGAGAGTGAGAGAGTAAGAGAGAAAGAGAGAGAGAGAAGAGAGAAAGAAAGACAGAGAGTGAGAGAGAGAGAGAGTGAGTGAGAGAGTAAGAGAGAAAGAAAGACAGAGAGAGAGAGAGAGAGTGAGAGAGTAAGAGAGAAAGAGAGAGAGAGAAAGAGAAAGAGAGAGAGAGTAAGAGAGAAAGAGAGAGAGTAAGAGAGAAAGAGGGAGAGAGAGAGGGGGAGAGACAGAGGAGAGAGAGAGAGAGAGAGAGAGAGAGAGAGAGAGAGAGAGAGAGAGAGAGAGATTCGCACATATATCGATTATTTTCTATTAAATTTTTTCAAACTTACAACTCCTTCGGTAATAATTCAACCACTTTCTCTAAATACTTCAGGACAAATTTATGAGAAACCAAAAAACTTCTGTGTTCAGTGTGCTGGTCTCAGCACGTTGTACGTGCTCGAAATGGTGAAGGAAACCAAACCAGTCAGAATTCGCTGAACGAAACACGCTACATAAAATGTCGAAAAACAAAGAATAAACCGTGAACGAGACCTTAGACCTAACAGGTGTCTGACAGATTTAAATTTCAATTGGGCGGTTGACCTATGCAAACTGGTCCTATGCTATTCCTTGTGCGCGTCCGACTGGGTGAAAGTGGTCATCGAATGACCTCTCGCTCATCTTCCGCCTCTCTAAGTTGTCATCATAGTCCATTGAGACCAGATAATCAACACATGACAGAATTTCACCGGTCTTCCGAATCTTAATCCTTTCTGGAACTATATCCGAAATAAACGAGTTTTGTAAATATCAGAGAAGAAATCTAAACATATTCAAGAGTATGAAATCTCCATTATATTTCTAGTTACATCATCATATTTAACATTTATTCATGTATAAAAAATTGATCATAGAATTAAATCCCTTTTTTAACTGTTGAGTAACTGAGAGTACAACTAAGTTATCAGAGCGAATGGAGTGGGTTCAAACCCAGCCCCGAGGAATATCGAGTACTCTGGGGGAGTGAATGTGACCAGACTTCTATGTTTGTGGCGATAAATATGTTATGCATTGTATGTTGTATATCTATTCTTAAATTGACAACCTGAAGTACTAACAAGAGGCCAGCTTTTTAAAATAACGACGTAATATACAAGTAAAAGCAGATGCTTTTATGATACCAGATCGAGATGCTCAAATGGCTGCAGTTCAATACAAAATACGCGAGAAAGGCAGGAAAGAGAAGGAATACACGCGTAGGGCAGGCGAAATGTAGTATTTTAAGATATCTCGTTGATACTACTAGTTATACATTTGAATAATTCTGTGTTAGTAAATTTTAGCAGTGAACAGTATAGTTACCTCCTCCAAGTTCATACACTGATTTGCCATCCTTCCATGTTCGTCCTGTGCAGTGACCCAATCAATAGGCCATCCGCAAATGCGAAGACCTGGTATTCCTGAACATGGATCTGTTAAAAAAATCTCTATATGTGACTATGACTATTTAGTCGATAAAATGTTGATTTTAGCGTTAGTAGTTTTTAGAACTCATGTGTTGTCTACGCACAACAATTTAGTATTTTAATAACTGATATAATCTTCATTACGTTTATATTAAAATTTTCAATTATTAAACTTCATTCCTATTTCTTGTATATTTATCGAAAACATCAAAATAAATCGACAAATTCCGTCCTTTATGAGGCCTGTAAACAACATTAATTATGCGGTGCGACCTACCTTCCGATATCTCAAAAATAACAGCGACCATAAAGATCGACTTATGACATATTTAAAATCAATAAACGCTTTCAGCCGCATATAACCCCCACATGTGGTTTATCCACCATTGTATTGTACGAACGTATTTATTAGCGTGAGTGGTTTAGCATGCATGGGTGCGGCTGTGACTGAATATCGAGTAACTTACACGCTCACCGATTTAGTGATAATATTGTACATTTGTAGTATGATTGGGGGAAGGGTCGACAGGGTTGTTGTAATAGTAACGAGATGCTGCGTCCTTTCTAGTATGATCGTATTTATTAGCGTGAGAGGTTATGTGTGAATGGACGTGGCTGTCGAGGAATATCGAGCACTCCACAGGCCCGTCAAAAAAACCTTAGGATTAGTTTTATGGATGATTGGAATTTGTAAATACCGTTTGAATGTATTTATTCGCGAGAATGGAAGGAGGTCGGCAGGATTAGAACCATCATACCGACCTCCACTTTAGTTGTAATATTACGAAACTCGGTTTATTAGTATAAATGTGCATTATGAATGTGTGTGTATGTAAATGGTCAAATACTTCAATTTACCACATGTGGAGGGATACAAAGAGAAATGCGACAAAAACCGTAAGGTCCGATGAGTAGCAAAAAAACACTAATTATGCTGCTCCCTTAGGCAAAGTCAGTTTCTTTATTATAATCATTGGAGAATTTATCAAGAATTTTAAATTAATTAATTATTCGGATATCGAGAGATGCGGTCTGGTGTGATGTAGGTGTCAGAAAAACATTTTCTTTGTCGTGCCAACGTTTCGATCTTTATTGAGATCATCTTCAGGGCCTGGGATTTACAAACATTGTTTACATATAACAATTACATTTTGGATGTGGAAAAGTGACACCTTTTTCTGACACCTACATCACACCAGACCGCATCTCACGATATCCGAATAATTATCGATTAACGGTCACTAATCTCTACATATTTTGCATTGTATAAATTCACTTTTCCACATCCAAAATGTAATTGTTAATGTAAACAATGTTTGTAAATCCCAGGCCCTGAAGATGATCTCAATAAAGATCGAAACGTTGGCACGATAAAGAAAATGTTTTTCTGACACCTACATCACACCAGACCGCATCTCATGATATCCGAATAATTATCGATTAACGGTCACTAATCTCTACATATTTCAATTAATTTAATTAAAACATACAAACATAATAATAAATTCACTAGTTTCGTGGTCCGCTTGACCAATTAATATATTACAATTAATTAAGGTTTTCAGTTGAGATAAAAAAATGGCAAAAAGGAGAGAGAATTCAAAAGGTGTGGTTGAGATGGGAAGTTGATGTCCGAGTGGATCGAGGTCACGATAGGTCAAGTGGTAGAGCAGCGGCGTATCAAGCCAAAGATCGTCGGTTCGAATCCCGCTCGTGCCATTGACTTTTTTATCTCAACTGAAAACCTTAATTAATTGTATTAACTGAAAATTTTGCGTAGATATGAACAATTTTCACATGCGATTTACATTGAGTAGGATTGAACGAATTTAGACAGATCTTCATGATTATGTTTTATGAAAAACTTATTATTTTTAAATCATAAAAATTCAAAGTTTCTTACTTTTTTTTATAGTTCTTATTTATTTAGTGTTAAGGGGAGAGATAAAAAGAGTAAGAGAAATACGTAAAGAGAGTAGAGAGGTGGGCAGTAACAAAGGGAGAGGTTTCATATATACATATAGAGCCCAATGATCAATAATGACAGATTTAAATTTAACTAGTTCAAAGAGTTTTTTTATTTAATACCTATCAAAACTAATTTTATAATCAATTCATCTAACATTCTCACGGTTTGGAGAGCAACGGTTTCTTTTTGGACCTCTTCAGACTAAGTGTCAAGTAGAAAGCTTCCCCGGTATTTGTTTTGTTACTACTTTACACCCCATTAGGGCTGCTTTTGTTCTCTTCGCGGTAATTATGTTTCGGCTTGATAACATATTACATAATCCATACTTGCCGTTCGCCAATAAATTATCCTTATTAAAAAGGTGAGAGTGATGTATCGATTTTGATTGTCTAAGGTACCCGTCTAATAATCAATTTTCAACAATGGCTCTCTTAAAGTAAATAAAAAAATTCTATGTGATAAAATTGTTATCAAATAACAAACTAGACCGAATGATATATTACTATTGTTTTATTTAACTGATTAAGGTTTTTGGTTGAGATAAAAAAATCAATGTTACAGCGGGATTCGAACCCACGACTTTCGGTTAGTAGCCGCTGCTCTACACCTGAGCTATAGTAACTTCGATCCACTCAGACAATAACTTCCCATCTCAACCCCACCTTTTGAATTTTCCCTCCTTTTTGCTATATTTCAAATGTCGTGTAATCTATTTGATTCTCGGTGACAATCGAAATGGCCACGGAGAGCTTTAGAGAAGATATACTTCATTCTAATTTATTCAATTCACTAGTTTTCGTAGTCCGCTTGACCAATTAATCTCTTTCAATTAATTAAGGTTTTTAGTTGAGATAAAGTCAATGTCACGAGCGGAATTCGAACCCACGACCTTCGGCTTGATACGCCGCTTCTCTACACCGGCTCCACTCGGACAAATGAATTGTATCTTCACTAAAGTTCTCCGTGGCCCTTTCAACTGTCGCCGAGAATCAAGTAGATTACACGACATTTGAAAAATGGCCAAAAGGAGGGAAAATTCAAAAGGTTGGGTTGAGATGAGAAGTTAGTGTCCGAGTGGATCGAGGTCACGATAGCTCAAGTGGTAGAGCAGCGGCGTATCAAGCCGAAGATCGTGGGTTCGAATCCTGCTCGTGCCATTGACTTTTTATCTCAACTAAAAACCTTAATTAATTATCTTGTATAACCTTGAAATACATGCACAACAAAGATTGAAAAACATATTTAAAAACTAAATTATTTAAAATAGTTTATTTTCTCGGCTCCTAGGACCATTTGGCAAGAATGATCCCACATACGTAGATCCTGTCCTTGTTAGAAAAAAAGAAAAATAAAATACATCGACATGAAAAACATTCGTTCTTTTCCCATCGAAGTGGCAAAGAGATGTTTAAAAACAAGCACCAAGCACGCACAAGTGTGGCAAGTTCACTAATATCGTCATCATACCGTTTTTTAATCTGGATTTAATAAATCAATATAAACTGCTGAAAAATGAATAGAGATATGTGTCATTTATTCCTATTTTAGTAATAATTAACCGATATTTATGTTTAATTAAGAATTAGAATAAAGAATAAAAAATTCTTAATTTAATTAAGAAATTAAGAATAGAAAGATAAAAAATAAACATTTCATTGCTTCAGAATTCAAATGAGACTGAATAAACATTTTAAATTTCTTAAAAACTAAACATTGAAAAATCTTTATCCTTGATTTAGATTAAGGATTAAGTTTAGTTACCTCTAATTGATATTCCCAAATTAAAACAGAATAATAAAACAAATATTTATTGATTCTCGTTAAGTGGATTAAGTTTTCAATAGTATTTTCAAAAAAATTTGGGAACAAGTTGAATTTATCCTTCTCTTTTTCCCTCCTTCCCTCCCCGTCAGAGAGAGAGAGAGAGAGAGAGAGAGAGAGAGAGAGAGAGAGAGAGAGAAAGACAGACAGACAGACAGACAGAGGCAGAGTGTGAGTGATAGAAAGTAAAAGAGGGAGAGAGAAAGAAAGGAGTGAAACAAACGAGGAGCAAAACAGAGAGGGTGTTCGTTTATTATGATTATTTTTCTAGTGCTTGTGCCCACTTTTTTACGAATGAATAATAGTAATAATCTCAAACACATTTAACCCAAATTGTATTTCTTCTGTTTTGGAATGGAACAAGAAATGTGCGTGTTTTGCCCCTGTGCCGTGTTTACAAACTGAGGGGATGCCCCGATCTTGCATAACCAGTCGTGTGTGAAAGTGGTGGCGAACTATATAAATCCGCCGCGGCCTTCTCCAGCATCAGAACAAGCCTTCCAAAGCCGAAGAGCAAGATGAAAACCATTGTAAGCGAAGCAATGTCTCATCTTGGTGGATAAACTAGAAATACAACAATCTTAAGCGGTTTTTTTTTCTTACAGCTTCTCACCCTCGCTCTCGCATCATGCGCATTCGGCGACTTTCAAGAAGGCAAGGTCCAGGAAAAAAGGCACGTGGATCCACATGGAGGATACGGTGAAGGGGACGAAGGCGGATATGTCTCAGGAGGATTAAACGTAGTGCCAGCGTGAGTATTGAGTCGCAACCAATTAAAATAATAAGTTTTATTAGCTTTATTAGTCAAAAAAATAATAATTCATTTTCTCATGGGTTTATTTAATGATTATTTGTACGTTTTAGACCTCAACTTGTTGCCCAGCACGTCGAAGTGGAGAGAGTAGTACCTGTCGTCCACTACCACCAGGTACCATTCAGCGTACCTCATCCAGTCGCCGTACCCGTACACGTACCGGTCCACGTACCCCAGCCTTTGCCCGTTCACGTTCCGGTCCCCGTGCCCGTCTACAAGACCGTCGAGGTCCCCGTCGAAAAGCCAGTCCCGTACCCGGTTGAGAAGCCGGTCCCTGTCCACGTTTACAAAAAGGTCCCTGTACCATTCCCCAAGCCGTACCCGGTACCCGTTCCAGTCTACAAGACCAAACACGTCTACCACGAAGTCTTCCACGGCAAGAGCCACGGATGGTGATCATAATTAAATTATTTATAAACAATTTCTAGTTCAATCCTGTACCTCAAAGCCTGTAAATATTTTTTTATACTTTTTTATACGAAATAAATACTTTTTTTAAGAAAATAAATATGTTTTAGTTTTTGCAAAACCTTCACTCCAACACCTTTACAATTAAGCTTACAATACTTTACTATAAATATCTATAATTGTGAAAGATTGATTGTTGAATTAAAAAATGCCCAAAAAGTAAAAAAGCGTATATACTGCATACCTTGTAAAGCAGCCATCATAGTTCATCAACTAAGTTCAAACATCATTAGCTCAAATATGATGCTGAATTACTAAACCAAGCAAATTATGTAGGCAAAATAAAATTACTGTCTGCTGGATCCCATGACATGCACGGTTAGAGGGAAACGAGATAGTGGACGCCCATGCAACGAAGAAATGCATTAAAGAAAGCAGGAAAAAGCTTCGAATCTTAACAGGACACTGCAAACTAAATTGGTCTTTGTACTTGAAGGAAATAGAAAAGAATCAGAAATACTTCATCAAGAAACTGCTCTGCCTGCCAATTAGCACCCGAGACTACATCTTATATATTGAATGCTCGGTCACACAACTCTACAGTGACACTTTGAGCCTGCATTTGAAATATATAAGGAAAGTACTGAATCACACACCTGACAGACTGACGCAGTTTTTGGCCGACGTACTAATAAATAAAGGCATATTATGGCACAAGCAGCTGTCAGAGTTAGGTAGGCTGTGCGGTGTAGGAGTAAGTAGGGAAGAACTGAAGTCCTCTAATACCACGGACCTGATAAAAAATGGGAGGAGAGCAAAAGGAAAGACCTGGTAACCCGTGCGAGAAACAGCTTACATGACAACTTGTACGCAAGACTGGATTTTAACTTAGGGCGAAACTACATGGATTGCTCTAATATGACAGCCTGTGAGGTGTCTCGGTCTTGTGGGCGAGGGGTGAATTGCTTCAGCTGAACTGCTAACCGTGGAGACAGGACCGCGCCATCATTTACTCCTTATGTAACCTCAACGTCCCAGAGGACACTCTCCCCTTCATAGCAGTGTGCCCCGTTCTGAGAGAGTTCCGCCAAAGGTACTTTGGGAAACTGAAGCTGGATGTAGAAGAAGTCATTGCGATCCTTAACGGAAGGGATAACTGGAGGAAGCTTGTGGTCCTCACTCACGCCCTGCGGTACCGAAAATACCTTGACCACTTAAATTTTTAAAATCAAAGGTCGTTCTAAAGATACAAAAATAGGGATTCATTCAAGATTCAAAAATTCATAAAGCAACTCGACAAACGGCAAAGGCCATTGTCAATTTAGCTTTTTTTTGGAAATGTAAAGCTAATGTAAATACTTTGTGTAAATAAAGCCTTTATTAATTCATTCAAATTAGTCTTTGAAGAAGATCGGTATAATTTGACACAAGAATTCTGCAAGGAAGCGTATGGGACATAAACACACCTACTAACAAACAGTTAACCCACTAAAACAAATTGCTACATTTGTCAGCAGGAAGAAATGTTTTAAGATATATAACGCAACCGTAGAAGACATTGTACCACAGAAACCTATTAATTACATTGAACTAAGACACCGGCGTGCTATAGATATAGAACTAGGTACAATAGCTCTCAAAAACCGCATTACATATGCCTCAACAGTTATTCAGATATCGAGAGATGCGATCGGGTGTGATGTAGGTTTCAGAAAAACATTTTCTTTATCATGCCAACGTTTCGATCTTTTATTGAGATCATCTTCAGGGCTCAAAGTGTTTGTCTTCTGTGTAATTGTGCCATCCTTGCGTGTCGTGTGAGAGTGCCTTGAAGATGATCTCAATAAAAGATCGAAACGTTGGCACGATAAAGAAAATGTTTTTCTGAAACCTACATCACACCAGACCGCATCTCACGATATCTGAATAACTATCGATTAACGGTCACTAATCTCTACACATATACCTCAACCTTTCATTTTAACTGTTGAAGAATCATGTACATTGGAGTATCGATTTGAAAGAAATTATTTTTGAGAAAGTTTTTTTGTTCAAACAGTTAAAGCTACCTAGAACAAGTCGATATGTTGATGAAAATTAGAATGGCCCATATCGATAAACAGATTGTAAAAACAAAGACTTGCTTAAAAGGGTAGAGAAAAGGAGAATCGAACGATAAATGGGTGTTGATTCGTTCTGGACCAAAACCGCTTCTACCACACATCAAAAATATTTTTAATAAGGTTTTTTATTAAACAATCGAACATTGTGATCATCGGATTTTGTTTTTGAGAATTGTTTTTAAAATATATTTGTTTTGATTAACGCATATTAAAACGGGGTAATAAGTAAGTTATGGCAAAATAACAATAAAATATAAGCAAAAGTTTTAAAGAGTGGAGACAGACTAATACTTTGATTGTACGATTTTTTCTAAGTCACTCCCACTGTCATTATAACTAGTTAGAAGATCTCTAGGTCATAGACTCTTCAGTCTGTAGGCTTGGATGGATGGATGAAAGTTTTTCAAGAAATATACTGATAGGAAGATTTTCGTTGAATTTACGGTAACGGGATAGGATTACTTCTTGGTCAAAGGTAAAATTTAAATTTTTGAGTCAAGTTTGATTAAAGTTTTGTCGGGCGATGATAAGTTGGATCTTTTGTCAAGTAGTGAAAAGAATTTGTGTCGTTATATTAGTTTTTTTTAATATTAATTAGTTTATATTAGTTTTAAGCGTGGATTTAACATCAGTCATTTGTCATCTTATGTCCTTAGGTATCGCACTTCGTCCGCAGTAGGAAGAGGGAAGGTTACTGAAGTATAATGGAGGACTCATTTTGATACGAAGGGTAAAGGAACAGGTGTTATTGAAGGTTTCGAGAGAAATCCACAAAATTCGAGTGAGTTGAGGATCGCTCTATCGTCTACCGTCTAAGGTCAAGGAGATAGGAAGGCGTGCATAAGATATAATTGTATATAAGTAATATAAAAAATAATAAACAAGTCTTACAGAGAAAGAGAAAAAGAGAAACCACCACCAACCACATACCGACACCAAACTATATAGAAGTCTACTGCGATGGTAAAGGGTACAACTTTACCACCGGACGTTGAATGGCACCACTACTGAGTTTCACTCGAGTCACCCTTATGACCCCGTCCTATCCGGGAAAAACCTCCATGATCCGTCCTAATGGCCAACTCAATGGGGGAGTCGATCCGGCCCGGAGGACCCAAATGTCTGATCAAGTGGACTGTGGATGGATGTTTAATGGATTTAAAATTAAACTAAAATAAAATAAATTATAAAATTAACAAAACACTCACCTCCGGTGACGATAGTCCAGCTACCTCAACTGAGGTAAAGGGGGATGCAAAGAGGATAATAGTCGGAAAAGACAGGAAAAGTCGGGACGGGGACTTCACCACGTAGATGTCTCAGGAACTTCACCAATCGGAACGATGACGACGATAAATTCATAAAATTAAGACAATAAACAAAATAAAATAAACTTCAAACTGGATCACGACTTGTATAAAATTACAAATTGCCAAAGACGACGACACAACGAATAATAATCTATATAATTATATAATATATTATATAATATAATATATTATATTATATTATTACTATATTATCTATATAATTATAATCTATATATAGTACTCACAGATTCGTTCACAGCTGAATGTACATTGGGTTATATCATTATTTACTTTACAAAACAATTGTAGGACATCAAATAAACGTAGTAATTTTATTTATCTTAACACAAAAAACACCCAAAAAATTAAATTGTTCCTTTATCATGATTATTAAAATAATAGAAAAGAAATTACCGTGTTCGAACGATAATATGATTGTGTCATAGAAAGTCCTTTAATATTTTGTATGTCCTCCTTTGGCTTTCAAAACTGCATCCGTCCTTCTGGGCATACTTCTCACGAGATTTCTGTACTGTTCTGGATCAATTAGGTCCTATTCGACGTGTGTTTTTTCCCAAGTTGATCGAAGTTTGAAGCGTCTTGCACAATCGGCTGAAGATATTTTTAGTGTTCCCCACAAGTGCTCAATTGGATTAAGGTTAGGTGACTGTGGGGGCCATTCCATGACATTAAAACCACGATCAGCAAGCCACTCTTTGGTCAGCAATGGTTTCCTCACTTCCCGTCGCTCTTAATCCGGCCTCAGCAAACATCACCGTTTGTTACAGCACTGACATCCATATTATCATTATCATGCGGCCTACTCTGAATTTGGACAGCGTTATCAACCTGTCCTGATCGAACGGAGCGCGTAGATACAACGCCTTTTGGCCTCGGAAAATTTTGTTTTATGACCACTCCTCTTCTTTTTAAAACAACTGTCGTAAATCCCGGAAGATCTTTCAGGTTTTATTATTACCCCAATAATAACAATTTATATTTTGTTGAAATTTCACCATAAGGAAGTCCTACTTGTAGAGATTTTATTATTTTATCTTTCAAAAATGTTGAAAATGGCTTCATACTGTAATTAAACGGAATAGATCATAACCATTAAGGAAAGGAAATATTTTCAATATGTAAGAAAAATAACTAAATTGATGATACCTGATAACAAATTTGAGACGAATTATTGAATGGTTTTTGCGAAATTTGCAATGAAGTAACCCGAGTTACAAAACTGTTCACATGAAGACTCGTAATATACTGGCTCAATTCAAAGGTATAAACATAAATAAAGATTATTATATATATATATATATATATATATATAAAGAGGGAGAAGAAGAAGAAAGAGTCGGAGAGTCGAGAGTGGGGAGAAAGTAGTAAAAGAAATGAAGGAAAAGACAGAGGGAAAGGGAGAGGGAGAGAAAGTGAGATAGTAAGTTAAAGTGGGGTGGAGAAAGAAAAGAGTGTAAAAAATAGAGAATGAGTGTGTGCGAGAAAGAGGGAGAGAGATAGATTAATAATAGATAAAATGAGAAAAAAGTGAGACTGAGAGTATAATAAATAATGTTGAGATAATACATATGGGAGAGAAACAGAGGGAGGGAGAGAGCGAGAGAGAAAGTGAGGGGGTTGAGAAAGAAAAGAGAGTAAAATAAATAGAAATGAGTGTGTGCGAGAAAAAGGGAGGGAGATACATAGAGTGAGAAAGAATGTGAGAGTGTAATAAATAACATAGTTAATAATAGAGAGGGGGGAGGAGAGGAAAGAGAGTAAGAACTAGCATGTGTAAGCGAGATACAATATCTTAAGGTGTTTTAGGTGTTTAATACAACATGGAATCATACCTCGGTCAAAGGGCGAGACAGAGCGGACCAGCATACGGTCGTCCCACCATCCCGAAAGTCGCATCAGTCATGCACTTCCTGCTTGATTAATCTAATTCGTTCTGACAGTAGGTCTGGATCCACGCCTTGGCCCGTTCATATTATTGGAGTAAAAGCTCTTTCGAAATCCTCCCGTATTTCAATTCTGACATAAGCCTTTGAAAGCTAGATGAAAAATGGTTTATACTTAACTGAATGTTAAAAATAAATAAGAAAGCTAAATTGGCCCAGTTGGTATAGTTATAATTTTTAAGAAGACATTTAGTTTAGGTTGTTTATATATGTATATTAACAGTTTTGTTGATTATCATAATTGATTTGGGTCGGCTGTGTTTATAAATAACTTGCGTTATACTGGCAATCCCAAATTTTGTTTTTGTTTCTCCACCCAGAAAAAAGCCTTTGTTATTTCCTGGAGGTCGACCGGCCAAACGAGAACAAAGCCTAACACCCTACAATCTCCCGGCTAACATGAAAAGTGTAACAGGTGTTACGTTAAACAAGGATTTAGTTAAAATGACCCGCAGAAATGTAAACCGTGTACAGCTCCTTCCGCATTTCCCCTCCCGGTCGAGTTTCATAATTGAAGCCGTGAATCAAGTCTCCTCCTTTTTTTTCTCTCCATCTCTCTTCTCCGCCCTATGACCTAAAATGAAACTCTGCGTCAAAATTGGGCGGAAATTATCGGCATTCCCATCAGGGTGACCGACATCCTCATGTAACTTACATTAGTTGCATAACCGACAGGTCTTTCATCCGATATTTTTATTTTTATTTTGAATCAGCAAGTGATTTCTGACGTTGTGTCTGCTATAGAAAAATTTAATTGTAACCTATTGTGTCCTTATAAAATCATTGTTATTTCCCTATGGTCGTCACATTAAAAATTCTTTTTGCTATTCTCAAACTGATTTTTTTTAACGTATAACATTATGTGCATGTAAACTCAGGAAAGAACACACAAAAAAAAATCAAAATTATTATTTCCTTCCTCTTCCTCTCCAGCCTTCAATATGTGGTTTTTATGTACCACACTGGATTTTTACTCATAACACTTTAGATATATCGATTATTAACAAAAAATTGAACAGGCAAGAAACAGAACAAAATAAATTTATATTTAGGTGTAATAAGATTAAGTTCAGGCCACCAGTTAAAGTAAAGTAATGTAATTCTTGTCATGCAGTAGGGCTTAAAGTTCAACTACTAGTTTTCAGTGTCGCGGACAAAGGGTCAAACCACTTTACAATACATTTTTCGAACTATTATCAATTCAAAAGCCATGAGTGGGATTCGAACCCAGAACCTCTAGGGTGGCAAGTACGAGTCAAACAAACCTCACGGCCACTGTGGTCCCCCACTCTACGTTTACACGTTTTCTTATCTACTCTCGTTTGCTTAATTTTTTTATACTATAAATAATTACAATACACAAATAGAACATTTTTTAATTCATGGAGATTATGCGGAGAATAGGAAGACGAACGGAACGGTGGTAATAAAAGACAAATTGATAGAAAGGATCTCGGCCTATGGTGAATGGAAAAAATCGCGGTTTTCTTATGATGAATACCTCAATCCAATTTTTGGGCGAGTTTTGCAATGGTTCAAGAGACCATCGTAGTTATATGATGCATCGTGTTATGCGATTTGATTGATGTTAGTGGATAATGCTTTCACTGATTTTACAATCACCACGGCGGCGTTTTATAGAAAATGAAATGCAAAACCACAAAAATCACGAAGCGAAAAAAAAGATCTTAACAAGTAATGCCTAAGCAAACTGGGATTAATATGTTTAAATCGTGCTATATTTGTCATGTGTGGTTCGCCTGATCAAATCAAAGATGGTTAATGTTATAGCAATATTTTACCCAAAGTTACAATAATTTACCTTTACCCTTTAATATCTTTTAAGTTTTCTGTTATCCCTTATTATTCTTTAGTCTTTAATAGGTACTTTCACGAGCGAATCGGAACATTATTCTCCCACCTATGCAGAAGGGGTGTTCCGCAAGGCACCATTCTCGGGCAAATTCGGTGTACACTTCATTCCTTTTCATTTCCGACATGTAATCACATAGGCAGATGATGCTGCCATCATTCCAGCAAACCCATATCAGAAACCTCCACGACCATCCCTTCTGTTTGGAAGAATGTTCAAAAAATGAAGGAGATTTTTACGAAACCAAATCTCAGCAAATAAACTACCCTCCTCGTCGTATCACCTCTCTTTCAATTTACTACAATTCTGTTCCTTGCCCAGCAACCACTGAAGTTTGCTCTTTGGCATTTTACATCGATAAAAGACTTGGAACCATCTCACTCGTTTCAGAAGAATAAGTTGAAACTCACATTGCAAAATAAACGTCTCATACATATCATCACTGCAACTGATCTGGACGAACGAAATGGAACTGTGGGGTGCAACCAAAGAATCCAGTCACTGAAGTCCAAAATCCTTTAAACCATTGCCTGCTCTCTACTTCATAAGTATCTAACCTTACTATCCACACGTTCAAACCCTGTTAGTCCTCGAAATTGGATGATATGTACACCTCTAAAATCCTAGTTCCTATCCCGAACCCTTTATGTCAAACCTGTAAGACACCTAAAGCGTCAATGGACTGACGATTTCCTCCCTAGTGAGGAAGTGAATAGTACTGATAGGAGAGATTAATGGTTTACTTCTCCACTCGAATAATGTTATAACATAAAATTAATAAAGACTACAAAGCTGTGGCGCTGTTGTAATATAATAATGAAATAATAACAATAAAACACATTTCCTTTTAAAAATAATATAATAAATAGCGATAAACTAGAAGAAACACTATAATGGCGGGGTTGAGATGAGAAGTTAGTGTCCGAGTGGATCGAAGTCACGATAGCTCAAGTGGTAGAGCAGCAGCGTATCTAGCCGAAGATCGTGGGTTCGCATCCCGCTCGTGACACTAATTTTTTTTCTTAAATAAAAACTTTAATTAATTGAAAGATATTAATTGGTCAAGCGGACCACGAAAACTTGTGAGTTTATCAGTGAGTTAGTCCTTNTTTTAATCCTTTCTGTTCATATATAAAACCAAAAAGTCTAAAAAGCCTGTTTCACCAACTTCCACGACAATAGTAGGGCGAGTAGTTAGTTTGTCTCGTATTTGCCACGTTATTTTGGGTTCAAATCTCAGCAGACTCCATGGCTTTTTAATTTATAATAGTGCGAAAAAATTTGTTGTAAAGTGGTTTCACCCTTGGTCCAAGACACCTAACGGTTAGTTGAACGTTAAGCCATTCAATTTAGCATGAAATTAAAAAAAAACTTAATACATTAAATACATGTATGTAATTAAACCGAACATATCTACTCTAACATACTACGCTTCGACTCCCATGACATCCACCAGACCATTTTTTCACCTCTCTCTGTCTCTGGTCGCCTAAAGACTTCAAATTATTTTCCAACCAGCTCAACCAACTAAATCGTGGTCTACCTAGTGGTTTTCTCCCTCCAGGGTGTCTATACATTGTATGTTGTGAACCTCATGTCTAATCCATCCAGGTATATGTCCCAGCCACCGCAACTTGTCTTACTCTCTTATACTCTTGTCCAACATTATAAAAGGCCACAATATCCGACTCCCCAAACAATATGCACTCTCTCCCTCTCCCTTTCTCTCACTCTCTCTCTCTCTCTCTCTCTCTCATACATATTTGTATATAGAAAGAGAGAGAAAGGGAGAGGGAGAGAGAGAGAGAGAGAGAGAGAGAGAGAGAGAGGGAGAGAGAGAGAAAGTGTGTGTGTGTCTGTCCTCTTATTATGTTAGTCTGTCGGCCTAGAACGTAAATTATTTTATGCGTGCTGATATTAAAAGTTTTAAAACAAATGTAAAAACTTTATAGAAAGTTTGAACAACATGAATCACGATTATTATTGAATGAATGCGTTCTCCATCTCAATTACTGTTATCGATGAATTTGTTGCACAAGCTACTGTTTACTAATTATATTTAATCCATTATAGTTCGTGGTCCGATTGAACTTTTTTCAATTTATTAATATTTATGAAAGGTATTGGTTGAGATAAAAAGTCAGTGTCACGAGCGGGATTCGAACCCACGACCTTCGGCTCAATACGCCGCTGTTCTACCACTTGAGCTATCGTGACCTCGATCCACTCGGACACCAACTCATCTCAATCTCACCTCATTTTTGCCATTTTTCAAATGTCGTGTAATCTGTTTGATTCTCGGCGACAAATGAAATGGCCACGGAGAGCTTTAGTGTAGTATACTTCATTTTGCTTATTACATTTTATTAGGTTTCGTGGTCCGTTTGACCAAATAAATTCTTTTCAATTAATTAAGGTTTTGGTTGAAATAAAAAAGTCGATGTCACGAGGGGGATTCGAACCCACCATTCGTGAAGATATACTTCAGTTTAATTATTAAATCCATTGCAGTTCGTGGTCCGATTGAACAATTAACTTTTTTCAATTAATTAGTATTTAATTTTAAAGAAAAAATTAAATTACATATTTGCTGGCTTTGTTACATGCCTTCAGTTTCGCCGTTTTCAGTGGTAGGTATGTTCATGTTGGATTCTAACACCAATATAATCCTAACCAAGTTTGGTAAACGAAGGGGTACCTTTCTCTAAAATATTTGTCTAAAAATCTTACTTTATTTCACCTATCGTAGTTGTTTTGACAGGCGAGTTCGGCATTTTGCCATTTTCAACAGTGGTTAGGGTTGTAAGTAGGGTGAGGCATCACCGAACACAACGAAATTCACAGAAAGCAAAAACCAGAACTATGGTTTACCAAACCAGAATCGCATCTGACACCCGAGGATAGGTAGACCAAAAAGATCAGTTACGACAAAATTACAGGTACATCGCCGCAGACCGCACAGAGTGAAGAAAGAGAGAGACCGTGTAGGTAAGAGGGTGAGTGATTGAGTGAGAGAATGGTTTTTATTTATTCACTCAAAGTTAGGTCTCTTGGATCTTTCTTATACTTAACTAAATTCACTAGTTTTCCTGGTCCGCTTGACCAATTAATATCTTTTAATTAATTAACGTTTTTAGTTGAGATAAAAAATATTGAAAAAAGGCAAAAAGGAGGGAAAATTCAAAAGGTGGGGTGACACTCAAGTGATAGAGCAGCGGCGGATCTAGCCGAAGATCGTGGGTTCGAATCCAGCTCACGACACAGATTTATACTTAACATGATACATTATATATTTATTATGATTTTGACTCCTTTGGTCTAAACAATGTATTTTACAATTATAATTTATAATAAAAATATAATATTATATTTAATACAATATTATAGCAATATAATATAATATTTTGTGTTTTGTTTTTGTTAACAATTTGCGATAAAATTTTTTCTTTTTGTCGTTTTATAAATTTGTAGGATATATCAATATAATATCAATCGTATCAATAAATAAATAAATAAAACCAAACAAATAAATGGTAGGCTGGTAGGTGTTAATTATAAAGGTTAATCTATATCTATATAAATTACAATACATGTCAGTTATATATTGGGTTGTCCGGAAAATAATGCAGGATTTTGGTATTAAACAAAAAAAAGAAACTAGTTACTTTAAAGCAATGTTCTTTAATCAAAATAATTTCCCATACTCTCAATACATTTCTCCCAACGTGTTGGTAACTTATTAATTNCAGATTTTATTTGCCGTTTTCACTTTGTTTTTTAAAGCAGTACCTTTGGTGTGAATTATTTACTTTTGGAATTCGAAACTTTAGTACATTTGAAGTTGCCACTTAGTTTATTTTTGCGTTTATTTTTGATGATTTAGAAATTATACAAAATATTCAATTTTTTTTAGACAAAAAGGAATAGTCTGATGAGTCTCACTTGATCAATCTTTTGACATAACTTTAGGTCACACGTATTATTTTTAAAAAAAATTTATATCTCAGGTTTCTGATATTTTTACCATGCTATATACATAGAAAAAGTCGATCTTGGTTGTAATGATGATATTTCGAGGAAATATCATTTCATTCCCATAATGATTGGCCACAAATATTATTTCATTTTTTTATATCTCAGGTTTCTGATATTTTTAACATGCTATATACACAGAAAAACGTCGATCTTGGTTGTAATAATGATATTTTGAGGAAATATCATTTCATTCCCATAATGTTTGGTAACAAATATTATTTCATTTTTTATATCTCAGGTTTCTGATATTTTTAGCATGCTATATACACAGAAAAACGTCGATCTTGGTTGTAAAAATGATATTTCGAGGAAATATTATTTCATTCCCATAATGTTTGGTCACAAATATTATTTCATTTTTTTTATACTTAAGTTTCTGATATTTTTAGATTCGTAATGCTAATGCTACGGTTAACAAAAAAATTCGATATTGGTTGTGATGATAATTTTTGGATGTCTGAGTTGTTTTAATTTATATTTTGATGTGTGTGTAGATTTTTATAAACACACGTCTTTTACCTTTGTAGAAACATTTTTAAAATATTTATTTAATTAAAAATTTCATTACTGACATTGATAATTTTCGAATTTATTTGTCCATGTTTCCCTTGATTTTACCTATCTTTGATGGAATGGACATGAACCATTGTTGATATTTTGCTTCCGAACTAACGAAAGTAGGGAAGATTTGGATTCATGCAGGAAGTAGAAAAAAAATGTTGTCCTCCAAAATCAAAATTTCCACTCGCATTTTGCGTTTCAGACCTTTCTGAACAAATTTGGTTCCATGTCTGTCTGTCTGTGGGCTGTTCTTTGTGGGACAACCACGAAATAATGAGACCAATTTTTATCAAATTTTCAGACGTTCCTTTCTAGATGGTCCTCCGAATTTTATTCCAAATACACAAAATGTGAAGAAGCTACACTAAATTGATATTTTTATTGTGAGAAAATCATTCGGTGAAAATTTAAAAAAAAACCTCATTTAATATAACGAACTGGATCTTGCTCAATTCCGTCACTTTTTAATCAATTGCATATGGAATTTTGCCGAACTTAATTGAAACTAAATTATTTTAAAGCTATTATGCGATTAACTTTCTATATTGGCCTATTAAGCAGGCCAAGTTGTAAAATTGCTTTCTATTCGGTCAAAATCATTCAATAAAGCACTTATGATTTAACCAGATTATTACATAAAGCAATGTTAGACTTTTATGTTTGAAGTGTACGAGGTACCGAATATGATGGAGCGGCTTTTGGCGTCTCCGGTATAAAAGGAGTTCCGTTCAGAATTTTTGCCGTCGTGGATTTCGGATTTTCCATACTGACCGAAAGGATTTCCTGGGTTATGTAATATGTCAGAACATAAGCAGTTTAGCCGCTCAGACCGGTTGCCCTGCAGACACCGACCTTTATTTATTCCCTCTGGAATACGCCGGTTTTGTTAAAAGGCCGATTTGTTTCAGAATGATTAGTCGATGTGAGAGAGTTCAATGGTATGTTTTTGGGACCGCTGGTTTTTCTAAAAAGTACCAGGGTATATATTTTTAACATAAAAAATATATATATAATGATTTGCAGATGGTTTGTTTTAAACTATTATCATTAACATACAACAGACCTTCAAAGTGAAAAATTCGAAAATAGAAGGAACTATGTTTTTAGTCATGTATGACACGTTTCAACACACGTTATTAACAAATGAGACTTTCAAAAAAAAATTTATTTTTGTTTATTGATCTAAGTTTTTAATATGTTTTATAGTTGTATACCTTCTTGTTGGTGGCCTTTGTCGCTGCTGAAGAAAAGACGGATCTTGTAGAAGAGCAGAAAGTCGAAGACGACAAAGCACACGACAAGAGGAGTCTCGTGGGTGAAGTTGGATATGGTGGGTATGGTGTACACGGAGGGTACGAAGGATACGGAGGACATTACGGGGGTTATGGATATGGCCATGGCGGTTATGGATATGGACACGGCGTTGGACTAGTAGGAGTTGGCCTCGGCCTTGGAGGCTACGGTGGAGGGTAAGTGTAAATAAGTAATTTTAAATCGTTTCAAATGGCATTAAATGATAATTATTTGTCATTTCAGAGTCCTTTCCCAGCACGTCGAAGTCGAGAAGCACGTGCCCGTCGTCAAGTACCACGGCGTACCGGTCAGCGTACCTCACCCCGTACCTGTACCCGTCCACGTTCCGGTCCATGTACCTCACCCTGTGGCCGTCAAAGTTCCAGTCCCCGTCCCGGTTTACAAAACGGTGACCGTCCCTGTCGAGAAGCCGGTACCTTACCCGGTCGAGAAGCCTTACCCAGTCACCGTGTATAAAAAGGTGCCGTACCCAGTACCAAAACCGTACCCAGTTCCTTTCCCAGTCTACAAGACTAAGCATTACTACCGTGAGGTCCACCCAAAACACTACCACCACGGTGGCTGGTGATCAATTAATTTGTTTTATATTCAAGTAGACTGTATATATTATATTTAAACTTTTTTTATATTTTTGTAATAAAACTGTTTTCAATCTATCATATTTTCTTCTTTTTGATTTCAAATTCACCACAATTCTTCCCTTGGTGTGATGGCATAATATTTAAAGTTATGTTTAGGATCTTAGTACCTTACTGAAAATCTACCTTTACTAAGGTTAAAATTGTGACTTGTGTCAATTGTTAAAAAATCACTACTTCTTATAGCGCGTATGTTTTCACTTGTTTATAATAATTATTTTTCTTATACTTATTAATTAATACACAGGTTCAATTCACTAGTTTTAGTAGTCTACTTACCAATTAATATCTTTCAATTTATTAAGGTTTTAGTTGAGAAAAAAAAGTTAGTGTCAAGAGAGGGAATCGAACCCACGACCTTCGGCTAGATACCCCGCTACTTAGCTTCGATCTACTCGGACACCAACTTCCCATCTCAATCCCACTTTTGAATTTTTAATTGTTATCATTTTTGAAATAATTTAATAATATTAAGGTATGATTCTTTAAAAAAAAATAAAATCCTTTTTAAAAAGATAGTTCCTACTCACAGTAAGTTGAGTTACTGCACTGTTATGCAACGTCCGGATTTCGAGCCCTTTAGCTCATCATCAGGTTGAAGGAATTCTACAACCACGTCTCTCGACATGAATTGCAAAACTTTACTTTACTTTACTTTAGTGGGTAGGAACTATATTTTTAAAAAGGATAGGGAGGATAGTTTTGAAATGCGTGAAGCCACGTGCATCCAACGATTAAATAAAAAAAAACTTTCATTGCAACGTTTCACATTCACATTTTTCGCTTTCAATTGCTTCATTAGAACGGGTGGTTTTGGTAGCTCAAACAGCCTCCGGGACCGAATATTTTTTTTTATAAATCGTGTTTTATGAAAATGAAAAATATAAATAATTCTTTAAATTCACTAATTTCGTGGTCCGATTGACCAATTAATATATTACAATTAATTAAGGTTTTTAGTTGAGATAAAAAAAGTCGATGGCACGAGCGGGATTCGAACCCACGACCTTCGGCTAGATACCCCGCTACTCTAGCTTCGATCTACTCGGACACCAACTTCCCATCTCAATCCCACGTTTGAATTTTTTTTATCGAAGTCACAAAAGATCAAGTGCTAGGCTAGCGGCATATCTAGCCGAAGGTCGTGGGTTCGAATCCCGCTCGTGACACTGACTTTTTTTATCTCAATTAAAACCTCAATACACAGGGTTGTCTCAAACATTCTGGCAAGCCTTTGTGATCTTATAGTAATTGACTTGGTGCTCATGAGTCAAATGACCAAAAATATGTTTTCTCTTCGTACTTTATTATAAAATAGCACGAAGTAAAAATTGTAAAAAAAAATTCATTTTCTTTACAATGAACTCTTTAATGAAAATAAAATGTTAAAACTTAAACAGTGGTTTTTGGATTACGAGAGAGAATTCTGTGTAGGAAACTGCTAAATTGAAGTAATTTTATATTTGTACAAGTTTGTCTTGGATTTGGGGAACACCTTATAGGATGAAGGTAATAAATTTCCTACTTTTTTCTTATCCTATGACAAAACATCAAAGAAAACTTAACTGAAAGATGAAATAAATCAAACGACTATTCGACAAATGGGTTAAAACCTTTTTTAAGTTAATAGGCAAACTCACATAGCAGTACGGTATTGCGGTTTAGCAACTCAGAGTAATTTCGAAATTCCCGACCATCCCGACCTGATACACCAGGATGTGTGTATGTCGTCGGATTTAACTCATTTGCTTCCTCCAGAGGTCAGAACCGGTCGGGCACTATGGAAGCTCAACCTAGGTGGTTGGACGGATAAGACTGAGGTCTGACCCTCCTGGACCGGTGGGCAGATTGAGCTTATATAAATCAGAAAAAAATGTGTAGTGATCAATATACTTCTTTAAAGTTTTAATATTATCGTGTGTTTGGCGAAACTTGATTTTGCCCCCCCCTTTTTTATATTTATACGTGGACGACATTTTGACAGCCCTTCCAATAGATAAAATTGATGAGGTACTGAAAATACTTAACAGTTACCATGAAAGACTGAACTTCACCTGTGAGGTGGAGGAAAACGGTTGTATAGCGTTTTTGGATGTGAAAGTAACACATCAGGTTAATGGAAATCTGAGTACGAGTTGGTACTCAAAACCCATGGGATCGAACCGGTTAATACAGTATATGTCCTTCCATTCTTGGTCAACTAAATTTAACGTGCTGATTGGATTACTAAAAAGGGTTTTCAATTTGTCGTCGAAAGGTGTTACTAAGAAAGACAAAACACTGGTTCGGGAAATTTAAAAAAAGAATGGGTACACGAGAAAAATGGTAAATAAATTTATAAACAATAACAATCTATGGAAGATAAACCCAAACGAAAACTCGGAAATGCTAGAAGATGAAAATGATTCTGAAATTTCCTATGTCACTTTCCCTTACATCGAATCCCTTACATCAGAACAGTTGAGAAGTTGTCTGAAAAGGAAGTTACCTCTAGTTAAGTTGGCCTTCCGAAACAGTAATGCGGTTAAAAAATACTATTCACCGCTAAAAGATAAAATTGAGAAAGGACTACAATCAGGCCTGGTATACAAAATTTAATGCACAAACTGCAAGAAAGTATATTATGGTGAAACCAAACAATACCTAAAGAATAGAATTTATCAACATAAATACACAGTCCAAACTAGTAAAAACAATGAAACTGCCTTGGCACAACATGCAGTTGTTGAAGGTCATACATTTTTAGTTGATGATGCTAATATTGTTACAAAGGAACGAAATAGTAAAAAACGAAAGTTCCTGGAGGCCCTTTACATAAAAAAAGATAAACTGTCTGTTAATTACCGCCAACACTGTGATATGATAAGTGATTGCTATTTTAATTTGTTAAACAATATATAAAAATAATCTAGTCAATTTTAAACTCTGGAGGAAACTTAAAATCTGTGATAGTTCTGATAATAATTGTTAAAATATTGTTAATAAAATAAATAAAATTTATTGTTTAAAAATAGATTTTTAAGAAAAATGCAATTTTAACTGTTGACTGGTTTTTTTAATGTTGATTCGTTGGTCTGTGATAAGATGTTGATAAGAACGTCACATGAGAGGTTGTGATAAGGGTCTATTCAGGTTCAAAAAATTAAAACGTTTTTTCGTAGTCTGAATAAGTACCACACTGGCTCTTTTTTAAAATAAACTGTTATAAAATATTAATGACTGACGACCACTTTTTTAACCATTGTAAGTAGTGAAGAAACAGTGATAACCATGTTGATCTAAAAATGTAAAAAATGTTTGTTCTGTGTACAGGCGTTAACTCACCTGAGGAAGGATTAAAATAAATCCGAAGCGTGTGGATAAAAACTGGTTGTGATTTTTTTGAGATGACCCACCTTCAAGAAGGAAAAATCATAAGGTTTTAATATTCCTTTTGTCAACTCTTATATACGTACAAGGTACATGTAAGTATGTCAAAAAAAGCCCATTTATAAGTATGTCGGGTTGGAATGCAGGGCCGCTGGATTCGAACCCGGGTCCTTTACCTTACAGTGATGAGCGCCGTGTCAACGCCTAAACCGTAGCGGCCACCGACCCCCCCCTCACGATTTATTTCCCTGCATTATTATTAATAATATATTGTTATCATACGTAAATCATACTAAAGTTATTATTTTTACTGATATTTACATTAATTTTATTTTTACTTATGTTTATGTTCAATGTAATATTTTTGTAGTATATATTTTTGAATCATCATAAGTTGGTGATGAACAGGAATTAATAACAAAAATCTAGAATTCATTAATATTATTCAGTTTCCGTTTTTCTCAATTGTAAGCCTATTTTAACAATTTGTAAAACCGTAAAACTCAATAAATGTTTGGCTTAGTTTCACTTGTAATAATTTCAATTTTGTTACGATTAGGTCAGTAAGATCTTTCCCACGTTCTCTCTCTTTTTTTGGGGGACTGGTGACAGTCACATCTGCCATATGCCACTTGTCTTATCAGATTTCTTTTCTCAATTTCCGTAATGCTGCAGTTTCGTACAACCTGATAACAGATGTGCCTACCGTCTCTCTTGCCTGTAGACCTAGGTCGACCCTCTCCCGGCCTTCTTGTGTGAAGCCCTGTTTCTAACAACCCTTCCTGTTCTGATTTACCCTCAGTCTCCTCTGTCTTCGTGCTTGCTGTATCCTTCCTCTAATAATGTTCAATGCTTGACTGAAACCGTTTAAGAATAAGAATACAGTAAAAATCGTTTAAATGAACACCGGTTGTAAAAACATATCGATTATAAAAACGAAATTTCTAGTTCCCGGCCAGCTTTAATGCGACTTAATGTATAAAATATCTGGTTATAAGAACACCGTTAGTAAGAACATATCACTTTTAGTGACCTAAAGTTATTGTTTTTCTGAGAAAACAAACCTTTTGTAAGAACTTCATGAGAAAATAACAGCACACAGCAGAAAATAAACACTTCAAAACTGGGCCCATTGAAAACAGTTTGATTCAAGGCTATGAAGACGTAGACTTGAGGTCTTGCTACCCATGGAATCATCACAAATGAAGAAATCGTTGCATGGGTCAAAGCAGAAGAAAATGATTTAGAAGAAGACAATGCCATAACAGATGATTCAGGCGATTTTTCGTGCCCCATTTTGAAGGAAATGTTCTCAGCTATAAATATAGTAAATAAATTTTTAACATGTAATGACAATTTTGCAGAGGAATCTATGAATCTATGAAAATGACAGTGATAGAACTTGTCACCATTACAGAAAATGCCTTTCACATTCATAAAAAAAATAAACAAACCAATATTACAGACTATTTTTCAGTTTTACAGTAAATACAATTTTTGTGATTAATCTTTTTGTTTTTATCTTAAAACCTAAACAATGATAAACAGGGCTTGAAATTCGCAAACGCTTTTTATTTCCAAACTTGTTACTAAACGGAATTGCTAATTTCAACCCCTTAAAAGTAGTTACAGAGGAATGGCTGAAAGAGCCTTCAACTTTCAAAAAATTGATCAATAATTAAACATAAAAAAATTGATTACCGGATATAGCAACTATCGGGCTTAAGAACCAAGTTCAGGCATGTTCTTATGAACGATTTTTACTGTAATATCAAATGAAATGAACGAAGGGAAAAGATTAAACGAAAGAAGTCTTTAGGGGTAGCAGAATGGAAGGGTGTAACAAAGCATTATTTACCGTTTATTTTGATTACGATATTTTCTAATTCCCTGTAACTAATGAATACCATGAAAGATAATGGATTGATTTTTAAAGTAAATAAATTGAGTGGTGCGTTAAATTTGACCATCAGAGTATTCGGCTATTTCAACCGTGAATTTAAAAATGATAATTGAGGTTTGACAAGTTCTTTCATATCTGTCATGTTTCATCTTATAATAAAAATCACAGATAAGTTAATTTGGATAGAAAAGTATAATTTCAAACATAATTCATTTAAGGCTAAGTTGAGTGAACAATATCAACATCCCTATCATATTTATTAGGGTGGATGAAACAATGAACACCTTGCCACCCTCACAGCCATAGGTCAGGTTTATGTGGATTTTAAATTAGTATAGAGTGAGTCCTCGTTGGAAAGGACACTTGACTGAGTTCCACCATCCTTATATTTGTTAATTAATTGTCTCAGTGCATTTTTTTCATTACACTTTATTGGTTTTGAGGCCATGCACCACACCCCCTGAAGAAGGGAGAATTATATTATTTTTTTTTTAACTAACGTTGTTCTAAAACGCATTCATTGTGCCATCGAGAAACAACTATTTGCCCAATCGATTCTTCAGGGAATGGATCGGCAAATAATATTTAATTCTGAGAAAATAAAATAAAATTGCCATTTTCCTGAAAAAAGTCTCATTGGTCAAGACAACTTTTTATACCCAACTTGTATAACGTATATTATTTATTTTACAACTTGTACGTAGACATTTCTAACACAGTTTTCATAGTTAAGGAAAAAGGGCAGGGCATTTATTCGTCTTAATCACAAGATTATTCGGAAATCGTGAGATGCGGTCTGGTGTGATGTAGGTTTGAAAAAAACATTTTCTTTATCGTGCCAACGTTTCGATCTTTATTGAGATCATCTTCAGGGACTGGGATTTACCAAGATTGTTTAAATTTAACAAGAGATGTGGAAAAAAGCGAATTTATACAATGCAAAAAATATTTTTTGTATTCAATCAAAGTATTTCTACTCACTCAAAATGTTTGTTTTCTGCGAAATTGTGCCATTCTTGCGTGTCGTGTTGAGAGTGCCAGTGAGATATTAACATCGGTCTTACATCCCAATATCTGGATAAGAGAGTAAAGCAACATATCTATGATTGCAAAATACTACACCACTCGCTACCCACCATTTTGAACAAAGACAATTTCGACTTGAACAATCCAAAAATATTACTCACAGAACAAAACAAAAATAAACGTAAATTTTTAGAAATAGTTTACATCAACAGAGATGAACAGCATCAATTACAGAACAGGCACGTGTAAAATCAGTCGCAGCTACGCCAATATTATTAATCAAATTCAATATAGATAACATACATATATCATCACATCACACAAAACACATATTATAACATATAAAACAATCATCACATTCCACACATCAAACATTTTTATATAGTTTTTTACAATCATAGATATGTTGCTTTACGCTCTTACGCTTTACTTTGATTGAATATAAATATATTTTTTGCATTGTATAAATTCACTTTTTTCCACATCCTACATCTATTTGTTAAATTTAAACAATGTTTGTAAATCCCAGTCCCTGAAGATGATCTCAATAAAGATCGAAACGTTAGCAAGATAAAGAAAATGTTTTTCTCAAACCTACATCACACCTGACCGCATCTCACGATTTCCGAATAATCATCGACTAACGGTCACTATTCACCACACACTTAATCACAAAGTTCATTACGTATAAGTAGATAATTAATTCTTGAGAGTATAGCACTAATGGCTGCCCTATGGAGGGCGGTCCTATCCGGGATGCCGTACAGAGTAGGTTTCTGGGTTCTTTGCGCGCTTTGAACCCCTAGATAACACGTTAAGTTATCTAAATGATTTTTATCCATATCCCTCTGATACGTCCATTGTAGGAAAGAGATACATACCACTAGAAATCAAGCGCATGGTATCTACCTATATCGGGTGTCCATTTTAGATGGCCCGGCTGAATTTCTCTTGAACCAATGGCGCAATCAATTTTTTTGCAGAAAAATTATACAGGGTACCTCAGGCCATGTTCAACCTCAAAATTTCAAATACGACCATATAATTCCAGATAGATTATTTTAAAGGATTTTTATGATGAAAACAATGGTGATTATCGGATTATCTCAGGAGAATTTTGTGCAGCGCCTAAAAGAGAACACGAATTGGAATTCTGTTATGCTGACTGGTCAGTCGCGTTTCCGTCTGTACAGTGATAGCAGGCGCCGAAGAGTCAATGCCTTAGTTCGTGCTCCCTTCAGTGCAGTTTGGAGGAGGCGGTGGTCTGGTCTGGGATTTACACTGGAGGACGAACTGGACTCCATATTGCCGAAGGCAACCTCACCGCAGTCCGTTATGTCCAAGACATTATCGGGGAATGCATCCTTCAAACCAGGGATCTCATTGGTAGGAAGTTTCGTTGACAATACCAGACCTCATAGTTGTTCATCAATGTTTAGAAAACCTGGGAATTTCCCATCTGCCTCATCCCCTATCGCCTCCAGACCTCAATCCTTTGTATCCATTGGGCACATATAGGATGCATTGGAGAGAAGGTTTTTCTATCCCCATCCGCAGCCAGTTGACCTGCAACAACTGAGTCTAGCGTTACAACATCTATGGAGTGAAATTCCATATAAAATTAGTAATAAACCTTATTAACAGTATGCCTGGCAGGTGCACAGAGGTTTTAGCTAACAGAGCACATACAACAGTATCGATTGTTTAAAAAAATTATTGTGTCCAATAAACAAAATTATGGAATTAAAACCTTTTATTTCGTTATTTTTCATAATCCCTTATATAAATTTTCCTTCTGTAAAATACATAATAATTTCTAATATATTTTAATGCGATTTATAATAAAAATAAAATAAAAATTGCCAGGGAATGTAAATACTACAAAATTTGCAATCCCTATTCATTTTTGAGCAGTTTACATTTATGTTTTATGGAGGTGTTTTAATTTGGGCCATCAATACAGTATAAATGTGCAGAGGATGCAGGATACACCTAAATAAAAATTACATTTGTTTTTAAAATTTTATTGCTGAGAAGAACAATAATAAAATCATGTCGTAAGTCACATTTTATCTATTTGTGAAAAAGAAACTTCATACTACTCTAAGTATAAAGGAGAAACTTTTAAATCCAGCATAAATGTGCCAACAAAATTGCTGACCGAACAATAAATGTGTTATAATGGTTAACGATACCTTAAAAGAAATAAGAAACTGAATTTGGCACAACATTCATTGGTATTCAAAAAGATGGATAACACATATTTTTGAATCAAGACCTTATTGGCCACTATATTTACATTTTATTATAAAATAATATATAAGGACCTATTTAATATATTTAAAACTATGATGAAACTGCGAAAGACAAACCTTTTCTTGATTAGATTTTGATTACGTTTAACATAAATACTATTGTCTACAAACTAAAAAAGAAAAAAATAAGCTATGTGTATGTTGATTAGTTTCACATCTCATATTTTCTCACTGGGATTAGTTTATTTTCCTAGTATTTACTGTAAAGCATAAATGCTAGGAAATCACTATACACAACGAAAGGTCGGTCTTTATATAATTAAATATAAAAAGCTCTTGTTTGAAATGAAATTAAAAAAAAAAATAAAATAGTGATTTAGTAAATTTTAGTGTACAGCAATTTTAAACGACTCCTAAATCTGTGCGAATGCCGACGTCGTTGCTGTGCTTCTCAGCAGCCATATTCACTTCGACCAAAGTGTCGATTGAATTGATGCTAACTCCTTTTAAAATCTTTTGGGCGGCGATTGACGTAAAATGTAAGGACAGATCACTCAACGAGGGAAAAGGGCAAAGATCGTTTTCACTCTGTTTGTTCAAGCCGTCTGACTTTTCGTGGGTCGGGTGCATTTTGTTGGACGAGTTGAGACAGTAGTTTTTATCGTCTTTTTTATACGATAAGTCGTTCTGAGTCGCCTTGAATATGTTCTTGTAGCTCAACACTTTGTCGAGGATTTTGTCATTGCTCAAAGAGGGCTGGAGAGGACTCATGGAGTAGGAAGCGTGTTTGATGTTGTTCAGAGGGCCGTTGTCGTCGAAGCTGTCGGCGACATCGATTAAGCTGCCGGCTTTTAGGGACAATGCCGAAGGGTCGAAGACGTTTTTCTTCTGGCACATGTTGATGTTGTTTTTGTTCTCCGACACTAGACACTTTTCTTCTAACTGGATGGTTTCGGTGGAAGGGAATTTCATTTTCAAATTGTTTTCCGCGTGGCCGAGGACTTTGGTCTTGTTGACCGAGTCCTTCGGGCTTTCTCTGTTCTGGTACAGTGAGGTGGGACGTCTCGATCTTTTGTAATCGCTTTTCGATCTTTCTTTTTCTTCTTTTTGCACCTTTTCCGCCGTCGAAGATTTTCTGGACTTTTCAAAAGTTATGACGGATCTCATCGGTGAGTTGTGCTGTTGGACGTAAATCTTGGTGGAATTGGGCCCGTTGATGGTGGTCGTGAGCATGGCAGAAGGGTCGTTGATGGATGCTGTCATGTGGGTGTCGACTTTCGTATCGGAAATGACGCCACCGGCCGGATTCGAGGAGAGCTCGACTTTGATCGAGTTCTTGGGCATATGGCGGGGCGAGGTTTTCGGCGAGCTCTGGCTCCCGGTCTGGGATTTGGCTTTTGACTTCAGGGAACGGGGAAGGGAGTTGTAGCCGGACGAGGCGGACGACATCGCCTTCGGCGTGGTATTGCTGCATAGAACCGTTTTGGAAGAGGACGGAGTCGAAGGTGATGACGGCCTCGACGGTGACATGGACGGAGCCCGGCTGCGCCTCCTCGGCAGCCGCGATGTACTCAGCGACCTCCGTCTCGATCGGATCGTCCCGTACTCCGACGCCCAATCTGTATCACTCTTGGCCTGAAATGACAATTTTAAAAATTAAAAGTATATATTGGGCCACAGCCCTTCTAACACCACATCATAAGAAAGCTAGTCGATAACCTACAGGATCCATAAGGTGGGAAAGTTAGTAAACTTTAAATTCTAATCTTCCTAAATTTTAAGGATGTACAGCTCAGCTTTAAGTGAAGGTCAAGTACATATAAAGTCCCTTGAACTTCCTTTGCTTTAAACACAAATAAGGTATGGTAAGTATTTTTTATGCTTACTTATATTCATTAGTCATAAAAAGGTATATAACTTATTAAGCTTTCAGTTCCTGTAAGTATGTGGAACTAAGAAACAATGTTTCTTAATGTTTTAATTACAAATAATCATCACTCAATCTGACGCTAAGTATAGGAAGATTTTAGAAAAATATTAAGCTTAGGTAAATACTTGGAAATAAGGAAAGTAAGTACAACAGACCATAAGGTTTAAGTAGAATGATGATGTGCTACCCGATAGAAAAAGTAAGGAAATGGGTTTTAATATAGGTCAAGTATGTATAAATGAAGTAAGTAAATAAATAAGTTCTTTAAGTCTAGAATGCTTTATGGTGTAAAATAAATAAATCGGTAGCTTGACTAACTTTCATATTTGTACTAGACTTTAAGTACAAATAAGCAAACTAAATAACTCAGTAAGCCTTTTTTTAAATTTATTGAAGAAACTTTATTTGTACAATGTTACATTATAATCACACAGTAGATACTACATAATATTATACCAAAAAAAATCACATGTGGTGAGGTAAGACACCCAAGAAAGCCTAAGTTAAAGCCAAGAACGTATCGGTATGTTATGTAGGTAAGTTCTCTAACCCTCCTCAGGGTTCTTTAGCTCATAAAAAAGGTATGTAACTTATCAAGCTTTCAGTTCTAGTAAGTAAGTAGAAGTAACGAACAAAGTACAAATAAGTATGTTAAGAAAGCTCCAGTTAATACTAAGCTTTACATTCAGGTAAATGGTTAGAAGTAAGGTAAGTAAGAAATTCACTAATTTCGTGGTCCGCTTGACCAATTAATATGTTACAATTAATTCAGGTTTTTAGTTGAGATAAAAAAGTCAATGGCACGAGCGGGATTCGAACCCACGATCTTCGGCTTGATACGCCGCTGCTCTACCACTTGAGCTATCGTGNGGTCAAGTGGTAGAGCAGCGGCGTATCAAGCCGAAGATCGTGGGTTCGAATCCCGCTCGTGCCATTGACTTTTTTATCTCAACTAAAAACCTTAATTAATTGTAAGTAAGAAATTTAAACTAAGTGCTAAATATATAGAACTAAGTATGTTCCTTCAGCTTATTGAGCTTTATGCAGTAAAGAATTAAGTTACTAAACGTAAAATACTTAAACATAAAATATACATTCTAGTAAAGCTTCAGTTTAAGTCAATACATGTATGCAAGAAAACCAAATTATTTCCTTAAAATTGAAGTACTAAGTAAGATAAGTAGGTTGGTATGTTTTCCAGTGAAGCTCAAGCGAAATGCATATAAGTATGTTACGAAGTAAGTAACCAATTAAGTTTCTAAACCACTACGCTTTAAGTACAAACAATAAATGTTTTAATTTTATTTTTCGCGTAGGTATAAACTTGTCAGTGAGTTATGTGATTTTATCTGTAGGTATTGTACATATTAATAAGGTAGTAGCATTTAAGTTAGCAAGCTGTAAGTTCTTGCCAGGTACGACAATTAATACATGTAGTGATTACAACTTTATGAGCAGCAGCAAGCCCATTTGTATGTCGGATTCGAACCCGGGACCTTTCCAGTGATGAGCGCCGTTGCGGCCACCGACACCCACTCTAAGCTATATAGCTATAAGCTTTAAATACAGTTACTATCGTGGTTAATGGAATTTGATTTATATTAAATCATAGTCATAACTCATCGTCATCGAAGCTATTTGGTAGGTAATGCATGCAGGTAGAAAGACATGGAAATTATTCGAAATTTTTGAAGCGGTTTATACCATTGATTGAGTTTGAGTTCCGACAGATTGGAGATGTGCAACAGATGAGTTGAACCATTCAGGCGGGGGGAAACCGTCCGAGATTGAGGGGCTGGTCGACGTCGCCGCTGGAGGAGGAAGCCGTCTCGGCCACCTGAAGATCTTCCAAAGTAGGGAACACTTTTCTATAAAATGTACAAATGAAGTTAAAAACCTCGTTTCGATTTATTTTGAAATACGAAAAAACACTTGCTTGTTGATGTGTCAGTGTTATTATTCTGCAGCAGTCTGACGGAGCCGGCTCGGTGTAGTGTCGAGAGCTTTCTCGAACTGCCAAGAAGTCTCATGGAATGCCTTCTTTCCAGTTTTCTCGTCCCTGAACATTTCGTAGGCGATCTCGGGTACAACACTTTGTCGTTTTTATTTCCTGCAATGGATTATTGGGTTAGATATAACGTATTAATCTAAAATAACAATAATCTGAAGAAAAACTATTTGGCGTAAACTACACCATTCAAGTAGACGCCTTGGGCGAACGAAAACATTTACAATACCACCAACTTAACATGGATACATTTGGACAATAAAAATATTAATGTTTTGAGGAGCATAGTGCCCGAGTATTTAGGGTTTCGACTCGTATTTGCCACACTAGCGGTTCTGGGTTCGAAACTCGGCTAGCCCATAGTTTTTTAATAAAAAAATAGTATGAAAAAAGTATTCTGAACTGGTTTGGCCTTTAAGCCCTCCCATATGACCGGACTGACTATAAAAAAACTTGCACGGCCGGCTTGAAAAAAAAAAACGCGAATTTTTTCGCTCTTTAAAAGCTTACATAATTTAAATTTAAACTTACTTAAACTTATATTGAGAATAACGTGCGAATGCTGAGACACATCGGAGAAACATAGAACATAAAAGGCAGATACAAGAAACGCATCAGACCATTTGAAGACAGAAGGCGGAAAATTGAATTACACGACTCACCAAATAGAAAACAATCACAAACCTTTGACAATACAAAAAAGCATGAAACTACACAACGTACAAAAAGGGGAAAATGAACATACTCGAAAATTTAGAAATACAGAAACAGTTAACACTAAAAAAACTAATAAATACACAAATTAACAGTAGCGGGGGCGTCGGTGGCCGCAAGGTTTAGTCTTTGACACGGCGCTCATCACTGTAAGGTAAAGTCCCGGGTTCGAATCCAGCGGCCCTGCATTCGAACCCGACATACTTACAAATGGGCTTTTTTTCAAAAACACCGGTACCCTGAGGGTTTATATGACCTCTGCTATTGCGAACCCAACAAAACAAATTACCCCCAAAACAGTACACAAATTACAAAGAAAAAAAAGAACCTATAATCAAAAAGACCGAATGGAACAAGAAAAAACCGACAAACGAACACCAACAGAAACCCCCTACCATCCATGACTTCAAAACCGAAACTTGAATCCACATAAATCACCCAGACTCAACACTGAAGATGGCGAAATGCTGAAGTCAAAATCAGCGAGGATAGAGCTAGAGATAGGAAAAACGAGACTTTTTAAGGATCAGATCAAAACTGCTCAATTAGTGAAATTAAACAGGTCTTTTTCGTGGGTCGTTGCTCACCGCTAGCACTCCCCTAATTTATATTAACCATAATTCCATGGGTAAACATTGGCGGGAGGTAATATATATATATATATATATATTCTCTGCTTGTTTATTTCTTTTTCGCATATTTTGTTTTAAACTGCAGCCATTCAAGCCTCTCGATCTGGTTACTGACTCTCTTCTTTGAAACTTTTACTACGTCGATATCATAAAATACTAGCCTAGTATCTAAGGTTGTCAAATACAGAATAGAAACAAACCTAACAATACATACATATATACATCATCACAAACATAGATGTCTTGTCAAATTCATTCCCCCAGAGTACACGATATTCCTCGGAGAGGTGTTGAACCCATAGCAGTCTCCCTAATAACTTACTTTTACTTTCCAGTCGTCATACATTCACCCCGGAGTACTCGATATTCCTTGGGGCGGGGTTATAAGCAATCCCTTCCTTTCACGCTAATAAATTACATTCATTACAATAAATTAACACAAACACAACACTCGATAGAAACATAGAGGTCTGGTCACATTCACTCCCCCAGAGTACTCGATATTCCTTAGGCGGAGTCATAAGCAACCCCTTCCAATAACTTACTTTTACTCTCCAGACGATACACACTCACTCCATAGTGTTCGATATTCCTCGGGGCGAGGTTAAAACAGCCGATTCCTTTCACGCTAATAAATTACGTCCATTGCAATAAATTAACATAAAGTCAACACAAATACAATAAAAACCCAAATAAACACTATTTACATTAAAAAATCCCTATAGCCCTGAGGTACCACAACAGACTGCCATGCTCCAAGACTGTCTGATGATATTCCAAAATATTTATTATTTATGTATTATTGTCTATATACGACAAGCCTTCTGCGATTGAAATGTGCCGACCTTTACGAGCGGAGCCCCTATCTCTAGATAAACAAACCGAGATGATATCCAATCATAGGTTCATGAGCAGACCCGAGGAGGAAATCTCACAATTATTTGACGTTTTCGCCAGTAGTTAGTCTGTGCGTCTCCCTACGTGTTCTTTCATACGTTCTAATGGCTTCCAAAACAACATTTGTTAAAACTTTCCCAAATTGTTTATACATTACCAGTTTATATTATACCAGAGAATAAATTTCTATAAAGAAAACAAATTAATTTAATCAGTTGATAGCTTAATTAATATCGAGAAATGAAATAAAAGGTAAATCAACACTTCAGAAATTTATACAATTTGCAAACGGTTTTTATACAGCAGGGCCACTTTTTTTTGCAAAAAATTCTACTTGTGTTAAATTATTGTGTATGAATACTAAATTATTCCGCCATATTTTTTATGGGAGGATAAACCTTTAATTTAGTCGTTTTGTAATCATCCTGATCCGATCTGTCACTCATAACGGCACTTCGCCATCTTCAGTAGAGTGTGCGTTATTTTGTCGTTTCAGAGTGTTGAACAATGAAATATACAAAAATAATTTACAATGTACAGCAGATAAAAACACTCAAAATCTACAAAATGCTCGTAAAAAGGGAGAAAAACATGGACATACAACTGAAAGTTTAGAATTAGCGAGGCTAGGCGGTCCAATATGAACCAAAACTAACAAACGTATCGTCAATTTGTGATAACATGTCAAAGACAAAATTTTGAAATGGCTATTCTGACAAGTGATAAATTGAAAACAAATAACTTTTGTAATTGTTGTTCATTTCCAACGAAGGACCAAACAATTTGCTAACATGTGTAATTGTTGGCGTGCCAGGAAGAAATTGAAGGATTTTTCCTATTGTTGGATAGAAAGGAAGAAAACTATGTTTTGTATTAAAATAAAGTGATTTCTTTTTTAATTGGGCAAAGCAGGATTGAACTAACTTGATATTAAGGAAACTCCTTGCAACAACATGACTCACGCTTATGATTATAAGTTCAAGTATTGTAAAAGGCGAACCAGAAATGCTTTCGATACAAGTGGTCGTTTTTGTTTTTCCTCTGTTCTCTTGGGAATTGCGAGTGTAGTGTTTAGGTGTCTGCCATTCCGGCTTGATCCCGTTTTCCATGCAATATCACGATTTGCCAGTGATAACTGGTTACAATTTACGCCAACTCACGATCCCGGGTCTTATAATTTTTTTTTAAACTGTAAAAGTCGACTCGGCGGTCTGACAAAACGGAGACGGGAAATTGCATTGGGCAATGAAAGAATTTGGAAAGGAAATGTAAAACTTCACCTCATAACGTTAAAATACTTAATTTTATCTTGCCTAATTCGAATTAACTTTCTCCGATGAAAAACGACACAAGGCCGTCTATAAATCGGTCCCGTCAGTAGCACGTGACACGAACGAAAAAGACTTTCTAAGGTAAAATTAATAAAAATCGCAGGTTCACGGTATGAAATGACCCGTTCAGCATGGTAATAATTTGTTTTATTTAAAGTTCAGTTACCGCCGCATATGACGTCGGCGAGGTTCGTCTGTATCGACTGGTGGGTCTTGCAGCCTTCTCGGATCGTCACGATCTCTCCGTGGATCTTGGTGACCACTTCTGACTGCGACAGCAGCATTGACTTTCCCTTCCCTGCTTCGCCGAGTCTCACGCTGTCCGGGGTGGCTACGAAGTACCCTTGGGACGTCTGGTAAACCTGAAATTCAAAACCGTACAGTTAATATATCACAATGTATTCGAAATGAGGCGGCCCATGGCAATAAGTAATAATCTATAAAAATCCAAAAAAAATGACAGTTTACTTAGTGTTTTCAAAACTGATTAATATACTTTCATCTTATTTATGGACGTGTCTGTAAGAAAAGTGTGATATCAATTGCACCTAAAGCAAACAACTCTCAGCGTACAGGCTAAAGACAAATGGCCTTTTTTTCATGTCGGCTGAAAGAAATCGGGAAGAAAAGTAAGTACTGTACGAAAAGTAAATCGTCGGAGATTTACATTTTAGCGGCTTAATAAGGAATAACAACGTATGCCTGCGCATATGGTCAGAAGAAAGTATCTGTCTGTTTGATCAATTACTTATATTACACCTTGAATCATGGCTAGTGGTTATTTGCTACGAGTTTGCTGGCGTAAGATAATTTAAACGACTTTATTTTTTTTAAATGGGCCTGACAAAACCTACGAGGCAAAAGATAAATTTAAAAGTCTCTACTATGATATCTAAAACTCTCAATAATCGAATTTTTAAAATTATTGAGCAATGGGAAGAGTTTTACCCACATCTGGTGCTCCCAAATTGAAAATGCGTTTGTTTGCGATAAACTGACTGTAATATATATATATATATTACACTATATATGTATAGTGATTGGTGGCCGTTAGTCGATGATTATTCGGAGATAATAAGAGACCGCATGGTGTGACCTTAGGTTTTAGAAAAACATTTTCTTTATCGTGCCAACGTTTCGATCTTTATTGAGATCATCTTCAGGGTCCGATATATTNAAAAAATCATTTAAATTAAAATGATTATTCGGAAATCGTGAGATGCGGTCTGGTTTGATGTAGGTTTCAGAAAAATATTTTCTTTATCGTGCCAACGTTTCGATCTTTATTGAGATCACTCACTTTTTGAGTGAGTAGAAATACTTCGATTGAATATAAAAAAATATTTTTTGCATTGTATAAATTCACTTTTTTCCACATCCTACATGCATTTGTTAAATATAAACAATGTTTGTAAATCCCAGGCCCTGAAAATGATGTCAATAAAGACCGAAACGTTGGCACGATAAAGAAAATGTTTTTCTGAAACCTACGTCACACCAGACCGCATCTCGCGATTTCCGAATAATCATCGGTCACTAATCACCACACATTTAAATAAAAATGGTTGCTTTTTTTGTAGGTACGGTAGTTTTTAAAAAAACCAGAGGTGCACAATAGTATTAATTGTACACGGCTGAGAACTTAATGGGTAAATATATTATCATGGAAACGAAAAGCAACAACGTGACTATGGAAAAACGTGATTTCGATGATTTTTCTACTCGATCATTCTTAAAAGATTCCTTCCTAAATAAGTGATATTATGTGACGTTTATTTAAATATAATAATTGTTCAGAAATCGTGAGATGCGGTCTGGTGTGACGTATGTTTCAGAATAACATTTTCTTTATCGTGCCAACGTTTCTATCCAACATATATAAACACAAAACATCAATATCTCACTGGCATCTCAACACGACACGCAAGAATGGCGCNTCATTGATAGTCCTTATCTCCTCTTTCAACTACAGCTACATGTCCCTTCGCACTCTCTTAAAACCTATAAATTATTTTATATTGAATTCCAAAGCTCTAACTATATATATATATATTACATTGTACTAGATATTATTAATCTTTTTATGTAAGCTGTAATGAAAAAGCTTGTGTCAAGGGATCACCATCCCATCATCAGCTTTTTCGTATCAATCACATGTGGGTAAAACTCTTCCCATTGCTCAATAATTTTAATATATATATTTAAGGTTTTATAAATTATATATATATAAACATATATACAAATATATATAAACACGAAATAATATAAATTATTTAGTAAGAAATATATTATGCATCATCGAGCAGAAATTATAAAATGTAATCGAAAATGGTGTCTCTTTGTTTTATCTGTGCCGATTTTTAAATGTTTGACATTTTTAATAAAAACTAAATAAATATTGGTGAATCTGCAAGGAAAATGTAGGCTACTATTCGAAAAACAAAAGTTACATTTTTAAATTGTTAAAGAATAATTGTACTGTAATTATTATTGCAATGTTTGAAAAAAATCATTTAAATTAAAATGATTATTCGGAAATCGTGAGATGCGGTCTGGTTTGATGTAGGTTTCAGAAAAATATTTTCTTTATCGTGCCAACGTTTCTATCCAACATATATAAACACAAAACATCAATATCTCACTGGCATCTCAACACGACACGCAAGAATGGCGCAATTACATAGAAGACAAACACTTTGAATGAGTAGAAATACTTTGATTGAATATAAAAAATATATTTTGCATTTTATAAGTTCACTTTTTTCCACATCCTACATGTATTAGTTAAATTTAAACAATGTTTGTAAATCCCAGGCCCTGAAAATGATCTCAATAAAGATAGAAACGTTGGCACGATAAAGAAAATGTTTTTCTGAAACCTACGTCACACTAGACCGCATCTCACGATTTCCGAATAATCATCGGTCACTAATCACCACATATTTAAATATAATATAGATATAGAAATAGATTCAATATATCAATTTACAATAGATATATAAAGTAGAAGGAGGGAATTTAATTTAGAAATTGGTGAATTTAATTTGTAAAAAGGTGACTTTGATTTTCAAACGAGTGAATTTGCTTTTCAAATTGGTGAATTTGATATGTAATTTGCCAAAGCCAAAAATATATTGATATAAACAAACCTCGGCTTCTTTTATTCAAGAGAATGGCACGGTAAGAATAAAGCACGATGGACGTTTCACCGGAAAAATTTTAATGGAATTAACGCGAGGTATTTTTTGAATAAGTCTCATTAGGGAATAGGTTGACGTGATCGAGAGTAAAAACGCTTTCGTTCTCATTATCCTTAAATAAACCCAAATCACTTTTCAAAGTTTCTTAATCCCCCACATTTTCGTTCCAGAGTGTAACTTTCACGTAAGTTTAATAAAATAATTCAGCGGGTTTTAACAGTTTCGTTCAATTCCTTCTTGTAAGAGAACCATTTAATAAAGTATGGATTTCCCAGCATGAAAAGAAGAGAAACAGTGGGAATGTGCAACAATTGACACCTATTAATACAAAAGTAATATACCTTTTCCCACAATTGCCAGAGTCTTTCGTTCCGTATTACATTCAGACTCCACCTTTCTCTTTATAATAAGCATAGTTGCTTTAGTGTTTGTCTCCACTGTTGTTTTCAATCTTCCTATCTGATTTCGTTCAATTCTTTAAAAACCGCGACATCAATGGAGTAAGACTAGATAATAGTATTTACATTAATTCTCTATGTTTTGTCCATCTTTATAAAGCTTTTGTACAACCCATATTAGAATACGCTACACCTGTTTGGAACCCATTCTATCTAAATTATCAAAAAATTCTTCAATCTGTGCAAAACAAATTTTTTAAAACTTTCCTACAAACTCAATCTTCCTTCNATATATTATTTGTATTTTTACATAAATTATTTATATTTTTTGTTATTGTAAAATGTCTTTTTTTATAGTGGATTTCGATCCGTAAATAAATAAATAAATTATATATTTACTTTTTGCCGACGATATCGTACTATTCGCCGATTCGGCTACTGTAGCGCAACGTAACCTGGATATTCTAGCTGAGTATTGCACCCTTAATGGTCTTGTGGTTAATGTAACGAAAACAAAACTTATGGTATTTAGAAACTCTCCCAAATGTAAAAGATCGGAAAAGCTACGCCTTGAGTGCGTAGATTATGTTAACACAGTTACATATCGAGGTGTACCATTTAGTTGTGTTGGGAAGTTCAGCTCAGCAGTGAAAAATTCATTTAACAAAGGCTTGAGAGCACTTGGGAAGTGTAGAGACGTCTTAATAAAGGGTAGATCGCGTTCATTAGAAACGAAAAAGAGACTGTTTGATTCTATTGTTGCTGCCTCATCCTTGTACTCGCGGAATTGTGGTCCCTCGGCCATTTTAACGAAATGGACAAAATTACAAGTATTTTAAGCAACTTTACCATTTGCCAAGAAATACTCCTAGTCAGTATGTAAGGATTGAACTTGAACTTGACCCCATTACTGTGCAGTTGCTAAAAAGAATTTTAAATTTGTGGATAAAATTATTGAACAGGGAAAATGGTTCGCTTTTGAGAAGTTCCTTTCATGATGTCTTCCGTAAGGCCAATTCATCATGTGATTTAGAAGTAAATGATAGGGACTGGTTCTATCAATTGCAGAAGTTATTTATTGGTTTAGGTTGTAACAAGATGTCCCTTTGTGACCCTGAATGTCTAAAACGCGAAAAAGAAAGTATTTTGTCGAAGTGGAAAAATAATCTCTACTCAATAGACATAGAAAAGGTGCTAAACTCAAAATTTAACCCTTTTTATAGAAAAATCAGCTCCCTGTATAAATTTTAAAATTATTTACAACTAACTTTGTCATTAAATAAGGAAAGATTACTTATACAGCTAAGGCTGTCTAGTGCTAAGGAAATCAATTTTTTTGTAAATGGGCTCAAATATGTAATTGACACACAATCAATGTGCTCTTCGTGTAAATTATGTGAAGAGGAGAACTTGGAACGTATATTTTTACACTGTCCAATTTACCAACCTCAAAGATCCTTTTATTTAAAGAAGTACGTAGATACACGTGTAAATAGTAACAAGTTAGACAAATTTGAGTTCTTGCTAAAATTTGAAGCAAAACAACCAGGCAATTGATGTGTTCCATTTTGTTTGCACTTAAATTGAGAGCTTTTGTTGTCAATGAATGATGTTTTATTGTTGCGTCATGTAATTACTGATTTTAAGTTAAGCGCCGTGTAACTGATGATGTAATTTGATTAGTTCTTACATGCTATTATTACTATTAAATTCACTAATTTCGTGGTCCGCTTGACCAATTAATATATTACAATTTACTAAGGTTTTTAGTTGAGATACAAAAGTCAATAGCACGAGCGGGATTCGAACCCACGATCTTCGGCTAGATACGNAGTGTCGTCAATTTAAGGTGGAACATATCTTTAATGATGTATATATCTTTATTTTGCCATTTGGCTCCCCATGTAATAGCTATTGCTGAAATAGAGTATTAATATATCTATCTAATTGCTTCAGTGTTTATGAAATGAATTATGTTCGATGGTATCAACCCAGTACCATTAAATCTGAATAAACCTAACCTCTAAACTCAATAGATCAATCTACAAATAAAAATATCTAACGTGACATTAAACAAGACTTGTGAGTGATGATTCTGGGTATGACTTTGAGATAGAAAGTAATAACAATGAAAATGAATAGAACCTTATTGTTGGCCATTAAATCCGCCAGTGTGTCGTAGAGCAGGTGACTCGAAGGTTGTTCCATGCCGGGGAAACTGGAAGAAATGGCGGATTTGATCGTGTCGAGTACGGCGTTCTGCCCGGAGGCTCCGAGCTGCAAGATGACCCAGCAGACTGCATCTGCCAAGGGCGTGAAGCCGGCCTGTCTGACTTTCGACACCGTGCAGTCCTCGACGTCGCCTGGAAAAAGTCCAAAGATTAGCGTGAAAGTGTGGGCCATTTCGGTTTATCGTTCCATCGGTGGATAATAACAACGTAAAAAGCGAAATCCGAACGTTTAGCCTAAACGCTAATAATCCCCCTCCCCCAGCCTAGTAGAACGGAGATCCTTTTGTAATATGAGCTTGCAATAATTTTTATACCGATCTCAATCCCAAGAGAAAACATAATTAAAACATTTCCGACAAAATGGTCTCGTATTTTCTTGTATGATTTTACAGTTTAGACCGATAATGGGCAAAATAAGAACTTCTCACAGTCAAACGTTGCGAAAATGGGTTACCTGTGAAAACAAAACCATTGTCGAATAACAGCCACATATATTTTCTTGTTTTATGTAAACAAAACAAATCATAAAATGATAAACGATAAAATTTTAACCTGTTAATTTTTTTTAAAATAAATTAATTCCTTTTGCTGCTTTGAGAAATTGCGATCATGCACAATCCACCGTTTTGATGAAGCCTATTATTTTACCTAACAAATTTAACATTAAGAATTTTGCTATTTTAAATTGACTTTAGTTGTCACTTTTACTGTATTTTTTTACAGTGTAAAGTTGTTATTATTAAACTATTACCGCTAGGGCTTAACGCAGCTCTGGCTCCATAAATACGTTTTTCTCCCAATTTTCACTATTTTATGATTATTATATTATATCAGCCGATTTGGTTTTCCTTTTAACCTAGATTAATAAAATACTATGCAGGAACATATTAAATGGGATTAGACATTTTTGATAAAATTTACCAAAATACGCTTTCCGTTAAGTAGGAATAAGACAAAATATTTTTGAACAAAAAACAGATCAGATTCGGTTTAAGCACACTTTAAAGCTCTTAAAAATGAATTTTTATAGCAATAAAAATTATCAATGTTTGGGCTGGATCAGCCAGGATGTTTTCTTCCAATATTTAGTTTCAACCTGAAAATTTATAACACCATTGATTTTAATTGATATAAAAAAACAACAATGAACGCTATTACAACCATTGGATAATGGATTGTCTCTACTTCGAGGTAATTAAATGTGATTATGAATGAGACAAATAAGGATGAAGTCAACAAAAACTCCTCGGGCTGAAATGACCAAGCTGTTGAATCCCCCCTAAAAAGAAAACTCTCTAAGTCTGATTTATTTGGGAAGTCTATGTTTAGTTTATTGGGTTCTAAAGCTCTTTAAAGTCCAGTAGATCGATGGAATAGTTTCAAAGTTATCCATTTTTGTGATTTGGGTCTTCTGAAGTTAAGCATTGTGTTAAACCTCTGACAATACCCTTGGGAGGAGGGGGGCGTCGGTGGTCGCAAGGTTTAGTCTTTGACACGGCGCTCATCACTGTAAGGTAAAGGACATACTTACAAATGGGATTTTTTTCAAAAACACCGGCACCCTGAGGGTTTATATGACCTCTGCTATTGCGAACCCAACAAAACAAATTACCCCAAAAACAGTACACAAATTACAAATAAAAAAAAGAACCTATAATCAAAAAGACCGAATGGAACAAGAAAAAACCGACAAACGAACACCAACAGAAACCCCCTACCATCCATCGAATCCGACATTCTTACAAATGGGCTTTTTTTCAAAAACACCGGCACCCTGAGGGTTTATATGACCTCTGCTGTTGCGAACCCTCGTAAAAAAAAAAAAAAAAATACCCTTGGGGTCATTCTCATGATGGAGAAGTTATTTTGAGTTTTCTCATTATTTCAAAGAACGTTATACATTGATAGCCCATAGGATTTTTCACGGTTCGAATTAAATTGCTGTGTAAGCTCATACACACTGATTGACAAATTTAACACACAACTAAATCTATTTAGATTAAAATTAAATCAATTATCTTTCTACATTACTTACAGGTAATTAGAATCTATCGTAATCAAAATAAACAGTAAATAATGCTTTGTTGAGCCCTTCCATTCTGCTATTCCTAAAGACTTCTTCCAGTCAATCTTTCTCCTTCGTTCATTTCATTTGATATTATTCTTATTCGTAAACCTTTCTCCAGGCTCCAGTCAGGCATGTGAGTGAGTATAAGATGGTCAAAGTCATACCATTATTAAAGGAAGAATATAGCCAGCGGGAAGTCGCCAGGAGACTGAGTGTTAATCACTCTACCGTAGGAAGAACTTCAGAGAGAACATGGCTTCACACTAGAAGGCCAGGACAGGGTTGATCTAGGTCTACAGACGATATATATGCAAGGTGGGCGACCAAGACCCGAGGGGTTAAATGCCTGGGTAGACTCTTACCCCATCAGTAAATCCCTAAAAGGACTCGGCTGACGTGTCCTGCATAAATCCCTTGGACCTGTTCACAAACCCCAAGATTTTGGACCATTTAATCTCGGGGAGTGATTTGATGATGTCCTCTCCTTCAAAGATTTCAAATTTAGACCTAGAATATCTATCACACTCTGCGAGGTAGTGCCTTCCCGTTTCTTCTTTTATTTCGCAAAAACGGCAAAAGGGATCTGGTAGAATATCCATTACGGAGAGGTGTCTCCTCAGTGGGCAGTGGCCCGTCAGGATGCCTATCAGCCTCCTAATTCCCTTTCTGAGGAGGTGTTATTACCAAGAGGGGAGGAGATGCTGATTCCTAATTTTGGTATGTAGATTCCTGCACCACTCCCTCTACCTTTGATAAGTGAACCATCTGTGTAGCAGTCTATGTTACGATGGTCACCATCCAAACTGTAATCACAAGGGGTTACTAGCTGAAAGTACTTTTTCCCCGAAGGGGTTTTAATCTTTTTATCACTAACGCTTAATAATTGGCCGTTAACCTTACTCAATAGTTTTGAGATTTTCGAGTGACCTACGTTAATGCACTCATAATTCTAGCTGCCCTCGCCAATAGAGAGAGAGACGATTCATCAGTCTCATAAGGCTCTATGAAAATAACCTCAGGGCCCGGTACTCGACTCGCGGACCTCTTCTTACCACACTTGTGAATTTGACACTGGAAGATTGGGGACGAGTCCTTTTTACAGATGAGGTGGAGTAGGCGTCAAATCTTCAGATGAACGTCATTTCATATAGAGGTGATGAGGACAAAGGTAGGCCATGCTGTGTTTCATCAGGTGGCAATTGATGTTCTAGGGTGGCATTTCCTTGGACGCCCCAAACCGAATTGTTGATGTCCGAGAAAGATCTCTAACTTCATACAAGACATAATCTTTGCTTTGCCCCAGAATTTGTTCGTCAGTACATTTTCGGTAAGTGTTGACTTTTTGGATATAAAGGGGTTGTTGACATTAATCTTTTCGACAGGAACTTACCCGTAATTTTGTATTTCCAGTTCTTCGATAAGAAATTCCCGATCGAATTCGTTTGTTGGTTGTGCTTTTTGATTTTCCTTTGGATATCCGGAGTGAGTGAGGTGAGAAGTTACCTGGCCCAGCCAGTTTGTGCTAAATCTTAGGGACTCCTAGCCTTTTATCCTGCGTACTTTATCCCATATTTATTTTATTGGGTTTGATTGTTCAGGCTCTTATTGCATTTTTTCTTTTTGTCGAGTAGTCTGCAGTAGGCTATTGCGTTTTTTAAAGAAAGGTTGATTCCATCTTAAAATAAGTGATATACTAGCTCGTTGAAAGGTTCGATTTTTTTTGCCAAATCAAAATTTACTACGAATTTGTTTTTACCATTTATAAACATGTAAAAATTATCTGTTGTATAACAAATGACATACTTTACAAAATTTTAGTAAATATAATATTATTGTGACTGTTTTCTGATTATTTACATGTCTGTCTTATCTGAAAAAATAATAGCTTTTAAATTTATTTTGCTGGTTATTACGAGCTTACTTTGGCACTATTAATAGAACAAAACATTAAAATCTGATTATCCTACTACTGACGAATACCTATTCTTCTTGCGTTTCACAATTTTTGGTATCCAAAAGTACACGTTCTAGAATAAGAAAAATAACGGATTTAAAATTCCATTCTGGGACACGGTAGCGAGTTTCATGGTCCCCTGTTCCGCTTTTCAGGGAAATTTGGAATTTTTTAAATATGTGTTTTGTGTTTCTGTGCTTTGTATGAGTGAGTGTATTTATTAGAGTGAATGGGGAGGGGCTGATGGTGAAATAGCATCCCGATCGCCCAATTGGATTAGTTTGTGATTGTATGCAGGTTGATGGAGGAATATTGTATACCCCATCTACTAAATAGACTGAATGTAATGTATATAGGTGTGAATGTATTTATTTGGGTGAGTGCGTATTGTGTTTCGCATGCGCTCGGGGCTGAAATAAACAAGCTTTCGGATGCCCCTAAAAAAAAACTTGTTTATTGGACTACTTATATTTTCACAACCAATTGTCACTCCCCGATGTGCGTCAGGGGAGTTCACCATTGCGTTACGCCACTGGGTCGCTAGTTTTCCTCTTAAGCCAGATAGACGATCGCTTCCCAATTAACCACGTTAGTCTCCAGGGGCTATCGACTGCTGGGTCTTTTACAAACGCGTGCAAAATATAATCTAGTCTAAATCTAACTATCATGTATAATACAATCATACGAACCTATTCACACCTATGTACATTGCACACTTTTTAAAAAAATGGTTGGTCGTTGTAGTACTCCATCGACCTATATACAGTAGTAATAAGCAAATAAAAATTACATTCAGAATCGATGGGGGAATATTTATAAAAGTACTACATCAAACCTAATTGTAATATTTATTAACTAAACACACACACACACACACACACACACACACACACACACACACACACACACACTGATGGAAGGAGCGATGGTGATGCTGTATTTCACTATCAGCCCCTCACCACTCATTCTAACAAATAGACGCACTCAGACAAAACACAGAAACACAAAACACTTTAAAAAAATCCATATACAATAAAAAAAAACACCCACGTTCCCTAAAATGCAGAACAGGACACCCAGAAACTCGCTACTGTGGCCAAGAAACATTCTTAAATCCGGTGGCATGCCTACACGCTTGTCTATATTTGATCTGTTGAGTTGAACTTTTCATGAGTTCACTCTTTTTGTTCCTCCTCGTCCGTCTGGCCTTAACGTTTTCGTCGGTCAGGCGCCATCTCCAGTGGTTGGTCTGTGCGCTTTCTCTAGTATATATATCCATTTTATACGCTCTAATCGTTGATTAAACCAAAACTAAACCTAAATATTTCAAAAATAATCAACAAGCAAATAGAGCGTCGTTAGTTCTTAAATACACATTCACGTCTTTACAACTAACATCTTTACTTATGAGAACGATATATTATTATTAATAATGCGGGCAAATAAATCAAGGGGGGGGGGCGTCCGTGGCCGCAACGGTTTAGGCGTTAACACGGCGCTCATCACTGTAAGGTAAAGGTCCCGGGTTCGAATCCAGTGGCCCTGCATTCCAACCCGACATACTTATAAATGGGCTTTTTTTTCAAAAACACCAGCTCCCTGGAGGTTTATATAACCTCTGCTGCTGCGAAACCTCTTAAAAGAAATAAATAAAAATAAATCGTACACTTTTAGAATATATTATTGTTATCATAAATTAGATTGAATCTTTTCCTTTTGTCTTACAACTTATCTTTATCCAGTTCTTTTCAAATGTCGTTTATTCAGGACAGATTTTCTCTTATATCTGAAGGTTAATGTTTATCTCATATAAAAATAATAATCTTCTTATTCCAATTAAACAATAGTGTTTTAAGTACAAGTCTTTACTTCTTTATAAAATGAAAGTGTTTTTCTTTTTGCAACAATCTTAATTAGTCTTTAATAAATTTTTCCCTCGGCAAGAAACCTCTGTTGAGTAAGAAGAGTGTATTCTAAAGAAATAGGAGAGTGTGGGACTTTCCGTTTAAGGATCTGTTAAAGTAAATTGGTAAGGTTCACAGGACAAGGAGTAATAAGAGGGCGGAGGGAATCTGAAAACGAATCGAAACTAACCGTTCCCTTCTTAATTAACCGACACTAATTTCTCTCTAACATTTATTGCATTTGGTCTGTACCAATTAGCTTGGGTTCTCAGGCTGGAAAGAAATGTTAGGTTTTTTGGTGGGTTTTATCCTTTATAAACAAGAACTTTTAAAACTTCTAATCAATTCAAAGTTTTTATTAAATTGACAGATTTTATTTTTTGTGGTTGAGTTTTCTATCGTTCTGGTCCGCCTGGTCTCGCCATCTTCAGTTATCACAGAACGTCAGGATGGTCGGAAATTAACAAACTACAGACCAGCCATTTGTTCACCATTATAATCTTGATAAGAATAGTATTTTTTTCTAAATCTCATTTCACCACCTGTCACTACTTTATCGATCATTCGTAGCGTTTTGAAAGTAAATCACGAATGGTCTGGTAGCTTAACAAGTTCGGTGCCTTGTAACGACATCCCATACATTCGATAATTTGAAACTACCTTCTACAAAAACCTGGATTTCAATTCTCCAGTTGTAAACGTACGAGCACTGACCAACGATTGAAAGTGTAAATCTTATTAATAATTCAGTATTTTTCGTGGTCCGCTTGACCAATTAATAACATTCAATTAATTAAGGTTTTAAGTTGAGATAAAAAAAGTCATTGTCACGAGCGGGATTCGAACCCACGACCACTTGAGCTATCGTGACTTCGATCCCCTCGGGCACTAACTTCCCACCTTTTGAATTTTCCCTCCTTTTTGCCATTTTTCATTCTTTTTCTCTGTGGCCATTTTAATTGTCGCCGAGAATCCAATCCGATTACACGACATTTGAAAAATGGCAAAAAGGAGGGAAAATTCAAAAGGTGGGGTTGAGATGGGAAGTTAGAGCCCGAGGGGATCGAAGTGACGATAGCTCAAGTGGTAGAATAGCAGCGTATAAAGCCGAAGGTCGTGGGTTCGAATCCCGCTGGTGACACTGACTTTTTTATCTCAACTTAAAATCTTAATTAATTGAATCTTATTAATAATTCAACTTCTGGGCTTATCTTTTAGATCGGATTTTTGCTGTTTGGCCAAGTTTTGTTGATTAAATTTGGAATCGCCCTCAGGGCTGTGTTTGATGAGGTTAACTCGCTTTCTTTTCACAGTTAAAAGCTCACGCATTGGCCGGATGCGTTCCAGGGAGATAAAACGCAAGGTTTATAGCTGCCAGGCCCGTTTTACAGACACGGTTAAGATAGCGTGCCGTAGGGTCTAGTTTTTATTATTGACATACTTTTGATAAACCGGCCGATTCAGATAAGACCAAGTTATTGAAATATCATAACTGACAAAAAACATGCAAAAGTAACTTATAATTTATAATTATATTCAGCAAATAAAACATACAAAACAACGAATACAGGTGGACCAGGATGGACGGAAATGACCCGTTTCGAGGCCCATCATCAGACTCCAACGAGAAATCAGTATTATTAATTAACAAATGCAATCTAGACTAATATTTATGAATATCTAACTAAATTTGCTTTCACTTAGTCGTGTTCATTAATAAAAACACTGCGGTTTTGAGCCAAGTTGTTGAAACAAAATTGTTAGATCCTTAATTTCGGTGTACTTGGAAGTATTTGCCTAAGGTACTTAATGATGCAAAGCCTTCTTTTGGAAAACAAAACGTATGAAACTTTATTCCTTTAAGGCTAATTTGTTTGACTTAAATTAAAATGACTCTTTATGACATCTATGGGGTCCGCCTAGTCTCGCTGCGAGGTCTTTCAGACTCATCCTTACTAGTTAATCTGCCTAGTCTGAAATGCCAAGGAATATGAAAAAGACACAACTGATAGAAAAACAAACAAATCCACACTGAAGATGGCGTATGACAGGCCAAAAGAACGAGTATGGATGATGATATGATTGAAAACGAACAGACTAACGATGTAAGTTAGCAAGAGTATCATACTTCCTTATCAAATAATCAATTTTGAACTGTAACAACGTTGTACGGATATATCGAAGAGTAAACTGTGTTCCGTAGAATTACAATTGTCTTAAGATACTTGATTTTAAAAGGCGAGTGCTTTTCAGATTGCGCGTCACTGTACATAAGCATGACTTGTTGATTGTCACGGAGGTTCCAACCTACAACGGGAACAGTTCGGCTTTTTGAAACTCGTTAAAAACAACTTGGAGTCCGGTGAAGGGAAGGGTTGAGTCGTCGCATCGGGTCGCACGGCATAATGAGTTAGATGATGAATGCGATTGCTCAAGCCGGACTGCGGACAATGCGGACCTCTTCCTGGCCGATTTGTTTGCATTAAATTCAAAAAGGAATGTTTGCAAAGTAATCGTGGGACGGGAAGCACTAGAAAGCAAGCAAATACGCCTCACTTACATTTGACTAGAAATGGTTTTGAGTGAAAGCTCACCTTGCCTGGTAACAACATTCATAATTGTATAACACTAAATGTTTTCCTCGATTTAGCAGTTTAACAAAATTAGGAACAAACAATTTAAATCCACTACGATGATTGCTATTTAAATTGTGAGATTTCCTATTGGAGACTTCGTAGAGACGAAATTTTAGTTTGGTCATATCTTCTCTGTTTTGGTCTGTCAGATGGGTTTCGCCATTTCTCCATCGTGGGTTTTTAAGCATAATAGAGATAATACGAAAGCCCGCTGAAGATGGCGCAAAGCCTTCGCAACCCTACACGCGAGTAAGCGACCTAGTTCCAGTTCATTTAGAATTACTTAAATCGAGATATTTATTACTTGTTGAGGTTTGAGGGTGTTGGAGCTGTAGTTTGTACTACGTATATTGAATTACAAGTTCAGGGATAAGGTCTAAAAAGCCGATAAGACTCTCGACAAAAAGCTGACAGATCAAAGCAACTATATAGACAGACAGATCACAAGAAACCCCTAGTTGGCTCGTTTTTTAAATAAATATTTTCAGTGGCTGGTCTGTGTATTATTTCGTCAGTTGTGCCCAACAATAATACATTTTTCATTGAGGGTAAGTTGCTTAGGACCTGGATTGTTTGTTTTGGTTCATCTTGGTCCGCTTGGTCTCGCTCCTGTTTTTGTCTATGTATTCTGAAGGGGCAAAGAAGTGTAATAAATACAAGACTGACCAGGAAACACCCAAAATGATTACTGATGATGAAAAATGCGACTCGCAGACCAAAACAGCGAGGAAAGAAAGACAGGGATCACCTGTAGTTTAGTCCTATCATCCTGGGACGCCTAGTCTCGCCTATGTTTTGCCTTTGGTCTGAAGGAGTAAAAACTGCAAGACTAATAAGAAAACACACATATCCACCGTTGATGATGACGAAATGGCGAAACGACTTTACATATCAAACTAACGCAGATAGAAATACCAGAATCACAGGAAACATTCAGTTTGACTTTTTTATTGTTAATATTTTCAATGGTAAGACTGTTATTTCTTCAGTCGTGTCCTAACACTAACCAACTTGGTTTCCTTGCTTGAATAGTGTTCACTTGAGAAGTCATTGTTGAAGTTAGAGAGATGATGGACATGTAATTGAGTTATTTCCATTCATCCTAGCATAGTCTCCCTTTTATATTGAATTGTATATTCTGAAAAAGCAAGGTCAAGACTGTGGTATAAAGAAAGGACACAAATGACATTACACGCTAAATTGCCACTGATGATGGCAAAACGTATCTGGCAGACCAAAACAGCGATGATAGAAAGGATCAAAGGAAACCTTTGTCGTCAAATTTTCAGCAGGTAGTCTATGTAATATTTTATTAGACGTGTTGTACCACTAAGAAAAAAAGTGTAAAACAGACAAAACGGGCAAAACCATGACACGTCTGGCAGACCAATAATGAGCGTCATAGTTTACACAAATCAGAATCATAGGGTCCTTTAATTTGTCACTTATATATTTTTAGCAGTTCTTTGTGTCATATTTCTTAAGCGGTTTCCTAAGCATTTGAGATGGGTAAAAACCTAAGGATGGTATGGCGAAGTGTAGCTATATATTCGAAACAAGCGAGAATAGACGGTCCACACAATAACTACATACATAAATGTATGTTTTTATTTCTACCAATATCCTATTTCTGAAATTGATTTATATTATACAAACAACAAAAGAAACATTTGACATGCAGGTTGGGCCCATGTTGCTTAATTCTTTATACAGAATGTTGTTTCCATTTATATGTATAAACTAATTTCTGTAGTTATTATAGAGTTTTTCAAACTTGCATCTAAAATCTGTCGTGCGTTTTCAGTTTAATTAATTAAGAAGTTTTAGCTTGGTCATTTCTTATCATTCAGGTCAGCTTATGTTTGTTGGTTGAAGAAGCCAATGCAAACTGGGGGGGGGGGACTAAATGGGACTAACACACGGGATAGCATTGATCAGTTGATGAAAAATGTTTATAGGCCGAGAAAAATACAAGCGAAACTAGGCGGACCAGGATTATCAGAAACCTACAGGTTGATTACATCGTAGACCTAAAAAGCCTCATAATGAAGAGGTCGTTAATAAGTTGAAAAAGGAGAAATGAATGAAAGGAGGATTTCCTGATTTCCTTATAGCAAGGGTCGGTGAGGTCTAAGACTTACCTAAGGACGTGATGATGTAATTGGGCGGAGGTTTGAGGACGTTCCTCGACCAAGCGGACCTGATGAGGTGTAGCGAGGGCGGGTTGCCGGTCAGAAGGAGGATCCCAGGACAGACGTAGCCCCTGAACTCGAGGCCGCGGACCGCCGCGACCAGGCTGCCATCCCAGAAACACTTGAGGTTAGCCTCGAGGAATCCCTGAAAACAAGCATGTGATTAGAACGCTCCTTTCCCGGGCAGGGTCGAAATACGTTATTTTATAAAATATCGAAGGCCGAAGGAATGAATAATGAGAGCTCGGTTGCAAAAAGCATGAAATCTCCGTTACGAAACATTTCACTTTTATGGTAGCGCTGTTTTCTGCCTTTCCTAGACGGATATAACCTTTTCGGTTCATCACGATTCTTTCGCAGTGTGTAAGACAAGGGTATAGAAATATTCGGACAGTTTTGAGAAAATCGAACATGTTTGCGGACTACACACATACATGAAAGTCTAAGTTCCCGACTTTTACATTTGTGAACTTACTTTTGTACTTTTGTGAACAGCACAATTCGCGTAAACAGTTGCTTTTGATTTCACGTAGAGATCATTATTTTTAGACAAATAGGTAAAATATTATACAATTAATATTTTCAAATCAGTGCGATTTTTTTCAAACCTGGGATATTCTGGTTTCAATGGATCGGGTTGTACATAAACAATTAAATAACGCATGTATAAAAAAGCTTATTTCCATTTTACTTCAAATATCTGGCATGTTGGTTTACAAGTTAATTTTCAAAAGTAAATAATTAAAGACAAGAAAATTCTTATTTGACTTAGATTTTTCGTTAATCGATACTCCAATCAAGGTTAAGAACAGCCCTGTTTTGATTTATCACTGTATCGACAAAGTCTGCCATCGTTGATTGGCTGTGTCAATGTCACGTAGTATTTAAATTTCAGACCATGAGACAAGTCGTTGGCCTTGTATTTTTATGAGCAATAATTAAAAAGGCTCGCCTATATAATTTTATATAGGTTCTATTAAACCGCACCAGCTAGCATGTATCGATTTAAAATAATTTCAAACGTTCCTTAAGATTGCGTTCAATAATCCCGCAGACAAGCACACATTTTCAATTTAGTATTAAAATTACAAACTCAAATTAGTTATATTATATATTACTTAAATGCCATGTTAAGCATTGTTATTCAGCGGATTAATCGGCATTGCCCCGATATAATTCATCATGACCCTACTTTCTCATGGCATAGACGGAATGGATTAAATTTAACGCGTTATTTTGTTAATAAGATTAACGAGGAATTTAAGTGTACCACCTATCGATATTTTCATTTTTATGTGCTTACGATTTCAGGAAGGTTATTCATAGGCTTTCGCATACGTTTTGTGAGGGTTTCTTCCTGATAATAATAAAGATTAAGTGATTTTATTATTTTATATATACCACAAGTAAAACTCGCAATTTGCACTCGTTTATTTTCTTGCTTCTAACCCAACCTAACAAAACCATCCATAGCACAACTTAACCTAACCCTACCCTAACGACTCATAACCTAACGCAAGTACATCCTACACACCTATTGCTAACTCTATATTATCTAATCTCAATCCAACCCACCCTAATCATTTCCAACATAATCTAGCCTAAACCTAACCCTACCTTGATAGCCCATGTGCACTCCCCGTTTATGTGAAAATGGACAAGCAAAAAAAAAGTGTATCCAGCCCAAAACATTTTGAATTTTAAAATTGCCTGCGGTTAATCTATTTAAAAGTGCCTTGTTAGGAAAAATGTTTGCTGAAATTGTTTTACTGCTTTCTCAATCTAACTTAATGTATTAATCCTCATTCAGAAACTGGTCAAGTGTTAACCAGTAAAAATAAAAGAACTGTGTTACTCATAAAAGTAGGAGTGAAGGGTTCTCAGTTGAGTTCTCTCAGGTTATGAACTAAAAAAAGGACGGACTTGCCCGGCGTGTAAATATCATTACATTGATAGCCTATTTTGTACAGGATCTGAAACTTGGCACTTTTTTCATGGTTAGGTTTTTCTTGAGATATCATACTTTTTGTTCGCTTCAGCACGTGGACCTCGTCTTGTTTGTTTTTTTCGAGGCTCAGAAGTGATTATCATATCGTAGATTTTCTCTTATTATGTCGTTTGGTCCTGTGTTGAGAAGCTAAGAGATTGGCCCCATGGGTGTTGACATACGGTTTGTTCTTAGTAAATAGAAAGAACTTACTAAGATGTAAGTAGTTGTAGTAATTAATTGAATGTTTTTTTAATTAATCAGCTGGTACAGAATATAAGCGTGTCTAATATATATTATTTATATTGTACAATTAATTAAGGTTTTTAGTTGAGATACAAAAGTCAATGGCACGAGCGGGATTCGAACCCACGATCTTCGGCTAGATACGCCGCTGCTCTACCACTTGAGCTATCGTGGCCTCCATCCACTCGGACACTAACTTCCCATCTCAACCCCACCTTTTGAATTTTCCCTCCATTTTGCCAATTGTAATATATTATTGGTCAAGCGGACCACGAAATTAGCGAATTTAAAGAATTATTTATATTTTTCATTTTCGTACAAGACGATTTATAAAAAAAAATATTCGGTCCCGGAGGCTGTTTGAGCTACCAAAACCACCCGTTCTAATGAAGCAATTGAAAGCGCAAAAATGTGAATGTGAAACGTTGCAATGAAAGTTTTTGTTTATTTAATCGTTGCATGCGCGTGGCTTCAAGCATTTCAAAACTATCCTCCCTATCCTTTTCAAAAAGATAGTTCCTACTCACTAAAGTAAAGTAAAGTAAAGTTTTGCAATTCATGTCGAGAGACGTGGTTGTAGAAGTCCTTCAACCTGATGATGAGCTAAAGGGCTCGAAATCAGGACGTTGCATAACAACTTACTCTGAGTAGGAACTATCTTTTTAAAAAGGATTTTACTTTTTTAAGAATGATACCTTAATATTATTAAATTATTTCAAAAATAATAACAATTAAACTAATTAATTTAATTATTTGGACGTTTAATATTATTTATTATTTATGTGACTTTTGAAATTCATGTCGAGAGACGTGGTTGTAGAAGTCGTTCAACCTGATGATGAGCTAAAAGCTCGAAATCCGTATCGTTGCAAAACAACTTACTGTGAGTAGGAACTATCTTTTTAAAAAGAATTTTATTTTTTTAAAGAATGATACCCTAATATTATTAAATTATTACAAAAATAATAACAATTAAAATAATTAATTTTATTATTTGGACGTTTAATATTATTTATACATTATTTATTATTTATGTCACTTTTGAAATTCATGTCGAAAGACGTGGTTGTAGAAGTCCATCACCTGATGATGAGCTAAAAGCTCGAAATCCGGATCGTTGCAAAACAACTTACTGTGAGTAGGAACTATCTTTTTAAAAAGGATTGAACACCACACTCACTCCATCAGTTATCATTTCTACTCCCTTCCTTAAAGCGGCACAAGTTTTTAGGAACTTTTTCGTTCGGGAAGATTTTTCCCTTTACTTACAATATAAGCCCTACTAAATTACTTTTTTACTTTCTACTAAATTTCAAGGCTCTACTTATACTGAAACTGCGTTATACGACAATTTTTGAAGGTAAGACTAAACCATCTAAAGTGGCACTAATTTTGCGAAAATTATAATTTTCAGATTCTCACCCTTACTTATAATATAAGATTTAAATTTTGGTGATGGGACTAACCCCTCCTCCTATAAGCGACATTAATTTTGGGAAAACGGCAATATTCACATTCTAACCTTTTTTAAAATATAAGACCTACCTTTGTAACAAATTTCACGGTTCTTCCTATAAGAGAAATGCCTTTTAATTTTGATGGTGCGACTACACTCGCACTATCTAAAGCGTCACTAATTTTAAGAAAATTGCAATTTTCAGATTTTTTCCTTTACTTATTTTATAAACCCTACCCTTTTAACGAATTTCACGTTTCTAGCTATAATTTTGATTATCAGTGAGTCAGCCAGTAAAAAAGCGCAAATTTTGAAACTCTCCCCTTTCAAAACGGCTTAATATTGAGTGCTCACATTTTTACACTGTCCTAAGCGACTTATTGACTTTAAGTTTCAAATTTCAAAAGCCCATCTTAAGAGGAATACTCATGGCGGCATGCTGGAACTTGGCCAGCGCATTGCAGAGCGCTCAGATTTTTGTTTCGTCGTGGAAAATATGAAGAAATTCATCCGAACATGTGAATAGACTAGATTTTCGAAAACTCAATTAATTATACATAATTTTTTCGAAACGAAAAATTTGTGACACAGGCGGGATTCGAAGCCACGACTTTCGGCTCAATACGCCGCTGCTCTACCACTTGAGCTATCGTGACTTCGATCGCCCATGCCATAAACTTCTCATTTCGAATCCCCGATTTTATTCCAATTGTAAGCAAATCACGGCTTCGTATAGAAACACTTTTTATTAACCATAGTACTCATTAGTGGGACTGTGTACGATTCATAGGTATGATTCTAGATTAACTAGATTTGTTAATTTCGATGAATGCAGTTCTTGCCTAAACTGTAAGAATGGAAGAAAGTGATTGGAATTAGGTTTGAGGAATGCGTTTAGGTTTGAGAACATTTAGGCCGTTTTGCGTTTATAGAGTCAATAATATAACATACACAGTCCCTTGTTTATTTTAGTGATTTGTAGGATCACGAACAAGCCGCACGAAGGGTTTCACTCTCAACCGAATAAAACACATCGATCTGCAACCGGGCTAATTTATGCCCCAGATTACACCTCATCTTCGTCTTCCGATGTCGTTTATCCACGTCGATCCCCTCGCCGGTTAAAACTTTCAAATTCACGCCGGGTAAAAGCGAAGGCGGTAAGAGTAGGTCAAACCGGCTTACCGTCTACTTACGGCAATCGGCCATATGTTGATTTAAAACTTGTTAAAATATGCAATTCGAGGGTTAAAACAAACGGGGCCTAATTGAGAGGGGTCAACACTCTCGTGAACTGTTTTCCTCCGATCGGTTTTACAAAGAGGTGTCTCAGTCCCGACGGGGCATTCACTCGCAAAGCTTTCCATAGAGGTGCATACCATTATCATTCATTCATTCCTAATAAAGCAGTTCTCAGAAGCACGCGCTTGGTGCAATTGTTAAGAATCGATAAAATTACATTCGGTTCTTTACGCCAAAACCGAACCTGTTAAATAAAATTAAAGAAACATTTTCAAAGTTTCTTTAAACATCTTCCCCTCTCTCAAACTTTACTTTAAACGGAAGCAACTCGTAAATTATTAAAATTGATGAGGAAAGGATCCTTGATCAACAAAATGTATTAGTTGCCTTGAAATTAGCTGTAGGATCAAATCGGTCAAGAAATCGGGTAGTTGCCACGAAGCGATTCTTAAATTATTTTTTCCTCTATTTCGCCTTTCTAATCTCTTGAGCAGAAACCTTCTCTTTAACATGTAATAATTATATATTAACTGCGGGTTTTTTCTTCTTGGCAGAACATACGAAGGATGTTTTCGGCCACTACCAATAATTCCATATCCTATTGTGTCGGCAATGTACAGTTAACAGGTCTAAAATAAGCCTACTTTTTTTCAGCTTTGAAGCAGCAGATCTGTTGTATTTTTTCAATCCTTTTTCCTGTGGTTTTATTCCATCAGTATGAGTCCATTTGACCACTGTTAAAAATAATAGACGTTCATGAGGTTCTAGCTGTATGAACAAATGAAGTACTCGTGTACTTGCCAGGGAGTAGGTAAGTCGAAAGTTCAGAATTGGGCATCTACACGACATGAGGATGTCTACCGGCGTAATTTTCTAGAACTGGTAGTGATTCCTAAGTCATCTTTCCTGTATTGGGCTTTATTTGCTGTTAAAAGAAACCTTCTCTTTAACGTATAGTATTTATCCAAAGTGGTTTGTTCCTGTTGTTGACAGAACTCAGAAGGCTATCATCTTCCGCAAATTCCAGTAATTCTACATGCCTATTGTATCAGCAGTGTACAGTTAACAGATCTATTATAATCCTACTATTTTGTCAGCTTTGAAACACTAGGTCTGTTGTAGATTTTCAATCCTCTTTCCTGTGGTATTAGTCCATCAATTCGAGTCCATCTGACCAGTGTTAAAAATAATACACGTCCATGAGGTTCTACAACAAGCTGAATGAACAAATGAAGAGTACTTGCCAGGGAGTAGGTAGGTCGAAAGATATTCGGAATTGGGCATCTTCACGACAAGAGGATGTCTACCGGTGTAATTTTCTTTAACTTTGGTAGTGATTCCTAAGTCATCTTTCCAGTATTGGGCTTTATTTACTATTAGTAGAAACCTTCTCTTTAACATATAGTATTTATCCAAAGTGGTTTGTTCCTGTTGTTGACAGAACTCACAAGGCTATCATCATCCGCCAATCCTAATAATTCTATATGCCTAACAGATCTATTATAATCCTACTGTTTTGTCAGCTTTGAAACACTAGGTCTGTTGTAGATTTTCAAACCTCTGTCCTGTGGTGTTAATCCATCAGTTATGATTCTATTTGACGAGAGTTAAAAAAGAATAGATGTCGATGAGGTTTCTACAACAAGCTGTATGAACAAATGAAGTTACGAGTACGTACCAGGGAGTGTGGTATACCAAAAGACACTATTTGTGTTAGCCACTTGGGGACGGCTAAGTAAATGTTTTTAAATTGATAATATTTAACAAATCTCTGGTTTGCTCTCCAAGTCAAACTCACCGTTTTTATTTACTAGCTTTTTAGTTAAGTTTTTTTTATATGCTTTATACATTCTTTTAATTTTCATATTGTGTTTTATTAGACTGGCAACAACCTCCGGCAGACGATTTTAATCCATGCTTGTATAACTTATGCATTTATTTTTTCTATTAGAATTTTTTTTTTGTAACTAAAAGTATCTATCTATTTACCAAAAATTGTTACGTTTAAATTCACTAATTTTCGTGGTCCGCTTGATCAATTAATATATTTCAATTAATTAAGGTTTTTAGTTGAGATAAAAAAGTCAGTGTCAGAAGCGGGATTCGAACCCACGACCTTCGGTGTCTGTTCCTAGATACGCCGCTGCTCTACCACTTGAGCTATCGTGACTTCGATCCACTCGGACCTCTACTTCCCATCTCAACCTATTAATCAAATTAATTGAAAGATTGTTACGTTTGCTGAAAAGTGGGGTTACTGGCAGAAATCTGATAATATGGACAATAGCCATAACGATATCTAGATCGAACGGCTATCCAGTTGCTTCAAGATCACTAAAGAATTTTATGGTTATTCTATGAACAGTAAATTTTATTGCGATGAAAACTAGAGTAGGTTATGTTTGTTGGGAGAGGTTGAACAGGCTTTTGCACTGCGCCCATAAGGTAGGATAGGCTTCTCAATTTCTCATTTAGCTTTGCTATTTTCTAGACCCATTCTTGAGTAGAACATAAAGAGGCTATCTTCCGCAAATCCAAAACATTTCTGTATTTCTATTCACTTGGTATTGCCCAGTTTACCAGTTCAAAGGACTGCATTTATCTTCAGATTTTTCCGCATTGCTGCGGTAGGTCTGACGAAAACTTTCATGCCTAGGTTCTTCCACCAAACCTAATACCTCCATATGTCTATTGAGTCAACAATGTCCGTTAAAAGACTTAAGAATCTAAAGTTTATCCGGCTTTGCTGCACCAATCATGCTGTAGAATTCCATACCTCTTTCCTGGGGTGTCGTTCCATCAGGTCATCTTTAACTTAATCCATTTGGCAAACTGTGTTAGAAAGAATGTACGCGAAATGGTCCAAATCCAACTAGCTTTGGTGAACAGTAAAGTTTTGTTCGAGTAAGATACTCGTCTGTTTCTTGTAGGACGAAAAGAAATTTATATTAGAGGGACCGAACTCCTACCACACCCACCAAAAGTCCAGACCTTTCTCCCTGAGGTAATTATTTGTTCTGATCCACGGCCCACTTTGGCCGAGAAAAAAATTGGTCAATTTTGCAGGAATCGAAATTTCAGTGATGTCTTCCGACAGCCATTCCAAGGAAAGATAGCGGCGTGGGTAGTAACTGGCGGATACATGTCTAATAACAGTAACAAGGAGATATATTTGAATATTTGTTTTATATTAAATAATGAATTTTTTAAAAAGGTCATCTTGTGAATATCACTCTCAAATCTAATAATTTCTACGGCTGGTGACTTGTGCAATAAAATTTGCCAATTTAACTTTTTACCCATATATATTCAGTAGTCATAATTGACCTATAAATTATTTAAATTAATTATACTTTTTATGTAAGGTCTTGGTCGAGCTAAATATATATAATTAATTTTTTTATATTAAACATTCCATGGTTTTTAAAACACTTACATAACAGGTAAACCGAAAGCGGAATAAAAATTAATTTTGAATGTAGTTGGAATGACCTAAACAAGAAAAATGAAGTACAACAGTCGCTAGGAGTTAGAAATTGTTACATGTAAAGTTGAAAAAGTAATTAAACCTATGACCATTGTAAATTTAAAAATAACGTTGCTAAAATCTTTCACTGCTTTGAAGGTAGTCGATCACTTTCTACTTTTAGTACAAAACTAGTACTTCTATTTAAAATTGCGATCGACTATTTTCAAGGAGGGCACCTCCTTTTAACAGACGATGAACTGGATGAGAATTCAGGATAAATTTATGCAAAAGGTAGGTATTGAGTTATAAGGTCTTCTGGTTTATAAGATCATCACCAAATATGGTGAAATGCTGAAAAGCAGCGGACCAGTTTGTTCAGAAAGATTCAATTACTGGCAGATAATAATCATAAGAACTCAATAATGGTCAATGAATTTTATAAGAAACATGGTCGATTTTACAAATTAATCTACAAATGAATTCCTTTTAACCTTAATGCAACCTTTTTAAAACAATATTTTAGACATACTTTATAGCATATCTCGGGGCAAGACCACGCTCACCTGGGCACGACTTGAAATGACGTCGCCTCTGATGTCATTGCCGGGAAAAGATCATTTGTACCGTTCTCAATCCGCGAGTCGTGTTACAAAAATCCTTTTACTTTCGCATAAGCGGAGGCAGAATTTATGAAGCAATCTGCATAACGGCGGGCCTGGAAGACGGCCGTGTCGGTTAAGCTGTGGACTCGGCCACGAAATTAACCGACAAAGCAAGCTTATCTTTGGTAAATTTACGATTTTCCATTTGGAGATGCATGGAATCGCGCCCACAGCTTCCGTAACGCGCGAATTTCTTTTCCGGATGTTTTCGAAATTACGCGCGCAATATTTCAACTGGCGTTATATCAGTGATTCATATACATGCAGTATGATTTCAAGATAAAGTCATCACTCTTGGAGCAAAATTAAATTCCAAACCGATACATTCTTAAGTGCAGTCCGGGCAATATATGTTAATCAAATCTCAATTTACATAAGGTAAATTTGAAATAAGAAATAAAAAGTGTTCGTCCTTTCATCTTTGTAACTGTAAAGGAAAGAGTTGTAATATTTCGAATTATAACGCTTGCATTGTCATATTAAATGACATAATCATCAGGGATATGGTAATCGAACACCGTCAAGAAAGGAGCCGAGGTATTATCTTTCGGCGAACAGGCGGTTTTCAATCAGAAAGAGTTGAAAAAAGTTTCCAGTTTGAAACGATGTGAAAATATTGTTGTACTACATTATTAACTAAATGACCCAGAATGTCGAATTGTCCAACTAACCAATGATTTTGATAACAAAGGTACTATTCTCTTAGTCTACGAAGCAGCAGAGCTCTATCACGCCCGTATGTCCACATCTCTCTCTCTCTCTCTCTCTCTCTATCTATCTTTCTGACGCTCATACTCTCACTCCCTCCCTCTCGGTTTCATCTTTCACTCCTCCTCTCACTCACTTTCTCTCTCTCTCTCNCACTCTCTCTCTCTCTCTCTCTCTCTCTCTCTCTCTCTCTCTCTTTCTCTCGCTTTTACTCTCAATCACCCTATATATGAATCGAATTACTTTTTATCTTTTCTGTCTCAATCCTCCTCACTCTCTCACTCTTACTCTCATTCTCTCTTACTCTCACTCACTCTGCCTGACTGTCTGTCTCTCTCTCTTTCTCTTTCATCTTTCTACTTATTTTCTCTCTCTTTTTCTCTCGCTCTTACTCTCAGTCATTCTTTCTCTCTCTTTTTCTCACTCACCCTATTTATATATCAAACGAACTCATCTTTTTTCTTATACTCTCTGTCTCTCACTCTTTATCGCTCACTATTTCTCTCCCTCCTTTTCTTTCTTTTCACTCTTTTTTAAACACACGGTTTTTTCCTTTCCTTCATCAATTTCTTCATCTGTGAACAACTAATTAAAAAAACAATTGCACCACTAAAAAGGATATTAAATGGAGTACGTTTCTGATATTTGCTTGACTATATGTTTAGAAATAGTCGTTTCGAATCATCTAGTAGTTTTTCAACTTTGAATTACAACTTTTTTTTCAAATTATTGCTCTATCGATAGATTGAAAAATTCCAAGTTCTCCGTGGTTGCAAACCTTTATTCAATTTAGTAAATTACAGGGACGTTTCGGGCTCCTGGCCCATCATCAGCCGTGGAGTTGGTAATATATAAAATAAGATGAGTTCTTACTACTAAAACGCCTATTTCCCGAATGTTTACAAGTTTAGTATTGGTCACACCGTATTGGAAATTTAACGTAGCCTTCAATGGTACCAACGGATTTGTCCAAAACCTTTTAGTTTTGGACTTATCGTCGTTTATTTGAATCCAAGTCGTGAAATCTTAAAAAATCAGGAAAATTGGAATAACTCCGAAACTGTGGACATTCGGACCATAGTTACTTAGGACTGTTTGGTTCCATTATGAATGTCGAATCTACTGGCAAAGTTTGTAACACGAGTAGTCGAACACCTTGTATTTTATTTCTGTTTATCTCAGCTTCTAACTTTCCTTTTTCTATCCCCTTTGGTTCTGATCGAAGCGTGCTGTCTTTCACTGTTTTATATCCTATATAAAATTGAATTTTTGCCATTGATCATTGTGTAAAAAAAATTATTTAAATTTTAGAAAACGACGGAGTCTGATAGGTTAAAATGCAGAAATGCGGCCCGGAGGACTATGAAATCTTTTTGTTTTAATGTATTTAATTTGACAGGGCGTGAGATCTGTAACAATAAAAGTATCTGTGAAATGTTTTTGGACTAATAAAAGCGCAGTGTACAAAGTTTAAAAAACAATTGATGTCATTGTTTCTGGTCAGCCGTGCAGGAATGCATTATCGCGGTATTTGACCCAAAAATTGCACAATCGTGAGTGTGGTATTTCCAAGGAAATGGAAAACCGACAATTGTCCCGAAGGGGAAATTCGTATGGAAATTTCCCTTTGGTAGAGATCCGATTGTCTTCGCGGACTCTTGAGTCATTTCTTCAGAAGTGCCGAAACGAGCCCGAAGCGGTTCTCAAATCCCAGTGGTACAAGACTCAATTGAACACCTCGGCAGAAAAAAAGTTTTTCTACTTTCACCGATTTCGTACGGCGGGTTAGTAATTAAAATAAGCAGAATGCCCGCCTAGGTAGTCATAAAAAAAAGAAGTCTGCTTTTTAAATCTCGTGATTGTGCCATTTCCATAAAATGAGAAAATTTGCATAATTGACAGGTTTCGTTTTTAAAGAGTAGTGACTAAAAAATTTGGAAAGGTCGCTGAAAGCTGTCAGCACATATCCGCGGATCTGCCCACCCAGAACGATCACTGTTATAATTACAATGCTCTGCAACTTGACCTAATAAGTAACTCTTAGTAAGTAAAGCTGAAAGCTGATTCACGCACTCAAAGATCTTCGTTTATCCTCTAAAATCCCTTTCTTGCAAAGCTTTCTCATAGAAATTATGAATGATGTATTCAATCCTCTTTAGTAGTAGTTTCTACTCACAGTAAGTTGTTTTACAACGATCCGGATTTCGAGCCCTTAGCTCATCAGGTTGAAGGATTTCTACAACCACGTCTCTCGACATGAATTGTGATATTACATATATAGGACAAAGCGGTAGAGAAATAAAAATGAGAGTAAAAGAACACTTGCCGAAATCGAACAAATTTTCGGAATTTAAGGACCACCTAAAAGAAACAAACCATAATTTCAATTCAAATTTAAATACAGTGTTACATAGTTTCAACAAAGGGAGAGAACTAGATTGGTTTGAGAAATTTGAAATTAAAACATGTAAAATTGAACATGGAGATAAATGCATAAATAATATAATAGATTTTGATCTACCTCCCATTTTAAATATGTACATAAATAACATTAAACGTCCAAATAATTAAATTAATTATTTTAATTGTTATTATTTTTATAATAATTTAATAATATTAAGGTATTCTAATTTTTTATCTTTTATCTTTAATCACTAATTTATAATTAATTTCCTTCAATATTTACTATTATAATATTTACTTGTGTTTTCCCGCCTTTCGCACGTTCAAATTGAGCGCCATTAAAAAACCAGCTGTTCATTGGTTCGTTGGCGGGTGTATCAGCGGGTCCACTTTTGCAATTCATGTCGAGAGACGTGGTTGTAGAAATCCTTCAAGCTGATGATGAGCTAAAAGCTCGAAATCCGGATCGTTGCAAAACAACTTACTGTGAGTAGGAACTATCTTTTTAAAGAGGATTGAATCTTTCTCATTTTTGAATCACATCCTTGTTAAAAACAGAGCTTTGTACATTTATTATAATTAATTAAGGTTTTTAGTTGAGATAAAAAAGTCAATGGCACGAGCGGGAATCGAACCCACGATCTTCGGCTTGATACGCCGCTGCTCTACCACTTGAGCTATCGTGACCTCGATCCACTCGGACACCAACTTCCCATCTCAACCGCACCTTTTTGAATTTTCCCTCCTTTTTGTACATTTAGTGAGGTTAAATACGTTGAAATTGTCATTCCCAAGAAATTAACCTACAGCACTTCATAACCAAAAGTAAAATTTCATTAATGACCAGCAGAAACCTAAGTAATTGTTGAGGACTAAAATAAAAATAGCGTACTCGCTGGACACGGCAGTAATAAGACAGATCTCCTATTGCTCACTAATCTGGGAGACTAAAGTCGATGAAAAATTTATTAGGTTTCGTAGTCCGCTTGACCAAATAAATTCTTTTCAATTAATTAATCTTTAATTAAGGTTTTGGTTGAGGTCAAATTGGTTAATGAAAAAGACAAAAAGGCTAACTAAACATTAAATGGCTGACAACAATATCTGCAATGGCCCTGAAAACAATAATAGTTGTTGAGGAGTAAACATTTCGGGCACACAATAAAAATGACTAAAATCAGACAATTCTTAGAAATGGGGACTCTCACAATCCCGGAAACACTCTTTACAGCATCCTATAATGTCTCAACAGACTACAAAGTAGATGAAGAAATCAGGAGAAAATCAGTCTCAATACTGAAGTGTACAGATGTCTCAACAACCAATGAAGGAACCGAATCCGGCATTTTACAAGCCAAAAAAAGTGAGAAATCAAACACATCAGGGAAGCACACTTCGCTGTTTCAAGCTGAAATACATGCCATCATCGGTGTGCCTTAGAAAATCTTAAAAGGATTTACATTGACAAAAATCCCAAAAGATCGGTCAAACACCTATTAAATCATTAATATGCAAAAAAATCAAAGTAAAAACCTGGTCATCTTGGGTACAAGGACCAAAAAAATGAGGAGTAATAAATAAGCAGGCAAACTGACGAGTTCTTCGCGGAGGAATCTCGCCATCTTCTGTAATGGATTTGTGTGCTGTTTGCATATCCGAGTAACTTTTGCATGTCGGCGAAAGGCGAAAAGGGTGTTCTTGAATTGTGCAGTACATACGAAAAAACGCAACAATGTGATGATATCTTATGTGCCATGACACAAAGGAATTTTGGATCACGAAAAAGCTAGCAAAAACTAGCAAGAGGAGGATCTACAAGACCATACGTACGCCCTGATTTTATTCTTGGGATGACAAAAACAAACATAGAATCCTCATCTTAGAATGGATCAAAACAGGCAAAATTACAAAAAAGAACCCTCACTGTCATACTTATTGCAACAGCCATAGGGAGCTAAATACAGAGGAGTGATAGGAATACATACTGGTCATTGATATTTGAGAAAACATCTACATAACGTTGATATATTCAATGATGATCCTATTTGTAGGTTGCAATAAGGAAGAAAGAACAGCCGCCCATGTGATCTTCGATCGTGGAGCAACTGTGCAATGGAGACATAACCTGGGTTGTAAAGAATTCTAAGAGAAAGGATTTGTAGCACAGTCAGTCAATAACCTTATAATACTAAAAAGAAGGATTAGGTCAATTGAACGAACTAAGAAGCCAGATCAGAAAACCAAGCAGCTTTAAAAGCATTATTTCGTAAGAAGATTACATCTAAAATAGACGGTATATGCATCCAAATCTGGGAATATATAACAACCTGACAATATGTGCCAGGACTTTCAGGAATTTCGAGTAGTGAACACTCAGACATACTGGCCGGAGGGGATCTTCAGATTATGACCACACCACCTTCCTCTGTCTCAGAATGGTTAGGGATGGCTAGGGCTAGCTCGATTGGAGGCTTTTACCGTAGGAGGTGGTTTTTACATAACGTCGGTATATTCAATGATGACCCTATTTGTAGGGGGTGGTTAGTAATTCCACTTTAAACAAAACCGCGGCCGGAGCGGATCCGGTAGTTTCTAGGCTATAGAAGCCCCAATACTCTAGGATATAGAGTGGCCTTCTCTATCTAGGGAGTGCGCGGGAGACCAGGCTGATGTGTTTCGGCTTAGGTAGCCCTATGCGCGCGGCATACGGTCTGATGCTTAATGCAGACCCGACCACTCGGAATGGGCAAGCGGGGAACCAGGTTGTCTTGGGCCTTCGGGGCTGAGCTGCCTCTACACCAATGCTGCGGCAGTAACACCATTCTGTCGAATGTGAAGGTGCGCCAGCTCTCTTATTGAGAATCAACACGTCCGATAAGGCCGAATAGGCAAGGTGCGGACGTTAAAGATCCTCATTGTCCTCTTTTGGACGACCGAGAATACGGGAAAGCATGTCTCAGAATGGGTTAACTAAAAGGAATAATGGACTAATATACCCATCTAGAGGTGTGAAGCACAATGAACTTATGTTTTCAGAACCTTTGCAAAACTGGAAAACACATTGATTCAGTTACGGTAATACTCATAGGAGTGTGTTATACCGGACCCGGGTACATAAAGAAAACACTACATGGGTATATTCAATGAGCTAATTTATAAGTTAAGCAATGAGGAGGAAGAAACAGCTACCCATATTACGTTCGAAAGCGAAGCATTTACTCAATGGAAACAACACTTAGACATCAAGAAGATCAGGGAAAAAGAATTAAAGAATTAATGACAGTCAATGTACTAATACTTCCTAAATGAAGGATCGAGTCAATTAAACTGAACTAAGGAACTAGGAAAAGTACAATAAACCAAAAGGCTACCGGGGCAATATCAAAACCCCGCTTACCAGTAAAACTCTCATTACCATCATCATCTAACATTTTAAACAGATTTGTGGGAACAGATTAAGTAAGTTTGTTGTTGAAAATCAGTCAACATATTTTCGTTCTTTCATCCTAGAAACTCGGTTAATAGACAAAGTTTGGAACAGAAGCAATTAACGTGAAATTGACCAAATAATAATATACAGCAGGTTAGAATGATAAATAAAATAACTTTCGGATGTTGAAAATCGTAGGAAACCAAAATTCAAACTTAATATTTGACAGTAATACGCATTGTGTTACAGGGATTTTCTATTTTAAAAAATCATATAATAATTGGCTCAAATTAATAAGTCAAAATTAAAATCCCTGCTTAATCATAGCATAAAGAATTTTAGAAATAAGAAATTAAATAAGTAAATTTTACGTAATGAATTGAAAAGTTTTTAAAACTTCTACATCGAACGTGTTAGTAAATTTGATTTGCAACTATGAACTGGCGGCACTCTTCAGAAATGATTACTTGAACCTTTCCTTAATCCAACGACATAGCTAACTTCCTAAGCCACTTTTTTGACCTCATTCCACCTAGGTCACTATCTTTATCGAATATGCTTTGAGATATCTTTCATCTTTCTCACGTCAGTGGTCCTTTACTGATCAATCAAGCGTGATAGATTTCATATATTCAATTTATCATTTGCCAGAATCCTCCCGAACGCAGTTGTATTGACTGATTTTTCTGATAATGATTGGTTTTTAGCGGATTGGTGGTCAATATCACAAACTGTAATTAATTTCTTATGTGTCTTGATCTGATGTCAAAACATTTTCCAACAAACAGCTGGAATCGAATTTCCTTTTTTGTTTCGGTTTAACCCGACTGAATTTAAAGAGGTTGTGAGCAATTATGAAATTGGAATCATTTACTAATTATATTTAACGTTAATTATAAGAGTTTATTAGGTTTCGTGGTCCGCTTGACCAAATAAATTCTTTTCAAATAATTAAGGTTTTGGTTGAGATAAAAAAGTCAATGTCACAAGCGGGATTCGAACCCACGACCTTAATTAATTGCTAGATACGCCGCTGCTCTACCACTTGAGCTTTTTTTTACTTCGATCTACTCAGGCACTAACTTCCCATCTCAACCCCACGTTTTGAATTTTCCTCCTTTTTGCCATTTTTCAAATGTCGTGTAATCTATTTGATTCTCGGCGACAAATTAAATGGCCACGTCGAGCTTTAGTGAAGTATACTTCATTTTGCTTATTGCATTTTATTAGGTTTCGTGGTCCGCTTTACCAAATAAATTCTTTTCAAGATTTATCTTTTCAAGACACTAGCTCAAGTGCCGAAGGTCGTGGGTTCGAATCCCGCTTGTGACACTGACTTTTTTATCTCAACCAAAACCTTAATTAATGGAAAAGTTAATTATAAGCCCAAATATATATTTAGTACTCAAAATTGACCGTATTAATTTGTTTAATTAATTATGCTTTCGTAACTATAGCTCAAGTGGTTAGAGCAGCGGCGTATTGAGCCGAAGGTCTTGGGTTCGAATCCCGCTCGTGACACCTAGCATTTTAATGTCAACCGTGGTCATATACAAAAAGGATAATTAATTAAATTAATTATAAAGCAACAAGCTGTAAACCTTTGTAACCTCTTTTCTATGTAATATCTATAAGTGTGAAGCGCCATTTTCATTTATTATTAAGTAAATGAGCAACAAGATAATTAAGAAATTATGGGTTCACAAATGAAAAACAAAATATCTGAAATGGCTGAAAGAATATTTCTGCCTTATTATATATTATATTTTCTATTCAATTCACGGGGTTCTTAGTAAACAAATAAAAATTGACAATGGTTTAGTTATGCACATTTTATGTAAATCCACCTGGCCTTGAGCCACAAAACAGCATCCTTTAAGGTGACAGATATAGAAAATATTAAAATTGTCCTTGGATTAAACAAGTTCCGACGATTGACAGTTTCCAACAGCCGGATGCTCACCATTATCACAAATAGAAACAAGCCGGATGTAAAAAAAAATTGAAAAAAATTCATAGTCATGTGCGTAGTTGCAAATCCAAACTAATTTTGAAGATTAGCGGGTTGTCAATGCTGCAAGAAAAATCCGAGGAAAAACTTCGAGATTTACAAGAATTCTCAGTAAAATCTTTGGATTTCACCTGGAGTAAATATTTAAGATTTCCTCGGCTTCAGAGGAGGGAAAATGATAAATAATCATTACAATTAATTAGGGTTTTTAGTTGAGATAAGAAAGTCAGTGTCACGAGCGGGATTCGAACCAACGATCTCTTCGGCTTGATACGCCGCTCCTATACCACTTGAGCTATTGTGACCTCGCCCCACTCGGACACTAACTCCCCATTTCAACCCCATCTTTTTCAATTTTCCCTTCTTTTTGCCATTTTTCAAATCGGTTGAGATGGGAAGTTACTGTTCGAGTGGATCGAAGTCACGACAGCTCAAGAGGTAGAGCAGCGGCGTATCTAGCCCAAGATCGCGGGTTCGAATCCCGCTCGTGACACTGACTTTTTTCTCTCAACTAAAAACCTTAATTATTTAAAGATATTAATTGGTCAAGCGGACCACGAAAACTAGTGAATTTAAAAATCACTACATTACATAAAAACCGAATGTACAATGAAGCAAAAAATAGGTAATTTGTCTCAGATCATTCGACATATATTAGTGGAATTTTTCTAACAAATTTTACAGTTAAATTTGCTCCCTTACTGAGAACCATGACCTATTTCCAACACTTGATTTGTCAATTTTCTACATTATTTTGTCTGTGCGGAAAGTAGGGTTTATGAAAAATGTCTTTCGGAAAAAAGTGGGTGTTACATGAACTTGATCAGGCACCTTGAAATTTGAGGTTTTGTCATCAGTCATTATCACCCATGAAACTGATATACATCAAAACTAGAATGTTATTTTTATATTTATTCAAAATACATAATTTTCTTCAAAGGATGCAAAAGAACAGTTACAAACAAGGTAAAATTGTCTTGATTTTGCGACTTTAATGTTAAATTTAGCTATTAAAAATTGCACATTTAACCCCCCCCCCGTTTAAATGATCGTAAATTACCGTTTATGAAAATGAACGTACATTTAAAATTTGTTGTTTGAGAGTTGGAAATTCAATCGTTTGCCCCTAGATAAAATATCGAGTTTCAATTTTTGTTTTATGAAAGCTATTTTATTGGGATGCCTGGGTTGGGCAGACAATCAGAGCACGTCGTGAACGTCGTTGTCCCAATGCAATTCTAGCCATTGAAGCAAATAATTGTCTACGCTGCAAAATCCCTGTGATTTATTTCGTACAGTATCTTCTTTTTGCAGTGAGAAGTAACAAGCATGATGGACAGATTTTCTCGTATTCGACTGGTTGGAAAATTATTCTATATAAATGTGTGGTGATTAGTGACCGTTAGTCGATGTTTATTCAGAAATCGTGAGATGCGGTCCGGTGTGATGTAGGTTTCAGAAAAACATTTTCTTTATCGTGCCAACGTTTCGATCTTTATTGAGATCATCTTCAGAGCTCAAAGTGCCCACACACGCACTATCAACACGACACGCAAGAATGGCATACTTACGCAGAAAACAAACACTTTGAGCCCTGAAGATGATCTCAATAAAGATCGAAACCGTTGGCACGATAAAGGAAATGTTTTTCTGAAACCCTCATCATACCTGACCGCATCTCACGATTTCTGAATAATCATTCTATGTAAAATTATACAGGATGCTTGCAAATCTATAATGCTAGATGTAATTAGTAAAGAAGAAATTTAAAATTGACCAAGTTTTTTATTGAAAATCAGTGATCATATCAAGTGTCCTGAGTATTTATTGAACGTTCTGGCAAGAGTAAAATGTACTTTTACTACTAGTAAAACAAGGCAAGACGTCTCCGCTCGTGATTTACAGCCGTAAGGGCTGCGGACGTGAGTCGGACTGTCACCTTGTCCGTGAAAGTCGACGAAAATCATAGGTAAATATCGTTTGACTACGATGGTGATGTCTTGAATACGGTGAGAACGGACGCCGAATAAAAGGGGCCAAAAAGAAAGGCCAAGAAATCTTAACATGCGTTTTTCAACAAGGGACCATAACTTTCCACGTTTAAGTTTAGATAGTTTGAACGTTACAGCTTGGTGGCTCATTTATAAAAAAAGCGATTGAATTTGCTTTACAGCGATGATCCTCGTTTATTGCAGGGATTGTGCAACGACGAAAGCATTTACGTACAAATCGGTGTTTCTTAATCTATCAAAAATAAAACCAACGTTTGTTGTTTATGTATTAAGCTTTTACAATCTTGATAGAGGCAGATTGCATAACCCTCACTAATTAACATGTACTAGCATGAGGGTACCACGACTTCAGCTATTTATAGACTTTAGAACTCTCGTGAAAAATATTTACATTTCTTAAACGTGCACGTTTTTTATTATAAAGAGATCATATATAAAGATTATTTTTTAGGCAAAAACAGAACCATTCTGTTAGAAATGTCTTTATATTTTGGTTCATTATTAAGAAAATAAAGATTAGTGGTTTGATAAATTTAGGAAGCGAAAGGGAAATCGGCCCGGAGGACCAAAAATTAAGGGAGAGAGTAGATGACACGTTTCTTCGACCAGCAAACCCCATTACGCGTCTGTAAACTTTTGCCTGATCCAAACAATATTAAACTCCAAGTATTGCTTGAAAATTAGCAAATGAAAATAGTGTTCTATAAAAAAAAGTTTCGTGAAATTGTGTTGTTTAGTGTAAGGTAGAAATAAAAAATAAAAGACGGTACCTCTAAATTTATTTGTGCTTAAACAGAATGTTATGATAAATTTATCAAGCAAAATAGTAAAAAACGAGGATCCGGCCCGGAGGACCAAAATTTAATAGAAAAGTAAATGGTACCTTTCTATTCTTCAACAGTACTGTCTTAAGTTAACTATATTTTTTAATCTAGTTCAAGTTGTGGATATACGCAAATTATTTCATTGATTTTTTTTTAAGCTGGCAATAGACGGGCCTGATGAATTTTATTTCCTTTTGATTTGTATGTGATGTATGATCGACAGTGCGCAAATCGAGTGGATCGAGGTCACGATAGCTCAAGCGCTAGAGCAGCAGCGTATCTAGCCGAAGATCATGGGTTCGAATCCCGCTCGTGACACTGACTATTTTATCTCAACTAAAAACCTTAATTAATTGAAAGTGTGCAAATATTTAACCTACACCTTTATCTTCGCGCTTAGCAAAATTATCCTTGTTTTTGTACCATATTTTAGGACGATGAAATGAGCATGTACGTAAAGTGTTGTAGGCAATAACAAATGGAGAAAGAGAACATGAAGCAAACGAAAAGTAAACGAGATCCGGCCCGGAGGACCAGAAATATCAGGAAGTAAGGAAAATAGCGGGCTTGTTTATACTAGGAAACCTCCATTCCCATCTCTAAAATCTGGAAAGATACAAATGTAATAAAACTTTTTTCGTGTTCGATTTCGTACCTGGAAAAGGAGGTAGCCGCTGTCGTACATCCAGTACTGTGTGTTCGTGTTAGGTGGGCCGGTGTTCGGAGGGGCGACCCGCTGGAGCTGGAGAGCCAGGCAGTCCTGCAACAAGCTCAGACATTGAGCTTTTCTGCTCACGTGACCGCTCATTACGGCATCTGGAAACAAAAAACAAAATTCTTAGCACATTAAACATTGTAAAGATAAGCAGGTAATGATATATCACAAAGATTAGCATAGTAATCACCGGGAAGTTCGGCGGCATAGACATGTAAGTGCAGTTACATATAAAATCAAACCTGTTTTAACGAGTGTTCCTTTTTTTAATATGACACTTATTGGAGGAAAAAACAGCCAAAACAAAAACAGCGATTTTACATGATTTATTCATCAGGCTTATAATAATTTTCTGAGCACGGGGTTTGGAGATATCCAAATTATCAAGTAAAAGACGATAATTTGCATTGACAAAACCTGTTTGTATTGAAAATTGCAATTCTAATCCTTAGCAAGAACATTTGTTATTAATTTATTCATAATTTATCGTGCTGAGCACCACACACATTACACAATATTATGTCAACGAAGTCACCTGATAAAAAGTCGATAGATTTGATGAATCAGCGAAAATCATGTCTTAAAATTTACATTAAAAGGAAAGCGTCAAATACGTAAGACATCTTCGTGTAATAGACATTCCGACAAGTCGACAAATTGGACAAATGGAACATCTGTTCAAACCACTCCCTGTGCAATTCAGAATATGTCCCTGGTTCGAACAATATGCGTGTTTGGCTGCGGTCCATTACTCAAATGAAAAGAATACCAACGCTGCGGAACAGACGCCTAACACTAATTACCAACTGGTATTTAAGAAACTCCACTCTTGGAATATCAACTGTAGCAGACTTATGCAACTTATGCAGTATCGTGTTTACGACCATGATCTCCCTATTCTCACTGTTTCGCCCTGTCAGACGCATTTCGGTATTTACGTTTTTACAGATTCCAGGGATTTCTTCAATTTGCTAGGATAGAATGCTCAAGGGCATGAAGATATTAGGATGAAGAAACAAATTCAATTGTTATCTGCCAAGCATAGACTTTCAGATCATCATCATAATAATTAAGTTTTTAATAGATAGTTTTAAATTGTAACTTAATTATGTCAATTTGTAGCCATCTTTAAAATAGATTACATTAAAATAGGTCGAAAGCTTGGCAGATAATATTGAACATATTTTTTTAATGCAGATCATATTGAGATCCAGGATTATTGTAGTAAAATAGAAGTCGATACCATATTTTGCACGTAAATGTTCTGACTGGTTTTCCAGAAATTCTGACTGACTGGGTAATTTTTTCCAGGAAATCTTTGTGTTTTTTACGAATGAAACCGATTATTATTTAATTTTCAGAAGTTATCATGCAAAAGGAGCTTTTTTATATTGGATTCTTGGGTTTTTTCATGCAAAGTAGCAGATATTACTAATTTCTAGGAAATTCTGACTGATTGGGTGACCTTTTTCCGGGGGGATTTTTGTGTTTTTTAGGACACAACATAAGATTCTTGGGTTTTTCTTTCAATATGGCAGATGCTTATTAATTTCTAGGAAATTCTGACTGTTTGGCTGACCTTTTTCTGAGGGGATTTTTGTTTTCTTTAAGACACACACAGGGTTCTTGGGTTTTTCTTGCAATATGACAGATACTTATTAATTTTTGGGAGATACTGACAGTTAGTGTGACTTTTTTCTTGGAAATAAACCAAATATCAATTAATTATCAGAAGGTATGATTCTGTATTTTCCTTGTAATATATTATGTAATTTCTGTACTATTACTAATTAATACTACTACTGGTACAAATTAATTTCTGAGAAATTCTGACCATTAGAAACTTTTTATAGGAAATCGGCCATTTAATCGCAATAGTACAAGGGCTTAATAAGTGCAAAGAGGGTAAATTGCATATGGGATAATGAATGGATTAAATGTAAAGCCAACCGTCAAAAATGAAAGCTCGACTTAAGGCCTCGGTGGCAATCTGTCACGCCTGACGCAATATTGAAAATGCCAAGAGTGACTATCAGTCGAAATTATCAAGACATGGTTTAACAGTTAATTTCCTGTCTGAACAGGCTAAATTCGACCATGCGTACGATTCGCCCTTACGATGTATCTCGAATTAATGTTCTAATTAAAACTAAGAAAAAGGTCGTAGCAGGATATTTGTTCCATTTGAATGAAGTTAACTTATTGATGCATCTTGCATGCTCTATTTATACTTTTACTTCGTGTAAAAAGGTAGTTTTGAAGTTGGATTTATCGCAAAATCGATAGGATAGAGTATTAGCAATCGATTTAAAGGTCTCAGGCGATCTGATAAGCCGAAATAAGAGCGAATCGACCGTTGGGAAATTTTGTGTCGAAATGCTCAGAGCGATGAAAGTGAGGAGGTGGTCGCATCGGGCGCGAGCGTTCCTGCGAAGCACATCCGAGTCCGGGGGTCACAGGTTATGCGAGTTTGCAGACCTTTCCTCTTACGTCAAAGTTCAGGCGGGCCCGTTGTTTTTCCAGGAGGCAATGGCCCAGTCGTGTATCACGTCCTTGATAACCGCTCCGCTCTGTTAAAAACAACGGCAAATGGCAAAAAGTCTCTTGGCAAATATTGTTTCTCAAAATACTTGCACACAGTTCCCTTTGACCCGGGCTCCTCTTGAATGCCCCGAGCGTGAATGTTATTCCACTCTGTTTGCACAGGTTAAACACCGGCGGATTGTGAAACAACGAACTACTTACAACTTGAGATTACAATTACTGTGCACTTCATGGGATATCATAAATGACGAAATACACTGAAAATCGTGAGGCGCTCAAACCCGTCTGACAGACCGCAAGCTACAATACAAGTTCTAATACATAGTTGAGATCTGGGTGTTGTATGTTTCAAACAATTTATTGGATTTGTTTGGTTGGTTTGTTTGTTTACAAACAGATGATAGTATCACTGTTCGAGCCACTTTTGCTCATATCATGACCTCACGTAAAAATATGTTTTGCTGTAACTCTAACCACCTCCAACCATCTGTGCTAGAATGTTCTTATTGAGCATTGGCATAAGAAATATCTATTTTTTTAAACTTGTTTTTCTCTCTCTCTCTTTTCTTATTCTCTGTTAACTGTACCTCTTATGCAAATAAATTCCTCAATTTCAACAAGAAATTAAAGAGAAAACAGTTGTATCATAATAGCATTGTTGCTTTGTGTCCGTTTGAATAACTACCCCAATTTAAAATAATTCCGAAATGATGTTTACTATGTAGAAGAAAAACTTTCAGAACTATTCAAAGAAGTTAGAAATTCGATTATATACAGGAAATAGTTGCTACTTAACATTAAATCTGTAGGCATGGATATGGTTGTATACGATGCAAGTGTTCGGAATTTGTATAATTTTCGTCTTTTTCACGCGTGATCGGACTCGTTCCACCCTAGCGACACTCAGGCGTTTGGGAAATGTTTTACTATACGTCTGAAGTACTATTTTGTGAAGAATGGAGGGTAAATTCTATCATGACTTTCTGTACCAGGGAAGAAGATCAGCTTCTTGTCCGGAAGCGGTCGTCATATCTCTCGATCGTCTGGCACCATGAGACCTGCGTCCGTCCGATTTTCGAAGGTCGTATGAGCAATCGGCTCGCCAGAACGAATGACAATTCCCGGCCAAACGCCATAAAAAGACCGCACAAAATCCCGTCTCCCTATTGATATTTGTTCCGAATTGGCGTACTTCCGTGCATTGTAAAGCCCGCTGATTAAGGAGGTTCAGGATGTGGATATTTGCGATTCACCTTGCGCGACAAGTGATTCACCGTCGCGCCGTGTAAAAAGAAAAGAAAACGAAACCTGTCATTATGGATAATTCCATAGCTGGTACTGTGGAGATTGTTTTTTTTTTCAATCTTCTGCCCAACCACCCGGACAAATCATCATTTAGTTTTTACCCGTGAGCTTGCGACATTTGACTTCGTCGTGTCGAAGGTGGAATCGATGGAGTTTTAAACGCTTCTCATCCGAATCAGGGAATTATGATAAATAACGCCCCTTCCTTTTATCCCCTTGCATACCAAAGCACTTTAACAGGCTATTTAAAATATAATGAGCCGTGTTTCGAGGATGCACGTGTGGAGAGACTAAAGGTGGGTGGTAATTTTAGATTTTCGCCCTCTTCTAGGGTCGAGTAGATCCGGGCTTCCGCCCTTCGTTCCAGCTGCCGAAAGCACATTCCGCTTTCTTTTACGACCCGATATTTTCGTGGGGGTTAATCCGATCGCCCGGTTGTAATTTGAGAGACCGTTAACGATTTTCTGCTGGCAGGGCGCCTGAAACATTGCACGCTCGTTGCACGATTAGCGATTGAACTGCTACGATGGAACGTTTTGTTCTTCACGGGTCGACGCTTCTATTAGTTAAGACAAATAAATCCCAAATTGTTCAAATTGACTATTTTTCGAAAAGACCGGTTCCTTACGATACTCTTAAGGTTACATTTTTCAACAGGACATTCGAACCCCCAAGTGACAATGCATCTTTTCTTTTAACATTTCTATCATTCTAAAATGAAAATAAAACGAGGCAACAATTTCTAAGCGTTATAATAGGTACCAGCGGCTACAAAAAATAAAATTAAGCTTAATTGATCACTTTCACGTTAGTGATTATTCGACAAATGAAAGGGACGGCTGTCGATTCCGACGTAGATCTCTCCTCTTTTTTCTAGATAGGTATTGCTAAGTACCTGAACCTTGGATTGTGAGATTTCTTCTTGAGGTGGTAATTTGTTGGTTTAAGATCATTTTGATCTGTATGGTTTCGCTGTTTTCGTCTGTCAGGTTCGTTCAGGCATTTAGCCATCTTCAATCGGTCTTTTCGTTTTCTTCGTGCGCGTAGAAGTTTTTATTGCTTTCCTACCCAACCAACGGCAAAACTCAAAATTTAATTTACTTCTACATACTAGCAAGCGTTGTATAAAAAAAAGAAAGAAAAAAAGTAGCATTCTGCTGTTACATTCTGCTAAGCCTAAATAACACTATCAGTTATTCTTTTTCGTTGATTTCATTTGATATTATTCTTATTCTTAAACCTTTTCCAGGAGAGAGGAAATATACACCCAGCGCAAAGTCGGAGGAGACTGAGGATAAATCACTGTACAATAGGAAGGGTTCTTCGGCGCTTCAGGGGAACTGGGCTTCACACTAGAAGGCCAGGATATGGTAAACCTAGCTTCATGGACAAGAGAAACGATAGATTCATCCATCATCAGCTCTGCGAAAGCGCAGCATTACGGGAAATGAGAGAAGAATTCTGAAAGACAAGTCCGAATTGTTTCGATTCCCTCCAGGACTGAAAGAAGGCTCAATGAAAGTTACCTTCCAGGGGTGGAACAAACAACAAAGGTAACACTCCCTTTGGGGGTGGCCCGGGTCGTTTGGCGTTGTCACCAATTAATTGACATTGACTGAATGTCTGTAGGGCAAAGTAAAAAAAAAAAAAAATAGTTACCTTCTTACACAGCACAGAAAATGGCCAGGCTTCAAATCGCAAGGGAACTTGTGACTTGGATATTGGAAGATTGCGGGCGGATAAGATGTAAGTTAGCCTCAAATCTTTATATGGGTGTAATTTCAATACAAGGGTGGCATGGTGGGCCAACTGATGTTCTGGGGTGGCATTTCTTTGACCGCGCCTACCGAATTGGTTTTTTGTGCGGGGAAGATACCTTCACGGAAGCACTTATAAGACATGGAAGAACATGTCCATCGCCCCAAGATAATGCCAGACCACATAGAGCAAGTATAAACCTGTGAATAAGGTTTAAACTGAGTGCTTCGTGTGGCTAGTTCAAAGTCAAGATTTGAAGCTAGCGAAGAGTACGACGCTGAAACACCCTAGAAAAATTTATTAATCCATTTAATGGGGACCGGAAAAATAATAATATTATTTTATATAATGTAATTAGGTAATAAACATTTTCTTTTTAAATGTCTTACTTGTACAACCAAACCGATTTTTGTCCCGCAAAATAAGAATAAACCTAAATACATTAACATTTAAGGGTGGCTTGTTAATTTGATTCATCAGTGTCTCTGTAGCATATGTTTGTCTGTTAACAGGTCTGATGCCAGGTCAATCTTATCTCTATGATTTTTATTGAGGTCTGCTGCGGGTTGGTGAATCTGTAGTTTGATTATTTCGCATCTTTGTCCGTCTAACCTCCCTTCTGCGGGCTGTCAGATTTAATCTTCAATGTTAACAGAGTTCATACGATAACCCGTAAGTCCGTCCTTTTGATTCTGGCCTAATGGCTTTCCACTTAAAAGCCATCATTTTATATCATATATGACAACAGATCGCACAAACCTCCCACAGAGGATGGCAAAAACGCCGGAACCTACGCAGTGAGGATGAAAACTGTTGGATGAAAAACTCTTGTTGCTACGATAAGCATCCAAGGGATACCGGTAAAACAAATCATTATATTTTACTCATCGAAAGTTTTAACTAAAAGGATTTTTTAATCAAGAGTGATATCAGTAATCTTATAATCTTAAAACCATGGCAGTTAGTTCGGATTAACTATTATTTTAACGTCCCTAATTCAATCGATGGTCATCAGTCATTTGGTAAATTGTTTTAGGCAGCAAACAGCGCTAAATTCATGTCTTAAGGTATTGTTTTATATCGCCGGCATGAAAAACAAGTATTTCGTCATAAACGTATTGCAAAATTTTTAAATAAAATCCAACGCCAAAACTTATTTTTGTTATACGTACTGTTACTTCAAACATTCTCTAAAAGATTTTTTTTAAATAAATTAATTAAGGTTTTTAGTCGAGATAAAAAAGTCAGTGTCATGAGCGGGATTTGAACCCACGATCTTCGGCTAGATGCGCCGCTGCTCGACCACTTGAGCTAGAGTCTTGAAAAGAATTTATTTGGTCAAGCGGACCACGAAACCTAATAAAATATAATTACATGACAGTCAATGTACTAATACTTCCTAAATGAAGGATCGAGTCAATTAAATATAATTACATGACAGTCAATGTACTAATACTTCCTAAATGAAGGATCGAGTCAATTAAACTGAACTAAGGAACTAGGAAAAGTACAATAAACCAAAAGGCTACCGGGGCAATATCAAAACCCCACCAGTAAAACTCTCATCATTACCATCATCATCTACCAATTTAAACAGATTTGTGGGAACAGATTAAGTAAGTTTGTTGTTGAAAATCAGTCAACATATTTTCGTTCTTTCATCCTAGAAACTCGGTTAATAGACAAAGTTTGGAACAGAAGCAATTAACGTGAAATTTACGAAATAATAATATACAGCAGGTTAGAACGATAAATAAAATAACTTTCGTACGTTGAAAATCGTAGGAAACCAAAATTCAAACTAAATATTTGACAGTAATAAGCCATTGTGTTACATGGATTTTCTATTAAAAAAATCATATAATAATAGGCTCAAATTAATAAGTCAACATTAATGTCCCTGCTTAATCATAGCATAAAGAATTTTAGAAATAAGAAATTAAATAAGTAAATTTTACGTAATGGATTGAAAAGTTTTTGAAACTTCTACGTCTAAATATCGAACGTGTTAGTAAATTTGATTTGCAACTATGAACTGGCGGCACTCTTCAGAAGTGATTACTTGAACTTTTCCTTAATCTAACGACATACCTAACTTCCTAAGTCACTTTTTTGACCTCATTCCACCTAGGTAACTATCTTTATCGAATATGCTTTGAGATATTTTTCATCTTTCTCACGTCAGTGGTCCTTTACTGATCAATCAAATGTGATAGATTTCATATATTCAATTAATCATTTGCCAGAATCCTCCCGAACGTAGTTGTATCGACTGATTTTTCTGATAATGATTTGCTTTTAGAGGATTGGTAGTTAATATCACAACCTGTAATTAATTTCTTATGTGTCTTGATCTGATTTCAAAACGTTTTCCAACAAGCAGCTGGAATCGAATTTACTTTTTTGTTTCGGTTTAACCCGATTGAGTTTAAAGCGGTTGTGAGCAATTATGAAATTGGAATCATTTACTAATTATATTTAACGTTAATTATACGATTTTATTAAAAAAGTCAGTGTCACAAGCGGGATTCGAACCCACGATCTTCGGCTAGATGCGCCGCTGCTCTCCCACTTGAGCTATCGGGACCTCGATACACTCGGACACTAACTTCCCATCTCAACCCCACCTTTTGAATTTTCCTTCCTTTTTGCCATTTTTCAAAATTCAATAGCTCAAGTGGTAGAGCAGCGGCGTATCTAGCCGAAGATCGTGGGTTCGAATCCCGCTCATGACACTGACTTTTTTAACTCGACTAAAAACCTTAATTAATTGAAAGATATTAATTGGTCAAGCGGACCACGAAACTAATGAATTTGTTTAAATGTTGTACTTTGAAATAAATCAGATTATTTTTGTGAATCCACACTGATACCTTTTTTACAATCAGAATGATTTTTTTAAAGTTAGTTTTATTGCATCAATCTTTAATGTTTTCTCAAACACGCTTGCTAGATTTTTCTTAATAAAAACATCTTTTAAGCGTTTTTTTAAATTCTTCATCCTTTCACTTTTTATTAAGAAGAGGCCAAAGAAATATTAACTCGTGCTTGAACTAGATAAGCTGATAATAAGGACAAATAAGCTGTAGTGCCCACTTTTGAATGCCAGGCGTGTTCGAGTCTTCAATCTATAAACGACGCTGCCTCATAATCGTTCTAAGTGCTGTTTGAACATTGTAAGAAAAAACTGTGATAATGCGGTTTGGGCGAACCCTATCTTCAAGTCAACTGATAATCAAGCCTCATTGGGCTTGTTGTAATAATAATAAAAAAATAAAATTATCTCCGGGAGGGATAAAGTGGGACATGGGCAACTAGTTTCTTTAGACAAATAAAAAATAACTAGCTTGTTTTATACCTTATTCTAAAAAAATAGAAAACTATTGTGATGCACTTACAACCAACAAAAACACAAAAGGATGGTGAAATAAAATCGATTTCATCAGAGAATCTTCAGACCAGGCTCGCTAGCCACACGCCGTGGGAACAAGGCTTAAGGACTGACAACATAAAGGCTTGAAAGATAAAACTTACAGATGACTTGAACAGCTACGAAGACATCTAGGGCCAAAGATTGGTCAAGCCACTTATCTAACCTGAACATGCCTTGCGTCATTACTATGAAAAGTAATTTTTACTTACAGATTCAGGACCGAGGTGTTCTGTCATGTAATATGACATCTATTCTTCTAATCAAAAGGATTCAGACAAACTATCCAAAATGACCTGAACTTCGAAGACTTCTAGGGCCAAAACATGTTATGAATTTGTACCAAACTTTACTTCAAATAGTTTGGATATATAGAGTGGGACTGTGAAGCAATCCAGTGCATCCAATCTTTGTAATCAAAAGTCCTCAAATTTGTTCAAGCTTCTTCACTAGGACACTAACCTCACTATCCACAATGTACTTAACTGACAAATGTACAAATGGAATCCCCCGCATACCTAAGCCATATATCCTCACTGACCTTAACACTACTTCCATCAATATTAATCTTTCTGGGTGCAATCCTCGATTAAGACGACGTGGCGGATTCTCGGAATGGGAACTCGAATTGTCGGGTTTGATGCATCTAGAAGTTGATGTGAAACTTTTGGATTCGGGATTGGTTCCATTAAGTATGCCCAAAGTGGTCGCATAAGGTGTGTTTAGTGTTGTCGGTCAACACGAATTTCGATCCTAGAGTCTTTGAAATTGTCCAAGTCTTCTGTTCTTCCTACAAATTATTAAACGTCGTCCACAATGTGCTTAACTGACAAATGTGCAAATGGAATTCCCCGCACATGACTTGAAAGAGAAGAACATAACATAAGACTTGGGCTGAACTACGGAGATTTGGTGGAGTTCTATCAGGCCATCATACGTCCAGATCGTCTCAACCTAAAGTCCTTAGGTAAATACTTCACTAAAACTCGAATGGCTTACTAATACTCACCTAAGCCTTATAGCCCCACTGACCTTAACATTACTTCCATCAATATTAATCTACCCGTAGTCCTTGCCGATCCATTCCAACCATTTAGCCGTTTTGGAACATGCCCGAAGCATCTATTCGCTTTTACACCCTTAAACGACGATGACCTCGAGATCTCCTCGTACCGTTTTCTGGGTTTAATACTACCATATCTGTTCTCGTGACAGAATGAAAATAACAATGCAAACACATTTTTAATATGTATTAATGAAAAATGATATAATACATATTGAATAAATATATAAATGAATTTATAAAAAGAAGAGATTTTATCTTTGTGTGAGTACATTGATTCACGGACAGTAATCAAAATTGCGCGTCCCTAGCTCGAAAACCTGGTTCACTTCAGATGGTATCTCCGGGATAATTAGTTTACACGGAGATTTAAGTGCTACCGAGCCCTTCATTCACTCTGGGCCATTAACTTGAAGCGCTAATTGCTTTTGGGGCAAAACTCTCCGCGCCGGCCGGTCCTTTGTCTACAAACTCGTTAAGCCCTTTCCTAAGTCAGCCACTGTTTTCTTAACGGCAGATTCGTGTATCGGCGAGCACGCTTCTGTTCCAACCGTTTTTCCATCTCGAGATCACGCGGAAGGGAAAGTCGATAATTATGAGGATATAATTTGCATGATTCGCTAGGCGTCGGATGCCCCTATGATCAAATCGACCACCCTGAACGTTTTACTGTTAAAAAACAGCGTTGAGTAACAACTAAATAATTAGAATAACAAAATGGATATCAACTTAATTACTTTCAAATTAAAAAATTATACTGGAAGGAAATATCCGCATGTATATCGTTGACGGGTAAAAGCGGATCGCTGCCACAATAACCAATTAGCCATTTTTGAAAATTTACAAAAAAATAATACTCAATCTATTGATAAATTGATTTTGAAGTTAAAATAATGTGCATCCTAACAATCAATAATCGTCATTAATCTGGTAATTTTAGGTTAAATCCGTCTGTACTAAAGTTCTCACAGCATTGATCTAAGTCTGTCACACGGCAAAAATGGTCAATGAAAGATAATAAAAATTTATTTTATTTGTACCCTATAACATATTAGTACATATCTTAAAAGGGTTTTTCACACGGTCACATTTCATGAGAAACCAGCCAATGCTGGGAGGTAGGTGCAATCCTCGATTAAGGCGACATGGCGGGTTCTCGGAATGGGAACAGTCGGGTTTGGTGCATCGAAAGGTTGATGTGAAACTTTTGGAATCGAGGTTAGTTCCACTACGTATGCCCAAACCCAACCACTCGGAATGGACAAGCGGGGAGCGAGGTTGTCTTGGCCCTTCGGGGCTGAGCTGTCTCTACAATCCTGCGGCGGTAACACTATTCCGTCGTATGCAGAGTTGCGTCAGCTCTCATCTTGTGAATCAAAACGTCCGATAAGGCCGAATAGGTTACGTGCGAATGTTAACGATGCTCTAGTCTTGTGACGACGAGTATGCGAGAACGTAAGTATGCCCAAAGTAGTCGCAGTAAAGCTTGTATAAGGTGTGTTTAGTGTTGACGGTCACTAAGAATTTCGATCCTGAAGTCTTTGTAGTTGTAGTCTTTTGTTTTTCGTACAAAATATTAAACGTCGTAAGTTGGCTGAAATGTAAAATACATCCTTTCCTACATCCCGGATGAGGGGGTCTGACGTGGATCGTCGATTGGTTGGTGTGCTCCAACTGGCAAGGAAGATCCTCAGAGGATGTGACTTTCCCATAGGTGTATCTATTGTAAACGGTTTTTATCCACATCCTCGAAAAGGGGTTCCGTACCGTCAAGTAAATAACGTAATGAATGGTAACTGGGAGCCTACAGGTTTCCAATGGTCTGTGGTGGCCAGCCCTTCCGAGATGCAGTCAACGAGTGACAGTAAGCTCCACCGTAGCAAAAAAATCTTGTGCGGGAATTCCACGTCATTCAGCAGTCTCGGTATAGTCCTCAGTATTTCACTTGCATGGAAATCGGTATCTTTTTATTGAAGGAGGAAAATAAATTTGTTTTAAGTTTTGTTGCTGATAAGATATGCGAATTTAGATATCTCAGCTATTGATACTTGCTGGTACAATTTTTTCTTAAAGCCTCTAACGAAATATTGTGAAGTTATTTATTTAATAAATTATACATATTTCATATGATAAATCTATTATCTTTGAGATTTGTTTTATGTAATAATAGGGATGGAAAAAGTTTGATCAGCCCCAATGGTTATTCCATCGTTAATGTGGAAAAAAGAAAGGGATCCGACAAAGCCAGTATGGATTATATTAATATTATTATATTCTGATATTAAGTGAAGATTACTGTGAAAATCAATGAAAAGTTGGCAAATCTTACAAATTATTCTCGACGGCCGTAACAATACAATTTCTGATATAAAGTTGAAGAAATCCCAACTGACTAAGCAAAAAACAATACACACATGTTATATTTGGTTAATTGAATTAATTTTCATTAAACGTGAAAGTTCAATTGCGTGAATTAGCCTAAGTGAAGGTTTTGTGCTGCTAGCTACTGTTTTCCTTGAGACTTGTTCTCTGTTTTTAATTGAAATGTGGATTGTAAAAAAAGAAGAAAAATTTGGAAAGTATTTTTGACCTTAAATTGCATACTAATTATCATCGAGTAACCTGCGAAAAGGAAAGTCTATGTTCAAAATTTCAGTTATTTCATTACCTAAAAATGTAAAAAACCTCCGAATGAAATTATGTCGAGGAGTTAATTATTTAATTGGGTTTCATCGATCCTTTAAGTAATGACTTACCATCACTTTCACAAAGCGGGACAAATTTGTTGGCCTAACAAGTTCTTACGGCTAACAAGAGGTCGGGGAAAAACGTGATCCATTGTGTGAAGCGGATATCAAATATTGGATCGGCATTCTTCAATTTCGTCCTTTTTCAGGAAGGATAGACTTTACGAAACAGCCGGAAAATGGTAAACTCGGCGGACAGAAAGAAGACTCATAATACGTTCCCAACCGGATGATCCACGTTCACTCCATATTATTTAAAATCGTGATTCGAAACTTGTCAAGGCGAAATGTTTTCTCCCCGATCACGACATGGACTGAAGAAGAGCACAGAAGAAATCGAAATCTCGGCTCTTTGATAAGTATGCTTAGTGTCGTGAAAGTTTTTGTTTTGTCGGTGTCCCAGACACCCCAATCTCCTTCGCTTCGGGAAACCCGGCGCTCACCTCCTTCGGATAATTAAAGAATCTCCTGGACACTATTTGCTAGCGCCGTCCCACTTATTTTACCTTCATATTGTCCCGTTATCCGAGATACGACTTATGGACCTACTTTTCGGCCCGTTGGCCTACGTTATTGACTATACCATCAGTCGTCTATATCATCGATATCAGTCATCTTGTTAATGTAAACTTCAAACAAGAATATATAGTCGTTGTTGATGTAAGCTAGTTGTCCATGAATTGAATTCGTGACTAATAAATTTTAACAAAATTTCCATGCCTATTTGTTTTTTACTACGTTATCGAATATATATATATATATTTTACAATTTTATAGTGTTTTATACTAATTAATAAATATTTAATTAAATAAAAATAGATGAGGCCATTCAAAATGAAAACACTCAGATTTTTCAGCTTTCATGGAATTTATTCTTTTCACCAGGAAATTAAAACTTTAATTAATAATTTAAAAGGTTGACAAATATGGACGTGTAATAATATATTACCATTATCGAAGCTTCACCGACACGCATCATACCATGACCAATTCTTATTCTACTGCTACTATTCTTAGGTCCTACAGCCCTTGAAGGCCCCTGAGCTCCTCCCATTCTTATTTACACGTTTTTTAAATTGAAGAAGAGTTGGAAGTTTTGATTCTGCTAGGTAATTATTACAATGTACAATTTAAGTTTCTGTGATTTCCCGTGGAGGTCTGCGGCAGGATAACCAGTTTCACTTCTCCGGGGAAACATGGTTGATCTGATGATATTTTGATAGGGTGTACGGGTCTTAAAACAATTACTATAATTATAAGAGATTTATTATTTTTCATTAATAACAAACTAACGTACGAACCCACCACTGATGATGGCTCAAAACATATGGAGTGGTACTGCGTGGTTATGCAGCGTATACAATTCTAATCTTATGCCCTCAGATTGGCTCAAGCTCCGCACTGTGCTCACAATTACCTCCACAACATACCTTTTGTCATCGACTTTATGCGGACTGGCAACAAGTGGATGTGGGTATATAATCCAAGAACACTGATGATGGAGCAATGTCAAAAATTTAGGGTCTACTGCTTTCCAATAAATTGAGTGTACAAATGAAATGATGATCCACTAGGATGTTGAGTTGACGTCTTCCAACTAATTATTATGATCGTGTGTGGTGTTTAGTGACCGTTAGTCAATGATTATTCGAACATCGTGAGATTAGGTCTGGTGTGACGTAGGTTTTTAGACAAACATTTTCTTTATCGTGCCAACGTTTCGATCTTTATTGAGATCATCTTCAGGGCCTAGGATTTATAAATATTATTTAAATTAAACAAATACATGTAGGATGTTAAAAAAATGAATTTATACTTTGCTAGAAATTTTAGACTCAATCAACGTATTTACTCTATTCAAAGTGTTTGTTTTCCGTGTAGATGTGGTATTCTTGTGTGTCGTGTTGAGTTTGGCAGTGTGATATTGCTGTTTTATTATTTTTCTAATATAAAATTTCTAGCATTGTACAAATTCATTTTTTCACCTCCTACATGTATTTGTAAAATGTAAACAATGTTTAAAAATCCCAGGCCCTGAAGATGATCTGAATAAAGATCGAAACGTTGGCACGATGAAGAAAATGCTTTTCTAAAAACCTACGTCACACCAGACCGCATCTCACGATCTCCGAATAATTATTATGACATTTGAACTGATCAACATTGATCGCATTACAGTGTATGTCCATTCTCGCTGGTTTTACGTTCACTAATAGCTTTTCAATGAATAATATGTTATACCAGCCAATCAAGATCGTAAGAAAATAATTGTATTGAAAAATAACGCTGTTCTGCTGTTGGGTGTCATGAAATGTGCTTGTTTCACGCCTATCTTCACTGGTTGTGTGTGCATGTTTTATTGCGACTGTCTTTTTTATAAGTTATGATGGTCTTCTTAGTTGGTGGTATTTGTTCGTTTAACAAGTCGGACTGCTCAACCCTCCATTCTGTTCTCACATGTTAGGGATGGTTAGGGCTTCATATCAATTATTTTATTTATTTTATAACAACTATCACATAAACACACCACTAACGATGGTGCAATGATGAAATGACTTTCAGACTAATGAAACCATCCCAAGTACAATTAAAGTTCAATTTCTTTTTAAAAATGGTTTGTTATATGAATGGAACACTACTTTTTTGACTTGGTTGACAAGACATTTTATAAATAAGAGAATGTGTTGAATGGTCGATATCAACGATTTTCCTGTAACGTCGTTTAATTGCTTAATCTTGAGGTAATTCTAGTTGCGGTCTCGGGTGTTGAACCCATAAATTCGTTCGCTCATCTTCACCGGTCTGTGCGCTTCCTCGTAATGATGTTCTTTTAATCAAATCTAATGGATTCTTAGACCAACGTCTGATGATTTAAGATAAATATAGGGTACTTTATTGTGCTTCATCATTCAATTATGACAAAATAAAACAAAAGAACACTTGGGAAGATGTGAAATACTAACGATGATCGGAAACGACAAAACTAGAATTCAATTCTAATCATTCCTGTAAAACTGTTGTATGACTGAAACTATATATTTCGGTAGATTTGTTTGTAAGGAAGTAGGGGGTAGATGACCGCGTGACTCAGGTGTTTCTTTGGGAGATGTGCGAGGTGATAACCAGCAGTTTGGTCGTTTCCCATCATCTTGGTCGGTCCATCATTGCTGTTTTGCTTTGACAGGCACATTTTCCGGTAGTAAAATATTCACGTTTTATTGGTTCTGATGGCTAATTAAGAATAATTCTTTTAAACTTCACTCATCATCAAAAAAACACATGACAAATGGCCGGAAGCCAGTATGATGACAATTATTAGAAATTGTTGGTTAATCTGTTTAGAAATAGACGATTGTAATTTTCGAGTGGTTGATGCCTGCGGGGTGATGAATGGGTGGTCGTTTCCGTTCATCCTGGTCCACCTGTCCTCGCTTGTTTAGACTTATTTCGGCATTTCTTAAAAGATTACTGTATAATTTAACTTTTTTTAATTGGCATGCAATTTATTTCAGTCCATTGACTCCTAAGTTGATTATAGGTCGCATAAATTTTATTGGCAGTTTATTGAGGTAGGTTTCCGCCGAATCAGAACATGCGAATGTGGAAGCGAATGCGGCCCGCGTCGCGTGATATGCGGCTAACCCTCTCGTTTGTTCTGCACCCGATAATGAACGTGTGGGAGTCGGCATCACGGCAAAAAAAGCCCCAGGGACCGAAAGTGAAATTCGGATATCATCCTGCGGCTAATTATCAGGCAGTCTAGGATAGTCTAATCGTAGCAACTTTTACCACCTTTTACGGGCCCGCAAACCTCCCAGTTACCAAAAATATCCCTATAAATAGACTTATCCGACAATCTGAAAACGAAAGTTTTACATCTATTAAAGAAACGTGATCCTACAACGGAGAGTCTGAATAACATAGTGCAGGGCTATGAGCCTGTAATAGGTTTGGCTATCGCTAATAATCTTTTCGGAAACTCCACAATTTTTGGCCTATGTTTTAGGATTTCTTCCCCGTCTTTCTTTTCCCGCCTAGTGAAAAGAGTAAACCCGGAAGTTTTCGATATTTTTTACTATCCCCGTTTACCTTTCACGGCAAATAAACGATACTGTGAAAATCACCAACGATTCAAATCGACAATGTCAAATTTCGTTTTAAGCCTCATCACAATAACTATTAAATAATAAAAATACATACTAATAATACAATATAAAAAATACCCTCGGGAATAGTGAAGAGAATATAAAAATAAGAGAAGAAAAAACACATTATCCTCGGTACTGTTCATTGAAAAAGAAAGTAAATAAAAATAAAAATAAATTAAAACAATGTAACAATTTGCCTTCATGGTATTGTAATTAAATTACTCTACTATAATAAATTGTCTCAGTGTTAGTGCTGAACTTACAAACAACAAATTATTAACTTCTTCCAATGTTTTAGGGAATAATAAATCAAAGAAGCATCTCTGGGAGGTAGATACGAAAAACATGTTTTTCTAATAGTGTAAACAGGTGAAATTAAAAGGAAATGCTGTAATGATTGAATTTCCTTTCGATTACAAATTGGGCATTAAGAATGGATGATTTATTTTTTATTCTTTATGTAGATTTTTTAATCTGGCTGATTAATCCCAACTTATTATTGCTTGTTTGCAAATACAGTGTGTTCGCTTTGACGCAGATTGATAATCCTTCTGACATAGGGATTATAATTCGAATTGAGAGCTGAATGAATATCCAGTGACCGAAAATATTTGCATATTTTCTGAATAGAGGTTTATAAACTGCAATTTGCCGACACGAACTATTATTTGAAATAATCTCCTCGCTAATAGAAGAAGCGGATTAACAGAAACTGTCTAATTCTAAGGTACCGTTCTATTATTACTTTCTGCAGTCAGCTTTTGAAGGCAGATTTTCTCTAATCTGTTTTCGGGCACTGATACTTGCAGCCAAAATTTCTAGCTCTTTTAAATAAGGTTGATTTAATATTCATCAAGTTTGATTCTAATCTGTGAAAATAATTTGGAGTAGACTATGGCCAACTAAAACGAATAGATTTTTGTTAAATTTAATGGATATTGCTTAGAATTATCTAAATAGAGCAATGCTCAAATTTCATCCCCGTATGTACGTAAGACTGACATTATTATTGCATAAAATAATCTTAATTTAGTGACCCGAGAATCGGACTTAAAAGCGACTAGGATTCTTCGAGCATAGATAGATAGAGATACCAAATTTGCTTTTGAGATAAACTGATCACAAGCAAGGCGGAATTTCTCAGAGACGGCAATGAGGGCTCCTAGATAAATATAAGATTTTACATATTAAATTCACTAGTTTTCGTGGTCCGCTTGACCAATAATATCTTTCAAGTAATTAAGGTTTTTAGTGAGATAAAAAAAGTCAGTGTCACGAGCGGGATTCGAACCCACGACCTTCGGCTAGATACGCCACTGCTCTACCATTTGAGCTATCGTGACTTCGATCCACTCGGACACTAACTTCCCATCTCAACCCCACTGAGAATTGTTTGAATTTTCAGAATTGTTATATCTTTTGAGACCTGCCTCGAAATGAGCTAGTTGGTTCACTAATCGAATTTCGCCTCGCCTGTTTCTAGTCAGACTAGTTTTAGAAATTTTCGTCATTTCTGACCATAATGGTACGAAAACCATAGCTGTTTTTTCTGCCATACTATTTCGTCAGTTTGCATAGTCAATGGTTGGGAGTGTTAATTTTATCGTAAATGATGTTGAATGTAGTTGAAATAATATATCTTAAAATTTTCAGGACCCTCAGAACCTATAAAAAGGATATAAGCGGGTAAACGTAGAAAAGTATGACATGTAAAGCAGCAAGGACCAGGATGATGTAAAATACCAAACGGGTTATTTGCTTTATTTATTGATTTTATATTATGGCCTTGCTCCTTCAGTCTGTATAGATAACCACTGAAAATGACAAAATACCAAATTCGTCTTTTAGGACAAACAAGCTGAACTAGGCACAGGATATTCGGAAACGTCCAAAACCGCGGTTTCTCTAGTTCTCACGAAAAACCAAGGTCTATTCCTGATAAAATCCTCTTACATAGTCATCGAATTTGCCACTTCCGGCTTCAAATTCCAAACCCTGCCACTGAAAATCGAAAAAAACTCTTGGAGCCCTAGAAATTAAGTAGTGTCCCAATGGAATCTTACGGACGTCATCGATTTCCAGTCGAGAAGGCCGACGAGTCCGCGGTTTTACCGTAAAAGGATTCAATCTGTTGACGCCTCAAATTCAAAGTCCGATAAATGGGACATATGGCGTGTGAAACGTGATGAGGATGATGACAGGAGCTGGTGATTAACAATCATCTCAAAAAATTGTTTGATTACGTACAATGTTTTCACGCGAACTAGGTGTTGAACGAAATAGGACATCCTGTCAGAGTGTTACATAAGAAAGATCCAGGCGTTCGTTCTGTAATGGTAGTACAAAGCCATGCTTCACGCCACCGATTTTTTTGTTTTTATAATTTAGCGATCCTTGAGGTTCCTAACCAGAAAATCATTGCTTCTACAAAGCAGTGGAACCCAATCTAGGCCAAATCGTCTAGGCCGCCAAGTCTCCGCTTCCTCTTGGCATACAGGCAAGTACCTGACTCATCTCTAGAATTTCAAAGAGAGTATTGGCCGTTGAAGAGGATTTTGTTTTTACACAACTCTTGCCTACTTACAGATAGGATTTTCTTGTATGAATTAGTTATAAAAATTTTCGATTGTTTTAGACCTGCCTTCAAGACATCTTCTAATACAAATTTCGCCATACTTCCACGATTGGTTTGATGGTCTAGTAAGATGGGCGTGACTGCTGAACATTGTTTAACAGTTATGTAATCTAGCGGGATTGGAAAATATCCTAGGCCAGTTCGGAGATAAATGTAAATGTAAAGCCCTTAACACTGCCAGTCATCATGGGGTTTCATGAATTTGTTGTTGTTTCAATCTTTTTGCTAAACCGAATCACTGAGTTTATTCAATTACCCTTTTTAACATCAAATTAATCCTTTCTTTAAAATTAATTAAGGTTTTTAGTTGAGATAAAACAGTCAATGAAACGAGCGGGATTCGAACCCACGATCTTCGGCTTGATACGCCGCTGCTCTACCACTTGAGCTATCGTGACCTCGATCCACTCGGACACCAACTTCCCATCTCACTTTTTGAATTTTCCCTCCTTTTTGCCTTTCTTTAAAGCATTAGAAAACAATTCTAGAGCCAGAAAATCGCCTGTGTAAGTTCTGCCAAGCAGCAAAAAACATATGAATATATAAATCTTTTACGTCAAGTTGACCATTTTAATTTCAAATTAACCTTTTTTAATCTAAAATTAAATCTTCTTAACTTTAAATGAACCCATTTTAACTTCAACTTAACCCTTTTGTAATTTCAAATCAACCCTTTCTTTAAAACATTAAAACAACTCTACAGGCAGAAGATCGCCTGTGTAGGTTCTGCCTTATAGAAAAAGAAACAGAAGTACATATAGCTCTTTTTCGTCGAATTAACCCTTTTAATTTAAAATTAACGTTTTTAAGTTCAAATAAACTCCGTTAAATTCAAATTAACCTTTTGTAATTTTAGATTAAACCATTTCAATTTTTAATCAACGCTTTTTTGAAAAAAATCTAGAGGCAGAAAATAACCAGTGTAGGTCAAGCAGAAAAGAATACAGAGGTACATACAGCTTTTTTTCCGTCAAATTAACCCTTTTATCTTCAAGTTGATAAATAATATATTGTCGAAACTCCATCAACATAGGTCAAATTTATCCTTTTTAACTTTAAATTAAACCATTTTAATTTGAAATTAACCCCATCTTTAAAACATTAAAAAAACTTACGAAGAATCATTTGTTTTTATGTTTAATTTTAAACTTTTAATTGTAATTGTAATTAGTTTTCATATGATATTTAGATTAAAACCAATAATTTTAAAAAAATCTTTAATTTTAAAATAAGAATATTTTATTTTTATACCTTACATTTTATAAGCTTTAATTTTAATGATAATGTTGCATGTTGAGAGTGCCTTGTGGCGTGTAATTGTGGCACTCTCAAAACGACACACAAGGATGGCACAATTACACAGAAGACAAACACTTTGAGCCCTGAAAATGATCTCAATAAAAGATCGAAACGTTGGCACGATAAAGAAAATGTTTTTCTGAAACCTACATCACTCCCGACCGCATCTCACGATATCTGAATAACTATCGATTAACGGTCACTAATCTCTACACAATTTTAATAATATTGGGTTATAAAATAATTATTTCATATTTTAAAATCTAGATGTAATAAAAGAATCATTTGTTTTTCTATTTAATTTTAAACTTTTAACTGTAATTATAATTAATTTTCAGTGGTATTTTATGTAAGAATCCATTTCATATTTTATTAAAAATTCTCAATTTAAAAGAAGAATTTTTTATTTCTATACTCTGTTATACGATGTTTCTATCGAGTGTTGTGTTTGTGTTAATTTATCGGAATGAATGTAATTTATCAGCGTGAAAGGAAGGGGTTGCTTATAACCCCGCCCGATGAATATCGAGTACTCCGCGGTGAGTGTATGACGTCTGGAGAATAAAAGTAATTTATTAGCGTGAAAGGAAGGGGTTGCTTATAACCCCGCCCGATGAATATCGAGTACTTTGGGTTGAGTATATAACGTCTGGAGAGTAAAAGTAATTTATTAGCGTGAAAGGAAGGGGTTGTTTATAACCCCGCCCCGAGGAATATCGAGTACTCTGGGGGAATGAATGTGACCAGACATCTATGTTTGTGGTGATGTATATATATGTATTGTATGTTTTGTTTTTATTCTGTATTTGACAACCTGAGGTACAAACGAGAGACTAGCATTCTAGAATATCAACGTAGTATATATCTGAAATCAGAGAGTCAGTAACCAGATCGAGATGCTCAAATGGCTGCAGTTTAAAACAAAATATGCGCGAAAGAAAAAATGGAAAACACGCAGAGGGCCGACGATGACCTCAGCTGTTTGTTGGCCCATAAACTTCCCACTTATATATATATATTTCTATACTTAATTTTGAGTAACTTTTTATTTTAATTTTAATTAAGTTTATATGGTTTTCTAAAAGCCCAATTATTTTACATGAAAAAATTGTCAAGTAATTTCACTTTATATGCTAATATTTCAAACCATCTCCTTTCGTGATACTTAAAAAAAGGGATAATTTGAAGTTAAAAAAGCTTAATTTCAAGTTAAAAAAGTTTAATTTGAAATTAATAAAGGATAACATAAAGATTAAAAAATTAATTTGATATAAAAAAGCTATATGTATTACTGTGATGGACTAATAAGGAAAAGGTTTCCACTCACAAGAAAAGAAGTGCTCAATTCAGCAAATAACGGAGGAGCCACTAGCTTAGCTAATAAAATGTTGAAGTTAGGGAGCTATAACCCATACAAATAGGAGCGCAATAGCCCTATTTAATCGACTCAGCACATAAGGCTTTTTACCGACTTGAAATAAATCTATTTACGTACATTTAGGTTTAAACTTAAATATAGGTTTGACAGTATTTGTTTTTCAGCATTGCTACTATTGACGCAAATTGAGGAAAGCTCTAACCTTTCCATCCCCTTATAAGCGTTAAGCTTTGTCGTTCATAACTTTCACGGCGTTTATACAATGAAAAGGTGCGACATACTTCGAGGATGTGTGACAAATTGATAAATCTTCCTTTACGTGTTACACGCATTTGGCTTAAAGCCTTTTCACAATTTGTCTTTCTTTTTCCTCCTCCTATTATATTTAAAATTATCGCACCGATGATATATAATAGGTTTAATTCAATACTTTTCTTTTTTCAAGATATACACAGCGACGTACGAATTGCTGACTTAAAGACAGCCATTGTCATCGTGTTGATCTTGCTGAGCCGTTGAATTTGACTAATGCTCCATACTCGAAGCTTCAAGGCTGAGTTTAAACAATAACTCTAATTATTTCTGTCTGCTAAATGCATTTAAAAACGAGACAGAAAAGCTGTACACCGACCTTCAAACTTAGACGCCTTGAAGATGTAATTTTTCACGAGCATTTCATTCTCGCTAATGGCACGAGGAAGGTCAGACGGCGTTCCTCAGTTGATAATTTCGAATCATGTATTTAACCTTCGTCTTTTTTCGTACCGGCTCTGAGTAATATTCAAATTTGCGTCGGGAGGTAAAGTGATCTGCCGCTGAAAACTGTCACCTTCATCGGCGGAATTAGTCAAATAGCGAACCCCTTTGAAATCTAAGCCATTCCACAACGTTTAAGATAATTAAGCAATTTTCTTCGGTAAAATTGTCGGAACCACAGCCAATTCGTCGAAGGTGATGGGTGCATTAATCACAACTTGAGACAGACTTTTAAAATAAACGTAAACTATACAAAGTAACTAGGAACATCAGGGGTTTATTGTTGAAGTTTTACTTATTTTTACTTACTGGGATTTGAGGGTTGTTGGTAGAGCCGGATCTGCAATGAGATAAGAAATTGTTTAATTGGCAGAAAATTAAAAATTATAGTAATATTTTTGATTTATATACATTAGATTTATTGTTTGAAACAACTTCAAAAATTGAAACACTTTCTATTTCATAAGATGGTTTTTGGCAACTATTTCATACTTAAAATAGATAATTGCAATTTATGGGACAGCGATGGTCGCTGGGCTAGGGCGTCCGACTGAAATACAAATTTGCCCGCTAACGGTTCTAGGTTCGAATCCAGCCATATTCTTTGTAATTTTATTTCAGATTAATTAAAAATAATGTAAAGTGGTACTAACGACTTGTCCGCAATACCTAACGACAACATTCTGTGAATCAAGTGGTACCACGAGGTTAGGAAGATATAGTTGGAGCTCCATGTTCTAATGTGGAGGAGGTTATTATTATATTCATTTGATGATATCGTGAGGTTGTGGTTGTAAATTAGAAGTTTCAAGAGAATAAAATGTCCTAGTCGGAGCTTTATTTTCTTTTGTTGAGAAAGGAAAGCATCGGATATATTTGGATATATCGTAAGATTATGGCAATATGATGTGAATGAAGAGTCATCAGAGGGATGAGAAGACATGGTCGGAACTCAATGTTTTAATGAGGAGAAGATTACGTATGAAATCTACTTGGAGGTAGATTATGACAATATGCTGTGAATCAGGAGGACAGAACAACAAAGTACGAGCTCACTTTTCTAATGGCGAGGAGATTACGATTATCAGATGTCAATTATCGTGAGGTTAGGGCAATATGCTCTGAATCAGGAGGTATCAGGAGGAAAAGAAGGCAGTCGATACTGACTTTTATTAGAAGGTTGCTTACGCATATGATACATTAGGAGGTATCGTTGGCAATGTGTTTTGAATGAAGAGCTATCATAAAAACAGGAAGACAAAGTAGGAGCCACATTTTTTAATATTTAGGTCATTACATGTATTTAGATATATCGTTAGCAAAATGCTTTTTATCAAGAAGTACCAGAAAAATAGGAAGGCACTATAGGTCTCATCCTTCTACACACGCACAGTAGATACCAGTTCAGTATTACAAGGTATCAGGAGCTTGAAAGAAAAGATAGATCTCTTTAAACCTGTGTTATGGTTCATATGTAGTTGATATTCGGGTTAAGACACAAATCAATCTGGAGCTATATTTTCTTATGTTGAGGAGGTTACGCATNAAAATTTTTAAATACACTGGAATAACTTGAACTTTAGAAATTTCGTTAGCAAAATTTTTTTTATCAAGAAGTATCAGGAGAACAGCAAGGAACTATAGGTTCTAAAGAGCAAACATCAATTTCTTTTGCAGAGTAGGTTACGTACCTATTAATTTATACGTAGCGTAACTGTGAGGTCATGAGAAATAATTGTAAAAACTAATTAAAATATAAAACAAAACTTCTTTTCTTGTAGGAGTTTAGTTGGTAATTTCGTAATTAAGATATATTTAACTACTCATAAAATTTGGGTAAATAAAATTGTTTTGGGTCTATTTCAGACATCGGAATTGAGGCTTTTGCCCATTTGTCCTAACAGACAACTGATTTTTGTATAATGTTAGGTTTAAACTAAGACAGGGGTAAAGTCTTTAACTGGTACTCCCATAAAATGTCCCCATAGTAAATAGGTATGAAATTCAAATAACTTTATTTTATGTATGTATGTAGAATATGAATCAATATCAATCTTGTCAATCAGAAAGGTTGAAATAAATTGTCTGATTTTTCACATCAAACTGAATCGAACGCCGTGATATCAAAAGTAAAAGAAACTCCTTGGACGAAGAGTTGGTAAACTCCCTGCTTTCACTAATAAATATATTAATTGTCTTTAGACAATTTTCTATTGTCTTTAATCTTATCATATTGTACGCTTTCTCTGGATTTTCACCCAGTCGCTCAAATCGGCGATTGTGTCGAAGTAGTAATAAATAATACACGACCAAAAGTACAGTTTTTTTAAGAATATTTGGAAAAACGAGCGTTGAATTCAATAAGAATGCACTGTTCGCAATGTGCGAATGCGTAAGACCAATTTTGTTTGCTTAAAAACCCCATTTCCTCACGACCTTAACGACTGGTCGGCTTCTTTCTCTTGAAACAGGTTTTAGGCATTACTTACTGTACTATTAATAGACCGTAAGGTCTTGAGGAGAGCCTTTTAATCTCGTAGCCTCAAGGACCTATGTTAACTTTCGTTATAATTAGAAGCTTTACTGGTTTATGTTTTACGCACCACCGATTATGTCCTTTTGTACCGGGCATTAGAAAGTCACTCATAAAATAATTTGGGATGATGGGGCTCGTCGTAGAAAAAAGAAATGAGTTGAGATTGAAGGTCCGTGGGCTCTTGGAATGCATTTATTTAATGAAACGAACTGGTCGAGCGCACTTGCTAACTTTTAAATACATTTGAATATTTTATACTGTGAATGCATAGAAATCTGTCCGATCAGTCTAAAGCGAGGAATTTATCGGACCGAGCCAAAATAATACAGAAAAACAAATCGGTGTCCTGAGAGCCGTTTAAGGAAAAATAAAGAGGGAAAGAGAGAAATTACAGCTACCGGTTTATCCTGAATTCGGATGCTCTCACACATCGGCAGTCGTGTGAATCTGCAGCAGTGAAACTCGAAAAGTTCCAGGGACAGGGAATCGGCGGGCACCTTTTAGAGAGTTTCCCCATGTATGGATGAGTTCCGTGCCGGCCGGGAAAGTGATGTCTTTGTGCGGACATGTCGTGCCTCTTCGAACCCACCCACGCCCGCTGGTGCCGAGACATTCATAAAGATGAGAGGCCGATGGCACCCCGCCCTTAGAAAGTACGAAAGGGCGATTAGAGTCGAAAAAATCACGCGACCTGCCGAATCTCATACTTGCATCCATCGGCTTTTTCACACGGTCCGAGAAAGTACCGGGGCACAAGGTGGGACTTGGCCGGAGGCCCCGTTCTTCACATTGACTTCACGCATGATTACTATATTTTCTTGCATATTATATTATACCTCCAATGTCAATGAATGGGAGGTTTTCAAAACATCATTTTTATCAAGGTTTGTGAAAGTCTGAATATTTGATGTAGGCATGATTGTATCGGCAAACAGATGCAAAAGATCCTTCTTAACAGACAAAAATTTTACAGAATTTTTCCAAACTTTGTTCATTGTTTAAAAATTGCTATTTCCAGGCTTATTTATATACTACAAGTCAAATTTTTGACAAAATTAAAAAAAAATCTGGAACTAGAGAGCAAAGAGATCACGCAGTGGTGACCTTTCAAGTAGTCATTTCAGTCTCACTGCAAAACAGGTCAGGAAGTAAGCGCTGAGAATTTTGGGTATAATGTGAAATTAGCCGAAGTCTATAGGATTAGAGGGATTGTGCGAAATTCTGTAGCGGATGACATGTATTTCACCAATTATGGATTGTTGATTGGCTAGGTAGAAAGAAGTGTCTATTATTTATCGAAGGATTGTGGACTGGGAAATATGGATATGATCGTGGTTAGAATATTATTTGGAGTTATCGTTAGGTTATAGTATTATGTAGAGATTCAAAAATTGCAGTACGATATAATAACAAAATAGGAGCTCGGTTTTCCAAAATTAAAGAGGTTAAGCATCACGTGTATTTGGAGGAAAAGTCATATTATGGATATGTAATCATGTTATCAGGAAGATAGAAGATTTTTTCGAGGTTCGTGTACTTTATTGGTGGATCCGTCGTCAAAAGTTGAATAATGAAGCCTTTTGTTCCAATTGTCTATCTAAAATAATAACTAAAGACGTCTTTGATATTCAACCTTTGCTAGGAAGATCACAATTTTCTAATGTTGAGGAGGTTGTGAAGAAGAGGTATTAGAGGGAATTGTAAGGTTATAGCAATATGCTATGAATCTCGGTGTATAACTTGAGGTATCGAGAGGTAATGAAAAAAAGTATTTTGCTGGATGTTTGTAAAGTTTTGTAATATTGAGGAGGTTGTGAAGAAGAGGTATTAGAAGGTATTGTAAGGTTATAGCAATATGCTATGAATCTCGGTGTATATCTTGACGTATCGAGAGGTAATGAAAAAAAGTATTTTGCTGAATGTTTGTAAAGTTTTGTAATGTTGAGGAGGTTGTGAAGAAGAGATATTAGAAGGTATTGTAAGGTTATAGCAATATGCTATGAATCTCGGTGTATAACTTGAGGTATCGAGAGGTTATGAAAAAAAGTATTGTTGCTGGATGTTTGTAAAGTTTTGTAATGTTGAGGAGGTTATATTTATGTTACATTACGTTGTATTTAGAAATATTCGGTGTTGGGTCCCCTTTTCTAATGTTGAGGATGTTACTAAGCATATGTACTAAGAAGTACCGTGAGGTTATGTCGTCGATATGTTGTCAAGAGGTAGCGGGAGGGTAGGAAGACAAAGTACGGGCTCAATTTTCAAATGTTCAGAAGGTGTGTGTCTGATGCATTCCGAGATATGAGGTAATACAGCTCTGTTGGACTCCTTAATCCTATTGTCTAATTGGGGTTTAGTCATACTTATAATAAGTTTCTAGTAGTTTTTGTGGGTTCCAGGTGTATTTCTTGACGCTATGCAGCGCAATATAGTGGCGTTCTCGGTTACGAAGGAATATGTGATTTTTGTGATCGCATAATTCTACATCGGAGGGTAAAGAATATACCTTATAATTTTCCTAGAAAATAAATATTTTTATTTTGGAAAAGCGTCATACGTGTTGTTCACTGACTTGTCAGTCGAGTTTGTTCTGTAATGTTCAAAGTTTCATTTTAATTTAATGGATATTCGGCTTACGATTATACTTTGATGGCGATTTTAAAGCTGAAGCCGTGGAAAATCTGATGAGCCGTATCGGAACTATTGTAAAGTGAAAACGAACAACGTCCAGTGTCATTTTAGCCGTGTAATTAGCTTTCTCTCTAAATTGCGAAGAACAAGAAGATTATAATTTATTGGCTGGAACGCACTATCATCGCGTTCTTAATGTGATGGATGTATGGACGGATTTCGCCGCCGCTCGATGAAAATTGTCCAAACCTTTGCGAAGGTCTCGTCTTTTCTTTCCAGCTCCTTTTGGCCACCGTAAAACCGTGTCTCCCACGTAAAGTTGTGGTTCGAATGAGCCGGCAAACAGAAAAGTGCAAATACTATTCTAATTGAATTGTGGAAAAGGCGACAATGAAAGCGGCGACGTCGAATTATTTTGCACGTTTTCTTCCGAAATTCGCTTTCTAAGCTAGTGAGCGTAACCACCTATCTTTGGGGCAGGACAAACGCGGAAGGATCCCGTTTTGAGGAAAGCCCCTCCTGCGGTGGAGAGAAAATTGGCCGGCGGTCGGACTTCGCGATTCCACTCTGAAGTCTAATAAGCTCGGTAGCCGAGAATTGCCTTCGGCCCCCATAACATGCCGACTTCGTAACGAGTGTAAATCTAATTTACGAGGCCAACAGTTATGGTAACAATTGCAAAATCGACGCACTGTTGGAAGAATCGTGGCGAAACAGGTCTGACCGTTGTTTTCTGCAATCTCTCGAATAAAAACCTAGGCAAAAAATAAAAGCTGTTTCAACCGTTGCATCCTTAGAAATAGAAAAGCTTGCGATGCAAATATGATGCGCTCGAACGACGGAAATTCGCTGAAAGGATACTTCGACTTAATGAATCACTACGCTTTGCTCTTTATCCTGTATGGGCTTAACAACCCCCTAGCTGAAACCGAAAACTAATTTTCTTCCTAGACTGTCGCCTTGGAAATGATAAAAGATTAAACATACTCGATTTTACCGTGGAGAGATTTATAATCCAAGTTCAATTGATTCTCGATTAGACCAGTTCTAGCGAAGGATCGGCCCCGAGAAACGGGCTAGAAATTTTCTGCCTTAATTACTACCTCCAATGAATGTAAGTGAAATTTTTCAGAATTACAATCACGAACAAAATGCCGCCCTTTCTCTCTCATCGTGAGTCCCTTTTTTAATAAAAATAATTTAGATTAAAGCTGAGATTTTAAACCCGATTGATTTTCCCGTTGAGAGAGCCCACAAAGGAAGTATGTATTTATGATAATTTATTCCAGGACAACGATTAACGCGTCCATCGCGTATAAACTTGATGAAAACGATTTGCATACACTTAAAAGAAACATTCTCGAAATGCTTGTACAATTAATGGCAATTATTAATAAGATAATAGTAGATAAAATGTCCTTCAGTGTACCGCAGCCAAACTTTCTAAAGGCTTAAGAAACGAAGAATAAAATAATTTACTTATTTTTATTTTGTGATTCTTATTTAAATTCCTAACTATTAGGATAAACATTATACATACGTATTAAAAATAAAATATAATGAAATTCTCTTCCATTTATTAAAAAAAAAGACCAGCGATGCTTTCTTATATTTCGACCTCAACAGCTTTATGATTTTTCCTTCTCGAAGGTGGGATAATAGGCCATCTCAAAAACACAACAACCACTTTTCTTTCAATCCACAACGTTTCGGATTTATTTTAATCCTTCTTCAGGTGAGTTAACGCAGTGGTTAAAACAGTGGTCGTCAGTCATTAATATTTTGTAACAGTTTATTTTAAAAAAGAGCCAGTGTGGTACATATTTAAGTCTTTCAGACTCCGAAAAAACGTTTGTTCGGAGTAGGAAAGACTTAAATATGTACCACAATGGCTCTTTTTTAAAATAAACTGTTACAAAATATTAATGGTATGGTATGGCGAAAAAGGATACTAGGAAGCGGGGTTTGCACTCCCCAGGCACTTCAGCCTTCTGGCTTATTGTACCTTCCTAGTTCCTTAGTTCAGTGCAATAGACTCAATCCTTCTGCTTAGAAGCATCAGGTCATTGACTGTCGCTGCTGCAATTTGATTCCCTCAGTTTTTTCCGTACGTTAGGTTAAACCTCCATTGAGCTGTTGCTTCGCATTCGAAGATGATAGGAGTGGCTGTTTCCTCCTCCTCATTGCATAATCTGCAAATGGGATCATTGCCGTATATACCGATGTTGTGTAGATGTTTTCTCAGATGCCAGTGACCGGTTAGTAGTCCTACCACTCCTCTGAGTTTGGCCCTCTCCAATTGCAGCAGTGCTTTTGCCAGTATTGGTGAGGGTTGTTTCACCGTAAGTTTACTATGTCTAGCACCGCTAGAGTTTATCCTCTTCTCCTTTTGTTTTGTTTGGATCCATTCTGCGATGGAGGATTCTATATTTGTTCTTGTTATCCCAAGAATAGGTTCGGGGCCTATGTATGGTCTTGCAGATCCTTCTCTGGCCAGTCTGTCTGCTTAAATAAAAATATTAATGACTGACGACCACTGTTTTAACCACTGCGTTAACTCATCTTGAGGAATGATTAAAATAAATCCGAAACGTTGTGGATTGAAAGAAAAACTGGTCGTTTTTTGTGAGATGACCTATTATCCCACTTTCGAGAAGGAAAAATCATAAGTTACAAAGACCAGCGTTTTGTTTAGCAAGTCCCACGTTTTTCTTTTGCAGCAAAATGTTAGGTAAATTAAATAGGCTGAATTTAATAACAAATTTTAAAATTTTCTTTCTGGGTTCTACGAGATGAAACATCACTAGTTTGATCTTGTTTTGACCATCCTCAGAGGTGTTTTTTTGCGTTACTTCGGCATAAATTATGTACAATGAATTAAACAACTACTTTATTAACTACAATCAATAGAGTTCGAAAACACTTACAACCCAGGAAAAGAAAATACAAGCTGGAAGAAGCATAGGCCAACTATTGAAGACATTTTTTAAAAAAAGTCAGACGGAATAAATAATCTAAACAAAAATAAGCTAAAAAATGATGGTAAACGACCAAAGTACAAATTAAATTAATTCTAATTTTTTTATAAGTTGTCTGACTCAAACCCAAGGATATTTACGTAATAATCCAGTGACCGTAATCACCAGCTCAACTAAGCGCCTATGTAACTGCCCAGTGTTCAAGTAAATTAAATTTGATTCATAACATTAAACAGATTTTTTTTTAAATGGATCCTATATGAATTATAAAATGCACATAGCTTTTTTTGTACGTGAATAAAGACCACTGCGTACTGTGGTGATAAACCAATCTCTTACATAAGCTATATTGACTTTCGATATAAGGACTGATTTATTTGACTAACCTATAAAAAAAAGGTTACGTTTAATCAAACTAGCATAGCAATTATAATTGGAGAATGTTGCAATTTATCGACGATTAATGTAATATAGCACTTTGGAGATATTTCTATGATTCCGTTCTGATAGTTTCCAATTAGTTTTTTTCCAGTGGATAAAGAAATCTTTCCAAACTTGCGTAAAAATAAAGTATTGGATCGTTTCATTAAATGAAAATGGCGTAAACACGCTACAAATGTACTTACTAATTACTAAAGAAGGCAAAATGGCCAACGGGATGATAGGAAACCATCAAACTACCACTCCAGCGGAAACATTTTTTAAGGAAATTTTAAATTTTATAAAAATTATTGTGAAATCTTTTAAATGGGATAGACCCGTATATAAAATTTAAATCGGATTCGTATTTGAAATTTAGGACTTTATAACTTGAAAAAAAGGATCTTAAGTGAGGTCACAACAGAAACGACAATTGTTTAAGTTTTTTCCGAGCTTTCGACGATTATATCGTCATCATCAGGGCCTATTTATTTTAGGAAAATATCACAGTTAGAACATGTTATATCATTTAAAAGAACAAAATTTCAAAAAACAAGTATGTATCTTGCTTTAACTCGATAGTGTTAAAATATACCTGGAGAGCAAGAAACTGCATTTATAAGATTGATTAAAATTAGGTGAAGCTCAGTATCTAAACAATGAACAGTATGGAGTTAATTAAAAAACAATAAAACAATATAATATAAAAATTTTAAAAAAATATTTAAAACCACAACGTGGTCCTATAGGTTACCTCGGGTACACATAACTATAAGTACACGTCCCTTTTTCTTAAACTAAATAATAAAATTACTTTTTTCCTCAAGTACATTACAATATCAAAGTTAAGATTAGTTAAGCTTTTTTATAAAAAGGTAACCTGTAGGACCACGCTATGGTTTTAAATATTTTTTTTTTAATTTTTTTTAGGTTACCTTTTTATAAAAAAGCTTAACTAATCTTAACTTTGATATTGTAATATACCTGAGGAAAAAAGTAATTTTATTATTTAGTTTAAGAAAAAGAGACGTGTACTTATAGTTATGGGTAACCGAGGTAACCTGTAGGACCACGTTACGGTTTTAAATATATTTTTTAAAATTTTATATTATATTATTTTATTGTTTTTAATTAACTCTATACTGTTCATTATTATACTGAGCTTTACCTCATTTTAATTAATCTTATTATAAATGCAGTTTCTTGCTTTCCAGATATATTTCACACATCGAGTTAAAGTAAGATAAATAATTGTTTTTTTTGTCATTTTGTTCTTTTAAATTATATATTATGTTCTAACTGCAATATTTCCCTAAAATAAATAGGCTCTGATGATGACGATATAATCGTCGAAAGCTCGGCAAAAACTTAAACAATTGTCGTTTCTGTTGTGACCTCACTGAATATCCATTTGTTCAAATTGTTCAACAAGCAGGTCGATACATGATCTCACCTTTAATTTAGGATTTTATATTTATAACACCAAAGCTCCTGAATTTTATTTTTAAAATATATTATTTTTAACAATATTGCCTTTATTACAGTAAAAAATGTAGCTTCCTTTTTTTAATGTTACACAGCATATTTCTAGCATAGAAAAATTATTTATTTATTTTATTATGAACCCTTTTTTCCCCTTTTGCAATTAAATTTTCATTTATTGTCCTAGTTCTGTTAATGGCTATTCTGAAGACTTTCGTCTGTTTTATGAAGTACCGATTTTTTCTTAAAGGTGTGGTATCGAGGTCTACATTGCTCAAGAATACTTTCCTAGGTACCATGACCAACTATTTTTAGCTACAGCAGTGCAGTTGCATAGAATAAGTTCTGTTCCCTCTGCCTCCTCCCGAAATAATTTATATTGGTCATTATTTATGAGTCAAATATTGTTTGTTGGTATTTTACTGGAGCATATCTTGTAAATAAATTAGAAGGATTCCCTGTAGTATTGTCTGGCATATGTTCCCAGAATTTGTTGTGATCTTTAGTAACTCAACATTCCAGTTCTTTTTCTGTGTCTATAATTTATGCCTCAAAATGTATTTGGTCCTACGTGTCGTTCTTAATTTTGGCTAAGAGGTTTACCGCCTCGTTGCTAGAAACTCCCTCCTGACCTGGAACTCGGATTAGTGTCAAACTATTTGTACATTCCATTTTTTTAGGATATTTACGCAAGTCCAGACTAGATTTGAGTTGATTTCGAAAGCTTGGAGGACTTACTTTTTTAGACGCACATTTGTTCATCAAAATAGTGAGACAGCAGGATCAGTATATTTTATCCCTTACGCATTTATTATTTATTTCCTCCTGTTTGGAGCAAATATTTTGGCTTTTATTGTCGAGATTTACATAACCAAATGAATGTGACTGATGTTCAAAAATGGCTTTTCTTTCCCTTCGATGACACAGAAAAACCCTGAGATCAGAAAAAGTTCTGATCTGCACGTTTTATAAAATTAGATTAAAAAATAGTTCTCTTAAGGGTTTTGACGAAATTTTATCCTTTTCTTGCAGTATCTCGAAAATGACTCAACAAAGATTGAAAAATATTAAATGTGACTTTAAAAAAAAAATACAAAAATTTTTCAATTGCCTTAAAGTATGTCTGGGAGAAAGAGAGAAAGTATTGTTAAAGGTAATGATTTGTAGAATTTACGCCGAGAAGGGTCAACCAGAGAGATGGAAATGACGAGTAAACCGACAAACCCTCCGAGCCCGAAGAAAGTGATCAGATAAGCAAGACAACTGGTGTTTGGTTAGAAGAACGTCAAATTCGAAACGGGTAAATTACAGAGGGGGACGGATAATGAAAAGGGGCTCGAAATCGTCGGACGGAAGCCGTGGTATATCTCTATATAGGGATCACGATTGGAAATATTTAACGAACGTTTCCGTAGAGGCGATCGGGTCCTGGGATTCACGTTTTTGACGAGTTTTCGATGACAAATTTTCTAACTTGAAACGAAAGAAGAAAAAAAACAGTTTATCTTGCCGAAGATCCTATTTCGCTTCCACGGCATTCCTCCGGAACGGCCACGTCTTTTTCTGTGCTGATGTGCCAAGTATAGTAATCAATTTAATGTCTAATTTATACCAGACAAATCACGCTCATCAGTATTTGTAATGTTTACAGGCTTTGTTGATAATACATGCCAAAGAAACGTGCTTTAATAACATTTCGATAATCAATTTCTAGCGAAGCGATTTCTATGATAAAAAAGTAGCAAAAACATCTGTTGACATGTTCATCAGAGGCAGGCAATTGATTAGTAATACTAGTTGAAACTGATTAGTTTAGGCATTCAAGTTTATAAAATCAGTTAATATATAATTTTAATAGGTATTCTCCCATGGACATTAATTATAAATTGTACTACAGTAGAGATCGAGAGGGTTCCGCAGGCGGTTGCTGAATGTGACTGGTTTGGTCGTCGGGGTTGACAACGGTAAATTCGTTTTAAATTAAAAACAAAACACCTCTGAATATGCACATAAGTCTATTTGTTGTACTTTTCATTGGACAACACATTATTAAGTAATAGTACTGCCTAATTATTCAGAAATCGTGAGATGCAGTCTGGTGTGATGTAGGTTTCAGAAAAACATTTTCTTTATCGTGCCAACGTTTCGATCTTTATTGAGATCATCTTCAGGGCTCAAAATGTTTGTCTTCTGTGTAATTGTGCCATTCTTGCGTGTCGTGTTGAGACAATTACACAGAAGACAAGCAGTTTGAGCCCTGAAGATGATCTCAATAAAGATCGAAACGTTGGCACGATAAAGAAAATGTTTTTCTGAAACCTACATCACACCAGACCGCATTTCACGATTTCTGAATAATTATCGATTAACGGTCACTAATCACCACACAAATATTATTGCCATTAAAATTGACATGATCGTAGGAAAAAGTTCACATGAACTTGTGCAATCGAAAATTCTGTTATAAAATTGTAATTCATTTTCAACGAAATATAAAATCACTCCAGGAAATAAGTTTATTTGTCGTATTTATCATTAGAGAGCATATTATTAAAAATAATATTATTAACATTAAATAATGAAGTGATGGTAAGAAAAATTGTATTAAGAATAAAAAATTCTTTAAGACCAAAGGGACAAAAATACCCCTGAGGTTTATTTGTCATATTTTTTATTAGGAAACTTTTAAAAATAATATTACTAACATTAAATAATGAAGTTACCATAAGAAAAACTGTTCATAAGCAATAAATTCTGTAATAAAATTTTTAATTTGTTTATCAAAGGATAAAATCACCCCTGAGGGAGTGACTAAGTCTATTTATTGTGCTTTTCATTATAGAACACGCTGTATAATAAAAGTGTTGTCTATTAGAATTAAATAGTGAAGTTACAGTAAGAAAAATTGTGATCACCAATTGGTAAGTGGAATGTGTAAATAGGACGTTTTGTATTATCATTCGAGTCCACGTGATTTTATACAATTGCCTTTGTCTATTGTAATATATTGGTGTGATTATAACACAATGTAACAAAACAAAATGTAGAAAAACGTGTCCATACGAGAAGGTTGTACAATCGCAAAACCTTTTAGTATTTTTTTTTATAATTTGTAAAGTCATCGCAGAAGTGTGTATAGGAAATAAATGCTGTATATATATAAATGCTGATTGTGTGAAAACCAGAATTCCATAATAAAAACTGCTAATTTGTTTAGGCAATTGAAAAAAATTATCATGTAGGGTGGAAATAATAAAATTTGGCTATAAGACTATTTTTTATTTTTGTACGATTTAATAGATAATACGTAAAATTAAACGATTTTGATTATGTACTTTTCTCCGTGTAAACAGTTTAAGTAGTTTCGTAGTCCGCATGACCAAATAAATTCTTTTCACGATGAACAAGATCATCGACCTGCTGGATACAAGAAGTCTTTTCAGAGGATCTTCGGAAGAGGTCAAACCACCATTATTGACCTCTTCCGAAGATCCTCTGAAAAGAAATTCTTTTCAATTAATTAAGGTTTTGGTTGAGATGAAAAGTCAGTGTCACGAGCGGGATTCGAACCCACGACCTTCGGCTAAATACGCCGCTGCTCTACCACTTGAGGTGTCGTGTCTTCGATCCACTCGGACACTAACTTCCATCTCAACCCCACCTTTTGAATTTTCCCTCCTTTTTGCCATTGTTCAAACGTCGTGTAATCTACTTGATTCTCGGCAACAATTGAAATGGCCTCGGAGAGCTTTAGTGAAGTATATTTCATTTCGCTTATTACATTTATTAGGTTTCGTGGTCCGCTTGACAAATTTTTTCAATTAATTAAGGTTTTGATTGAGATAAAGCTCTCCGTGGCCATTTCATTTGTCGCCAGAATCAAAAAGATTACACGACATTTGAAAAATGGCAAACAGGAGGGAAAATTCAAAAGGTGGGGTAGAGATGGGAAGTTAGTGTCCGAGTGGATCGAGGTCACGATAGCTCTAGCGGTAGAGCAGCGGCTTATTTAGCCGAAGGTCGTGGGTTCGAATCCCGCTTATGACACTGACTTTTTTTATCTCAACCAAAACCGTTGCTTATATCGTTGATCATTTGATTAACAATTAAATTATTAAGTAATAATTATTAAATATTAATTATTAAGTATTTATTTATAAGTATTAATTATTAAGTTAAAATTATTTCTTAGACTATTTTTCTGTTGTCTTTCCGAGATATTTGAGAGATATTTGAAATACTTTTTTTTTTGCACTTGGCAAAAATCTGGTCGCGTGTTAGTGCAATGGCAATTTTGAATTTATGATAAACGCTTGCTTGTTTCTTTTGTAAAACGAGTGTCACTGTAATCACGTCTCGTTCCTTAGATCTATGCTATTTTTTTTTTTTTTTTCTATGGAAAATTTACATATCGGAGCATGTTATCGCGTGTTGCTATTTCATTAGAAAATCTTTTTTTTTCCTAACTAGGCTTAACAAAATAAAACGTTCCTTTAATGAGTGGTCGTCGAGTAGGAAACGGGCGGAAAACCGGAGGTGAATAAACCGGCTTAAATTATACAGGGTTCGTCTGATACCGATGGCACATCAATTGGCGATTAATCACGCCTGTTTGACAAGGGGCGTTAAGCGAAATACCATTAGCGGATTGCAGTCCCGCCGGGCTAAATAAAAGGAAACGAGGGTGGAGGACAATAACTGTACATTACCTACGTCCCATTGACAAGCGATATATTTTCAGCGGTCATTCCATTCATTTCAAAGCACGAAACCACAAATTACGACAACTAGGTGAACTTTCTCATCTATTTCTTTTTGCGACAGACATTCTGTGCTTAACTTTTAAATAATGCTAAACTAGAAGTACGTATTTATTTAAAAAACGGAATATCATCAATTCAAATATGCTAAAATACTGATGAAAAAGAATTGTAACTTTAAGAAAGAAAAATAAATGTAAGAAGACTTGAAATAACTGAAAAATTGGTGCATCAACGACCAAAAAGGATTTTATTTTAACAATATTCTCATTTTCAATAGTACGTTGCTTAATTTCGATCAGAAGTGTTCTAACCAAATATAGTAAACTACAGTACTTTTGTAAGGCGAGATTTCTTTTTGAGGTCTGCGGGGAACTGGCTGCTTTTGTCTGACACGTTTCGTAATTTCGACATGTTAAGTGGTTGGTGTGTGCTTTCCCTCGTTTTATTAACAAACAACAATAACATTAAACAATACGCTCTGTACATCATTGAATATTATTTATGACGAAACAAATAATAAGCAGGTACCGTCGAAGATGTCGAAAGGCCCAAGCAGACCAAAACAGCGAGGAAAGGCGGACCAGGGTGATCGAAAACGACCAAACTACAGGTTCGTAACCCAGCCGATTTCAAGAAGAAATCTCACAATTATGGTAGTTTTGTAATTTGGCAGTCTCCGAGGGCAGTGATCGTCCTCGTCAGTCCATCCTGCTTTCTGACGCGTTTCGAATTTTTTACAACTTTTATTTTTACATTGATCTCTTACAAATTAAATTAGAATTGTTGTGTACTTCGTTGTATATTTTATAATGAGGAAAAAAGTAGTAAATAATACTAAAAAGTAGTATGTTTTATGATTAAAATTATTTATAGGAATTGGTTAATTAGGCTGATTAGAAACATGCGATTGTGAATTTCTCGTATGCATTAATTTTTTTTTATATCCAAGCAGAATAATATTGTTGTTGTACAATTATGCTTTTTTTTTAATTTGGTCGTTTATGATCACTTTGTTCTGATTATTATCGTTCTTCTTCCCTCTCAGAGGAGGGTCTGTGTTATTTTCCGTGATTCTGACCTTTTTTACGAGTTCTAATTGCTTTAAACCACTGAAGATTACAATTTAATTATTGTGTACTTTATTGCGAGAAAGCGGATACGAAAAAACTATAAATATTTATGGTGAAATGTGTACAGAAAAGTAAAAGTCAAAGGTTCAAAAAAACCTTGAAAGGTCGAAGAAAGGAATCTACCACCTGGCTGGACAGTCTTTTGGTCCGTACAGCTTTGTAAGGAAAAGCTTGAAAAGCAAAGGAGGGAAAATTCAAAAAGGTGGGGGTTGACATGGGAAGTTAGTGTCCGAGTGGATCAAAGTCACTATAGTTCAAGTGGTAGAGCAGCGGCGTATCTAGCCGAAGATCGTGGGTTCGAATCACGCTTGTGACACCGACTTTTTTATTTCAACTAAAAGCCTTAATTAATTGAAAGAACTTAGTAGAAATGTTTTTGGTCAAATCGGTCAGAAGTTTAAACCGGTATGGTACGAGCATAGACGATTCTTTGCTCGAATATTGACTGTATTTGGGGTACGTACAATATCGGCGTAGAATATTTTCATTGTTAGACTGCATCGTTTTATTCAATAATAAGGCTGATTGTACCTAATCAAAATATTATAAATAAAATCCAAAAGAAAGAAACTAAATCGCCTCATTTATTTGACCTCTTATTTCTATACCACTATAAATTTTTCGTACTTTGAACGGTCAACTCCTAACATCATATAAATTATGCCAATTGGTTTACAAAACGTTTAAATGAAAGCAAACAAAAAATAAATTAAAAATTAGAAAGAGAAATTTACGGTAAATCTGAAACAGAATGACACACATACAAGTAGACGTACGTATTTGGAAAAGTACGTAAAATTTAACAAATAAATATTATTATGATATTATAAGTCGTAGAATGAAATTCAGATTATTGACTTATTTGGGAAAAAAAATCTTCCCCTTCCAATAAGTGATTTTGATGGTGTAGTTTAAACCGATGCTTAGGGGGGGCTCAGTGGCCGCAACGTTTTAGGCGTTGACACGGCGCTCATCACTGTAAGGTAAAGGTCCCGGGTTCGAATCCAGCGGTCCTGCATTCGAACCCGACATATTTACAAATGGGCTTTTTTTCAAAAACACCGGCACCCCGAAGGTTGATATAACCTCTGCCGTTGCGAACCCTCGTAAAAAAAAATTTAAAAAACGATGCTGGTGCGGGTTTACATCATTCACTACTACAAATTATGAGTTAAGAGACGTGAGCCATTCGGTTTTAGATTTGGAGTAAATTTCTCGTTAGGAAGCTTTTTTGAAAAACATTTTGGCTGTGTAAATCCCATTTATTCATTATAAAACCTCTTTAGAACAAAATTTAAAAAAAATCAAAAATACAGATTTATTTATTTTTCTTTTTTATTTAAAAGTTTGCAACTCAATAATAAATCCGTTTAGAAAACGAAAAAAAAAATTGGTTTAGTGTAGAAATGAGAGGGCGAATATATGGATTTTGGTAACACGGTGGCGGATGAACGTACTACACATTACATTTAGCCTAAAAAAAAAAAAAAATATAAGAATGTTTAATCATATTCAAAATACTGTAGAATTAGGAAAAATCTGTGGTTTTTGAAATGATCGAGGTGCGTAGAAACATTTTCTACTAAGTAGATGTACTTTTCCAGGCAAGATTGTCAGAAATTTTTCCTAGTCACTATTTCCAGATCAATGATGAGATTTGCTAACCTAATTACAGTCATTATTTAATAAAAAATGGAATTGCAACAACGTAAAAAATAACGCTGATCGTTGTTAAACAATGGACCTTTCACTTATCGAAACGAGATCGTTACATTACGAATGGAAATAGGCGGATATCGTCGTCCATTCCTAGGTTGGATAACGGCCGATCGGCGTGTGGGTCCATTGTAAGAGCTGGGGAAATGTTTCTTAACGGGCGAATCGAAGGAAAGGTCGGAGTTCTCACGGAGTCCTTGATTCTAAGCGGAACAGGTGAAGTCCCCCGGGATTTACATAACCTGATAAAAAGCCAAGGACTCGTTTCTGTCGCCGAAGCGACTGGGAGTCTCGCCGTTTGTTGTTTTACAAAATATCCGCTTACAAATACGTGCAGTAGACAGAAGAAACTGACTGGACTTAGAAGCTTCTTACTCCCTTATTTCGGAATTTTTCTCTTTATTTTTTATTTTATTTTATATTTTGGCCGAAGTTAGATATTTTAAGTCATTAAATGTAAACTGTCAACATACAGTACAAAGAAATCTTTTCTCAAGTTTACTTAGCTGATATTTATAACATATTGGTTCACAGGTCAATAGTAAGGCATAAGATATTCCTTGGCGCAGTAATCTGTTAGATTGAAGTTCAATCAAAACAAGCTATCAAAAAAAAAAAAAATTGTAATGATTAGCCAATTTACGCAACACAGGGACAATGACAGCAACCCTATCAACACGCCTTAGACATACTGTTAGAACCAACTCCATTGGAAAAATATATATACAAGGAAAAGGTTTGGAAAGCTTATATAGATTCCAAAAACAAATGAAGAGGATGGGGACTAAACATTTGGGAAATATAATAATAAAAAATTAAAAATACAAAACAATATTTTGGCATATCTTCCGACCTGTGCGTAGTCTTGGGGCACGGCGGCGGGCACAAATCGCCGTCTAGTCCTCAGTGCTATACGGATTTTAAAATGTATGTAGTGTTTTTGTGAGCTTGGGTTGTGTCTGTGTTAATTTATTGAAATGAATTTATTAGCAAGGAACGGGGTATATAACCCCGCCCCGAGGAATATCGAATACTTCGGGGTGAGTGTGTGATTTTAGAGAGTAAAAGTAAGTTATTAGCAAGAATGGAGTGGGTTCAACCCCTCCCCGAGGAATATCGAATACTCTGGAGGAGTGAATGTGACCAGACTATGTTTGTGATAATGAACATTTATATGCGTGTGTTGTATGTTTTGTTTCTATTCTGTATTTGACAACCTGAAGCTCAAACGAGAGGCACTTTCAGATATCGAATTAGTACACAGATAAAAGAAAAGAGTAAGGAACCAGACCAACACGCTCAAATGGTTGCAGTTTAAAACAAAATACTCATGAAAGACCAGAAAAAGGGAAGAAGAAAAACACGCAGAGGGCCAGCGATGACCTCAGCTGTCTGTCGGCTCAAAAAAACCCCACTTTATATACACAAAACAAAATCCACACTATACAAAAATGAAAAAAATTGGCTGTATTATTTTATTATTATTATTTATCAACATTGTTTGCAACATAACGAAAAGAAGAAATCGTGAAAATGGGCCAAAACCAATGAAGGAGCCGAGCCAAGTTTGGAAATGAATGGTGGAGTGAGTGCGGTATTCAATCCTTTTAAAAAGATAGTTCCTACTCACAGTAAGTTGTTTTCCAACGATAAGGATTTCGAGCTTTTAGCTCATCGTCAGGTATGAGAATTCTACAACCACGTCTCTCGACATGAACTACAAAAGGCCAAGTTTATTCTGAGTAAGCTCAAAGTATGAGTATTTAAACTAATTAGGGAAAAATTGAAGGATAAAGTAGTCGGGCTCTTAACGATATACCCACCGCGACCAGTATTGGCCTATTGTGCATCTCCATTACTATCTAAAACTTCCCAATTTTCCTCAATTTTAAGGCTTTTGACCCAAACCTTTATCAAGGAATACCATGTGTATCCTTGAGATCGGCCTTTTATTCTTTCAGGAGTAAGAATCTCAGCCTGCATAACCATTCACACCAACAGATGCAATGTTTTTCTGTTTCTTCTTCTTTCTGGCAATATCTACAGAGGCTTGTTTCCCCACATCTGCCTTCGGAGTCTGTAGTCAAGTCAAACTATTGTTCTAGTCCTAACACGTCCTCGTTTTAATAGTTATGCCGTTATTTTAGATAAAAACCGTTGATGAAGTTTTTCGCATGTCTCTTTCACCACCGAGGACTTATTCTTCATCCATTGCCTGATGTATCTACGGGTTTGATATATTAGGTGAAAACACCAAAATCTTTTATGTTGAAATATCAGCTTTCAATGCTTTTACCATACAAAATCTTACAAGATACACTGACAAATCATTACCAACAAATTATCCTGGAACCTACACATCATAACCTAAAGTAAAATATCTCTAATGGCTAGCAGAAGAACTGTTGGTAAATCTTGGGGACTAAAGCTGAAAATGGCTTGTTCGGCAGTAACAAGACGTAAGGTATAGCTCATTAATCTAGTAGGCTAAAGCTCAAACAAAAACAGGCTGATCAAAGATTAAACAGTGTGCAAATACGAGAAAATCCATGCATGTTGACAACATCCCCATCAGCTGCCTGAAATGAACTATTGGACTTCCAAAATATAACAAGGAAAAGCTCTTACAGACACCAATAATTTGAATGAGGCATGTTGAGCGACAATATAAATAAAATCAGATACCCATTCCTGGAGGAACCAGGCCAGATAAATGCTGTGAAAACCGAAAATATGAGCAAACAAACTCTTGAGGAAAGTACTCTTCGGCCTTTTAGAAAAACTGACAATGCTTGTGTCACAAGAAACCTTAGATGAACAAACAAATCCTCATGAGATCAAAAAGTCACGCAGCTCTAAAACCATTAGCACGTAAGAAGGTCACATCCAAAATAGTCGGTGAATGCATCCAACAACTGGGAAACCTGGCAATATCTTTAGTGCCAAGACGCAAAAGTATTTAGGGTAATGAACAAAGAGCATGCTGACTAGAAAAGGATCTTCAGGACTAACTAGAGATCCAGACCGTCCCCGACCTCCGAATGGGCCCAGAAAAAAATGGCTGAATTATAGAGGTACTAGACATAATAAACTCATAGTTGAAAAGCCCTCGCCAAAACTGGTATAAACATTGCTACAATTAGGGTAATACTCATGGGAGTGAGTTATACCGGTTACTGGGAAAATGCATGAGTATATTCATCGACCCCATTTTTCGATTATGCAATGAGGAGGAAGAAACTGACATCCATATTATCTTCGAATACAAAGCAACCAATCAATGGAACCATAACCTAGGGCACCAAGTTGACCCGGGAAAAAGAATTGAAGGAATAAAAGTCAATGACCCTCTACTTCTTAAAAAGATTGAACTGAACTAAGCAACTAGGAAACTAAAATAAGCTAAAAGGCTACAATGCTTGAATACCAAAGCCCGCTTCCTTGTATACTAATCATCATCATAGCATCAGTTTAAAGATACTTGCTTCATAACTCTAATTAAAAAAATTAAAATAAAAGTATAAAGGAAAATTGAATAGCCTGCTATACTTTTGGAATCGCCAGAACACAACACAGCATTAGGCAAAAATCACATGTTATTATTGATTTTATAATATTATATTTTATATCAGTTCCCTTGATTTCTTTGAAATAAGGAAGATGAGAAGGAATTATTATTACAATGACTGATTTGTAACAGTAATTTTTCAGTATCAATTACGTTATTTCTGTCTTCTTCCCATCGTTATGGATGTTTCCTTAGTTTCTTGTTTCCTTAGTTTTTCTGTTTACTTATATAAAAATAATACTTTATAATACTCCCACGATTATCATCTTCTGTTGCGCAATGATTAGAACTCTGTCTACTAATGATTTTTCAATATATCTAGTTTTCTAGTCGTGTTTTCACACCAGCCACTTTCGATAAACAGGAGGCTACTGTAAAAAATGACGGTAACGCCGTCACTCATGGAGAAAGATCTACGGTGATTGCCGAAACCGTTTGACCAGGAAGCAGAAGGAAATCAAAGGGCACTCCTTTCGCCATATCCAGATCCTTGTCTCGAGGATTCCGTCTGTGAATACATGAATGGTTGAGCAGGGCGTGATTGCACAAAGTGGAGGGATGGAGTGTTAAAGAGCGTAAACTTCGTGATGAGACGGAGCGTGCCTCGACTTTCTTCTCGACTAGTTGGCCCTTTTTAACCAATTAGTACAATTGTCCGTATAATTTGAGGTAGGAAGTAAATTGTCTTTTCCACAATAGGCATTTAATTTTTCAGACGCGTTTCGGTCTAATATAGACAGACCATCTTCAGTGACCATATAACAAAATGGTCATATGCAGGTAAGGAAATTTGAGGTTAGGACATAATAAATTATATAACAAAATGTTATAATAATCATTTTGGTAAAGTATTTATTATTAGCTTACATCAAATTTAATTATCTAATTGCCTGCATATAATTAGTATATAATTTGTACCACTTTTGTTATTTAGCCACTGAAGATGGTCTATGTTAGACCGAAACGCGTCTGACAAAATAAATGCCTGTTGTGGAAAAGAAAATTTACTCCCAAACCATCAACATATTATGAAGTTCCATAAAATCAAGATGGACATAATCAAAAAATTAATTATCTATATAAAAGATTTGCAACATCTGAAACGAAAAGAGCATCCGTGGGACAGTTTGTGTGAAGATGAGGAAGTCATTAGGATATCTTTCAGATGCTTTCTTGTTTCGGAGAAATGGTTTTCCGGATAATTAATTTCCTCCTTATATAATTAATACCTTCTATAATTAAAATAATTAGCGTTGCCTTTATATGTGAAACCTTTTAGGCTCTCATGTCATCATCAACACCTATTCGGATAAAGATCAACTTGATATTTTCTATAATAGGAATAGGTCTCGTTCAATTATATTGTCTTAAAAAATCTTGTTAAATGGTAACAAATGTAACATAAACTAAAAATAATAAAAACACACATGATAATGAGATTTAATGCTTACGACCCGTAAAACTCTTAACCATGAAAATTACCGGTGTATCATTTTGATCTACAAGAAAAATTATGCTCCTTCACACTTGTAGTCGTGTAATACCGTATTACAATTTTTATGTTCTCTTCGCCTAATTTACAAAACACAAGTTGAGCCATAAAAAGATAATAACGATTTTTTTGCTTTTATTAAACTTGTGGTTACAGCAGGTGTATTGATATTGAAAGAGAAATGTACGATTATCGTGAAGATCAAGAAATACCGAATAATTTTCAAAGGTTTGTCTTCTTTTACTTGTACGTCATACAGAACTGAGGAAGTAATTTAGGTTTGAAAAATTCAATTAATGATAATATCCATACCTTTTATCCGACTTGCTGCTTCTCATCTGTCCTTTTCTTCAATCCCTAAAATAAAATAAAAAATATGTTATTTAAAAATGTTAAATATCATGAGTAATATTACTAAAATGTTTTTTGTAGTTTTGTACAGTTTTTTAAATTGTTTTATTTGTATCGTTTACTACATATTGCAAATACATGTTAGAAATGGGATCAGAAAACATATTTTCACACGGTCACGGCACTAATTCCGCCAATGCTCCCTGTTTTGACTATATTATTGTCAGCTCAAAACCGCGCAACCAGCGACAACGCAAGGTAAAAGAAATGCAAGGATAAGAGACTAATTCTCAAACCTATAATCTATATGATCAAAAAATCAGTAAAATACAAGTTTTCTTTAAAATGAAGTTTGTTGTTCAGATATCTTCTATGCTTTTGTATCTCAAGAACGTTTCATCATTTCGCGATATTCTTACGTTAGGTCTTGCGTTTCACTGAGAGTGATTTTTATTAAACAAACACACCACTAAAGACGAGGAAATATGCAAACAACTCTGACAGATCTGAATAGCAGAGATAGGCGGAGCAGGATGATCGGCACGACTCAAGTTCATGATTTATCAGTCCGTAGAGCTCCACGAGAAATTTCACGATTTATTATATATATTAAATAAATTACTTATTAAAATGGGTATAAAAAGTTGATTTGCTTGCCCTGTTTTTTTATTCGAATAAAACTACGTTGATATTTTCAATTCTTGCGGCCTCAGATTTAATATTTTCCCGCTTTATCTAAGATGTAAGAGATATTTGAATTTTGTTAAAGGTGGTGAAAGAGAAGGAGGGAAAAAACCGGAGCAAGTTCCGACCGCAACCTTAAGTACACTAGAAAGTTGTAAAACTTGTAACGTAAGAATTATCCCAGAATGTAATTGTTTGCTACGGCTCACCCTAATAGATTTGTTAACACGAAATATCGTACCTCGAAAGTGCCGAAACATCAGGGGAAATTCGAACTGGAGGGGCATAGAACAAGAAGCGGCGAGGATGGTCGTTTTAAGATTCCCAGATCCCTACATTCCGCCTTATCCGCGGATCACTTTGGCTTTCGAAAATCCTTAAAAGGCGTTCCTTGAAACCCATTCACCTAGGAAGAACGAGATGCGAGACAATGGCAGAAGAGCAATTAGCCGGTGATCGATGGAGAGCCGACATATTCGCGTTTACATCACTGTTCACACCTTCAGATTAACAGTGCAGATTTGGGAAAACTTTCACAAGGTTTTTTTTCTTAATTCTCTCTTCAGTTTGTCTCAATTAAGCAGTTTAACCTCTGTCTGTTTCTTTGGTAACTTTCAAGTGTACTGGCGATAAGAGTCAAGGCAAAACTTTCTTAGTAACAATGATCTTTTGAATAAGTTGACCCAAGATAACATCAACCGTGAAAAACTTTTAAAACAAAACACTGATCTTTCCCGATGATAATATCTTTTTTGAGCCAAGGAGATGAAAAATTATATTGGATAATCGAATTTTTATTTCCAGAGATTTCCCTTGGAATTTTCACTTTAAGTTTAGAAAGGGGACACAAGAAATTAGAACAAGGGAAAATAATTCAATATTAACCACCAGGAATGAAAGAGTTAAATCATAGGAAACAAAAACAGTAGAACAGTCTTGTTTTGTTTGAATTATCAACAAAAGCACCTTTATATAGATGGTTTTAAATTTAAATAACAAATCTTGGACGGAAGGGAAGCCTCCTTTTCTCTGAGAAATTATTTCAGTGCTTTAAGAAAGAAAAAATTTCGGCAATTTATGAAAAAGTGCTAGTAAGCACGAATTGATATAACTGCAAGGTTATCGCCAAGATAACTCGTCTTAAATTACATCTGGGTTAAACTTGTAATTACTAGAATTTTTTAAACTAATTTTCGAACTTAAAAAGGATAATAAAGCAATATATTTGTTTCATAAAACAACTTAATTAATGTGCTTAGTATTCAGGAAGATAACATATAGGTTTTGAAATATTTTTGAGAGTGGTTGTTGTAAATATGCTTAATTTATTGTTTATAATGCCAAACAAGTAAAATCGTAGACCACTATTTAAACACTATATGTGTGTTTGTGTTGTGTTTATGTTGATCTATTGAAATGAATATAATTTATTAGCGTGAAAGGAATGGGTTGATAAACCACACCCCGAGGAGTATAGAGTATACTCTTGGATGAGAGAGTGACGTTTGGAGTGTAAAAGTAAGTTATTAGCGCGAATGGAGTGGTTTGAACCCCGCCTTGAGGAATATCGAGTTCTCTGGGGGGGGGAGGCGAATGTGACCAGACTTCTATGTTTGTGGTAATGAATTGTGTGTTTTCTATTGTATGTTTTGTTTCTATTCTGTATTTGCCAACCTGAGGCACAAACAAGAGCTAGCACTTTCAGACATCGAAGTAGTATACAGATAAAAGAAGAGAGTCAGTAACCAGACCAACACGCTCAAATGGCTGCAGTTTAAACCAAAGCATGAAAACCAGAAAAAGAAGGAAAACACACAGATAGCCAACGATGACCTCAACCGTTTGTCGGCCCCTAAACAAAATAAGTACAGTTTCGTGTTTTCCTTCCTAATAATCTTCAGGTTCTTCTTTTCTTTTCCTTCGATGAACTCTTTCATTGTAAGCAAACAATATATTGGGAGGAAATTAGTAAATCAATCATAGAGGATAAAGGAAGAAATTGTTGGATGTCGTTTGAGGATATTGAATTTATCCTAATGAAACTCCCTCTTTTGTGAGTTTCATCTACAATCTGAAGCTACAATATTCCTTTCATTTGTATTCTTCTTTAAACTTTTCAATGAAAACTTAACCTTAATAAAAGTCTGTAACGTGCTCGTTTTTTTACAAGCTAAACAAAATAAGCAGTTTTGTGTTTTATTTTGTAATCTAATTTGTTTCTACCTTTCTTTGTCGACGAACTCTTTTATTATAAACAAACGATAAGTGGTGAGTACATCAAACCTTAACCTAAATTAATAAAAAAAAGTTGGCGAAATAGCACACTGGCGGATGGTTAGCATGCACCAAACTATCTTTTAGTGTTGAGTAACTATTGTTAGCATTGAGCAGCAACCAATTTCCAAATAGCACATTTGTGCTAGAAAACACACTTAACACAGTCTGGGTCACCCTAGTGGCTAGTAGTCCTTATTGGACTACCTTTTTTCTCGCATGTTAAAGTCACTTGTATATTTCACTTTACTTTCAATTGATTCTTTTCAGTCTAGTCGTAACTCGAAATATTCAGACAAAATTGGATGGAAAAAATCATAGAATTTTTCGTTGTTTTTGAGGCTCAGTTTGGTGCCGTCGAGAAATTGAACTGTATTTTTATTTTGCTTATGGGTCAGGTATCGGCTAAATTTTCTTTAAGATTAACAAAAAAATTTTTTCGAAATTTTGTCCAAAATATCACAAACTGCTCTATTTCTTTGAGGGAAAATGGGTAGGCAAGAGTTGTTCTCCTGTTGGTCGTATCGGGTTTGCAAATAATATTGCCAAATTAAAATAGCACTAAATCGCCAAAAATGGTTTGATAGTTGTAGGAAAACAAAAATAAAAGTTTGAAATACAGCTCATTCTATATGCTTATCAAAGAACGTGCTGTATTTTTAATTATCAAGGAAGTCGAAGCACATGGGTCGTTGCTCCGTCCTGTTTTTGTCCTTCGAGGCGGAAGCACCAGTTGAAACTAACAAAACGATAGTTTTAAATTTTTATTGTATATTAATTAAGACGTTAGAAAGTTAACCAAACGACGGTGCAAATTAATCCCCGTTCATTCGGGCAAGACGAAGGTTTCAGGTGGAAAAAGGCTCCGCCCTGTTCGTGAATCTAATTCCTACTTTATATAAGTCATACCATATTTATTTGAAATAAAGTCGTGTCTGGCGGAATAAGTCGATCGTGACACAAAAGGAGATATTTGCATGGGAGGAGAGGTCATTTCTCTACAATCAGAGCGGTTGTTCCTCTTAGAAAGTACAATGGTACGATATCCACCTTAAATATTCATGGGGCCATTACGGTAGAAACGTTATAGACTTTTCACTCGGATGATTGTTTCGAATCGGGATGGGATTTGGGCGGATCGGTTCCTTTTCGGACTTTTAAGCCCGGTCCTGCGGTGAACGGTTATAACAAAAATACGGCTTCGACCTTGATAATAATCCCAGATAACATGTCCTGAGAAAGTTAAAGGTTATATGAGACGTCCGTATCATTTCTCTCTCTAGTCCCTTTCATCAATTTTACTTTACAAATAGCGATCCAGGCGAATAGAATTGTGAATTCATCCCGACATCATCCACGAAAAAATGCTCATCTGTCATCAACTAATAAAGTTTGTTTCATTTGTTAAGTTTTCACTGTAACTAGAGATACACTTTCGCTCGTGGCATACGTAAGGCGTAGAATCGTTACCTTAACGGAAATTTCTCGAAAGAGCGAAATAAGCGAAAAGACAACCGAAAGGGAAAACGTACAAGGTGTTCAAAAATGGCATAAGAAATCAAGATTTATGAGATGGCACTAATAGTACTTGTTCTCAGGGCTTGGTAACGAACGAAAAGGAAATATCATGTTGAAAAGTGAGACAGCCCCAGGGAGACACGAATTTCAGATACTGTTAACGATCGGATCATTTCGGCCGGTTTTCAAAAGGCCGTAAAGAAATATAACGACATTAATGTCTATTAATTAGACTAGATAGTTGGATCACTGATAAATCATTTACGTGGGCCCGATCTGGAGACATCTCTGGTATCTTGGCAATCAACATGTGCACTTCCTCGCTTGATGCTGTCACGCTGGAGAAATCTATGAACGACTTCCTAATTAGCAGTTATCATTATTCAGTGTTTCATCTGTGGGGAGGACAATTCATTCTGCCTGGGGCCCTAAAACTTCAGCTTTCTACCCTTTCTTCCTTCACGGACACGACTGCCGATAAATTCAAGGAACGAGATTTTTAGTCCATTTTGTTCACGACCTGTTTCAAATCATTTTAAGATGGCCTGCACAAATCTTTAAATCATTAAATCCTTATTGGGGAGGTTATTTAAACTGATTTACAATTTGACAACCATGATTTTTGGTTATAAATTATAAGTTCACTCGTTTCGTGGTCCGCTTGACCAATTAATATATTTCAATTAATTAAGTTTTTTAGTTGAGATAAAAAGTCAGTGAAAATAAAAAAATAAAATTGAAAAATGGCAAAAAGGAGGGAAAATTCAAAAGGTTGGGGTTGAGATGGGAAGATAGTGTCCGAGTGGATCGAAGTCAGGATAGCTCAAGTGGTAGAGCAGCGGCGTATCTAGCCGAAGGTCGTGGGTTCGAATCCCGCTCGTGACACTGACTTTTTTATCTCAACTAAAAACCTTAATTAATAAATTATAAGGTTATGAATCATCGCGACTGGATAAATATAATGTCCAACTGCAAATAAACAATCAAAAGGCTCGGTTTGTCTAAATGGAAAACAATGCCGATCCATCCACAATTAGTTACACTATTGAAAGCAATTTGCTCCGCAATTACATTTATTGGTTTTTGTCTTTAACGCCCATCAAACAAAAGAAAACTGAAGGGAAATAATTCAAAATAAATAATACATGAAAAGCTATAAAAATGGCATACCCGGTATAATTTCCAACAGAGTTTATGGGCTAAAATTTCCATTCGCAATATTTTTTTTTTTAATTAAAACAATATTGACTCATCAATGATGTAGGTGATTGATTGGAATTAAAATGTAGCGGTCATAACAGAAGAAACGATAAAAGGCTGAAACCGTTTAGAGAGATGGCTTGTCAAAGTCTGCGGGCCAATGAATGCGTCGTTTCCGATAATGCTTAGTCTCGCTGTGTCAGACTTTAATATATTTCCATGTCCAATTGTAGGTTTATATCGCACGATACTCATGTACTTCAATGTTTGATAACCATATTAAATTTGAACATAAAATACTTTTGTTTAGAAGAAATTATAAGAGCTAACATAAGTTAGGTTTTTAGTGAAAGTCAACATGATAACGGGCATTTCGGCCTTTTTTGGATAATGGTCCGCCTAATTTCACTAGTTTATTTATCAGACGCATTTCAGCATCTCACCATGTCCAATTGTGTTCTTACAAATATCTCATGATTTTCGTAAGTGTTTGAGTTCATATATGCATGTTGAACCAACATATCGAACCATATTGAATTTCGCCAGAATTTCAGCTTCCCACAATGTAAAATATCTTTGTTTAACAGAAGAAATTATAAAGGGTAGAAATAAGTTACATGAAATTTCTAATGGAAGTCGATAGGATGGCGTGTAGTTTAGGCTTTTCGATCATCCTGGTCCGCCTAGTTTCGCTGGTTTTATCGGTTAAACGCGTTCCCGTATTTCGCCATATGCAATGGTATGTTTATAATAGCTCAATATAATTATTCATGTTTAATTATTTCCACCCCACCACTGAAGAAGGAGAAACGTCGGAAAACTAGCAGACAAAATCAGCGAGATTAGGCGGACCTGATTATTATACTTCTGGTGAAAGTCGAAGTTCAGCTTCACACAATAAAAAATAATTTTTGCATTCATAGAATAAACCATAAAGGATGAAATACGTTATTATATTAAATGAGCTGAGTATGTAAATAATTCCGAACAATAATTAAAGATTGAATATTTAAAAACCCACAGATGGAATACCGGGATGCATATGACCGACAAAAAGCTAGACCAGACCGACATCATTATCCTAAGACAACTTCGTGCGAAAGTCGAAGGTGGCTTTAGACAACAAATACTTTTATTATTATTGAAAGAAACATTGAAGTACCGAAACAGTTCAACGGGTTTTCCTGTGAAGGTCTGCGGTGTGATGAACTTATCGGTTGATCATTTTCGAATCCTGGTGGTTCGCTCAATCTGTATGCTATCTCCAAAGGTAGGCTTGTAAATATCAAACAATAACAATGAATGAGTGAATATTTACAAAGCAACCACGAAGGTGGTGGAATGGAGAAACCAGTCTGAACAGACAAAACCAGCGAAACTAGACGGACCTGAATATCCAAACTGTCTTTATGATAATTTTTAAGCTAAAACTAATCTAATCGAAAAATTCGCGTAGATATACTCTCTGCTCCGTAACCCGGCAAGCAAAAACTAGAAATTCTGTCTGCATTTCTAAAACAACACCAATAATTAAAAACCGTCATCGCGTGTAAATTAAGAAATTAATAATTGATTGGAAACAAAATATTTTTTTATTAAACAAAAAAGAAAAGAAAAAAGTCTGCAACAGTTTAGTGAGATTTCTTGATGTCTGCAAGGGACTTGTAGTTTACCGTGATCGATCCTGGTTTTGCTTCGGACATGACTAAACTACATTTCATATTAGACCAACCACTGATGATATCGAATACTCGAACTCAATAGTTATCTTATGATCTTCATTGGTTCATTCACAGAGCGTCCTGGTCCGCTTACCCTCGCCATTTACGTAGGCTTATCAGACGCATTTCGTCATTTCTCTATCTACTGTGTTAAATTTCTACCTTGGAATGTCGGTGGTAAAAATCAAAATGATTAAAAAGAACACTATCGCAGTCTCTTATCCATATATTTAAAGAATGGACAAACTGTTGTGTCTGGAGATCATATTTTCTGAATAGTAAAGGGAAATTTTCATAAATAAACTTTCCTTAAAAAAGAAGCCTACAATCTAGAGTACAAATTGTTTTTGTTTTTTCGGCAGATTTTGTACTAACAGTATTAATACTAATTTCCCCCTTTTTATTAATACTAATGTGCCCACTGAGAAGACACCTCTCCGGAATGTGTATTCTACCAGATCCTTTTTGCCGTTTTTGCGAAATAAAATAAGAAACGGCAAGGCACTACCTCGCAGAGTGTGATAGGTATGCTAGTTCTAGATTTGAAATGTTTGAAGGAGCGGACATCACCAAATCACTCCCCGAGATAAAATGGTCCAAAATCTTGGGGTTTGAGAACAAGTCCAAGAGATTTATACAGGACACGTGAGCCGACCAAGTCCCGGACCTTTCAGGGATGGGGTACCAGTCTACCCAGGCATTTAATCTGTCGGGTCTTGGTCGCCCACCGTGCATGATGTATATATTGGGTTGTCCGGAAAATAATGCAGGATTTTGGTATTAAACAAAAAACAAGAAACTAGTTACTTTAAAGCAATGTTCTTTAATCAAAATAATTTCCCATACTCTCAATACATTTCTCCTAACGTGTTGGTAACTTATTAATTCCGTCTGAGTAGAATTCAGAATTTTTAGAATTGATAAAGTCAATAAATGCATTTTCCAGTTCCGTTTGATTTTTGAATATTATGTGTTGTAAGTAGTGGTCCAGGTGTCTAAAAAAATGGTAGTCAGTAGGCGAGAGGTCCGGAGAGTAGGGTGGGTGAGGCAAAGTTTCATAGCCAAGCTCCAATAATTTTTGTGACGTTACACGTGACACATGTGGTCGAGCGTTGTCATGCAACAAAATGGGCCCTTTCCGATTGACCAAAGAGGGCTTCATTACTGCCAATTTCTGATGCATGGTATTAATTTGGTTACAGTATGATTCAGCATTGATGGTTTCGCCAGGATTTAAGAAGCTGTAGTGTATTAAACCAAATGAAGCCCACCATACCGTAACCATTACCTTTTTTTGATGAGTTGGGGGCTTTGGAAAATGTATTGGAGCTTCTCCTTTGTCGAGCCACTGTCCAGAACGTCTAGTGTTATCGTAGAGAATCCACTTTTCGTCACATGTAACAATTCTGGCCAGAAATGGGTCATTTTTGTTTCGACAAAGAAGTGATGCACAAACATCAAAGCGCTGATTTTTTTGGCGATCGTTTAATGAGTGTGGAACCCAATTTTCGAGTTTTTTCACTTTTCCAATCGCCTTGAGGTGGTCAGCGACGGTCGTTTTACTGACTTTGAGTTGCTCTGCAAGTTCTCGAACAGTTGTTTTGGGGTTTTCTTCCACCACTGATCGCAGAACATCATCATTAAGAGAGGAAGGCCTTCCACGACCTTCTTCATCTTCAAGGCTGAAATCTCCCTCCCGAAATTTTTTAAACCACCTTTGCACAGTGCACTCATTAACACAACCCTCGCCCCAGACTTGGTTAATGTTTCTAGCCGTTTGGGCTCCGCTTCGGCCGAGTTTAAACTCGTAAAAGAAAATCGTACGAAATTCTCGCTTTGACATTATAAGGATGACTGAATTATTTCCAAGTAGCGGAATGCTACAGAGGTAAACAAACAATATCATTTGGAAGAGGATTAATAAGTGTTGACATTCATACAAATGAGTAATCCTGTAAACGTAAACAGAATATTTTATATAGATTTTTTTTAATGAAAACTTAAAATCCTGCATTATTTTCCGGACAACCCGATATATAATACTAATTTCCCATCAAACACAATTTGTTCATTCACAGAGCATAGTGATCCACCTAATCTTGCCATGTACATAGGCCTGTCAGATGCATTTCGCATTTTGCTCTCTTCAGTGCTGAGTCAGTTATCGAGATATTTACACAATGGACTTTTGTGCCTGGAGATCGTATTTTCTGAATAAGACGAATGAACTTTCACTCAATTTCACATAAACAAAAACTTTCCTTAAAAAAAGAAACCTTAAAATCAAGTGTAATACCTGAGACTGTACAATATCAATAATGTACACAGTATATTCACAGATCACCCTGGTGTGGTTTGTTGTCAAACATTATGTACTTTGAAGTAAATTAATTAACTTGTAACCTTCAATGGTTAAAAGCAAATACAACTCGCATAAGGGGCACATACACAGAGAGACGCTTAGGCCAATCATTGAACTTGGTGAAATGCCAAAAAAAGACTGACAAACCAAAACAATAGATGATTACAAACCGGGTGGATGTAAAATGAAGTACGCAATATGATGGTTAAAATCAAATAAAACTTTCATAAAAGACGCACACAGACAGGGAGACACATATACCAACTACCGACCAAAATGCCAGTTTACGCGCGTGAATCCTTTTTTAGAAGTTCCGTTAAACGAGTTCCTCAGAAAACGCCGAGACTATACGGACGGAGTTGATCAGGATCGATCAAAGCGCGTCGAACCGTATTGTTTACATAAACTAGGCCTGTGCAAGCGAGGAGAAGCAGTTGGACTCTCCCGGCCGGCTTCTATTCATTTGAAAGTAGCATTAAAGCTAGCAGCGCGCCGGCCATTTCTTCGGAAACAATCTACTTTTTGTCGAAAGCGTGGACAGGTTTGATTATACGTTTTAAGCCGGCTGCCCCCTGGCTACACGATATACCCTCAATCCTTTTTGTCCTATTTTTCAACCCCTGGTAGTACTTGTAATCACGATTCTTGAAGACTAACCGTGCATTACTACCGTGGTAACTTTTTTTTTTTTGCTGCACCGACAAAAAATGAATGGAAAAAAGAAACCTCGGACAACGTCAGGTAATCATAACGTTTTTAACGGGATATGCATCGAAATTCCTTTTCGGCTTCAATAATCAATACATTTCACGACTCAAATTATTTCGAAAGAGAAGAGATTTATATTTTTAAAGAATAAAATTTTTTCCCAAATTAGTAGGCCTCATAAATATTTTCTTCCATCAAGAAATCAACGGGAGTGACTTTCAAAGTATATGACCCGACCAACCCTGTTATCAAGTTTATACGTTTAGAAGAGCGTGTTAGGAACTATGTGGATATGCCAAGGCTCAGTTGTGGTTTACGATGTACCAACTTTTCAAAGTCACGCAATTTCAGCGATTTGGAAACCTTTTATCTTAAGGATTTAATATTTCTCAGAAACCCGACGTCCATCCAAAGAATGTGACCAACCTAGTTAACAAACAGTGTGTTATATTAACCAATAGAGTTTTAATGTTATATCACCAATAGAAACATGTTTACAAGAAAAAATAGGTGAATGAATTATAAAACCATTCTAGTAAAACTCAATTTTCGGTTTTAAAATATTATATAGATCCAAGCAGAATTTAATTCCCTCCTCTGGCCCCACGGAGGGCCTTAAATCTTCTAGGCATCGAAAAAATAAGCGATCGGATTTCGCCTTGTGAAACAAAATCCCATTGTGATTCCTTTGATTGTTGCAAGTGGCGGATGATGTCTAACCCGTCTCTTTTTCATGTCGCATAAGTGAGCTATAGGATTCACGTCAGGTGAATGTACTGAATTCATTGTCCTAATCCCTACATCCTCCAAGCAATGTGTAACAACTCGAAATACATACTGTCGAGAATTATCAAGCATTAACACGAAATTGTCGAGGGTCACCCTTGGGATAAATGCAGCGATGGGACCACTGCTTCAAGAATAATCTCCTCAATATACATTAGTACAGGCATATTTTATGTAATCAGGTTGCTATTGATTCCACCACATACCATAACTGACTGCCTTTGAAAAGGCTGTAACTCACGCATGGTATATGAAGTAAAGCGTTCTCCATGACTTCTCGCCACAAGGTCCCGGTCATCTGATTGTCAAAAACCAAACCGGCTCGCGTGTGAAGGGAACAGCCACCATTGTTCGAGTTTCCTGATGCTGATTTGATAATGTTCGCATTTCTACTCGATGTTTCTCCAGTAGTGGAAAAACTGAAGTCTTCTAGGGGCTAGGCTATTCTCTGGAAGCCTTCCCATGAATGTTTTAGAGCTGAACCTTACATTACGGATCGTTTGGAGTTGACTACCGGTAAAAGCAGTAAAATGATCGTCTCTAGTTGTCGTACACCGCGGTCGACCATATTACGTTCTATTCGACTTTCGGCGGCCCTAAACCGCTACCGACGGATGCGTGGATGGTAGAGCGCGGTACACCCAAGACTTTGGCTATGTAATGGACGCTATCCGTCGTTGGCCAAAGCATATCCCCTGGTGAGATAAACCAATTAACTCAATCGACACACTGTTTCTGGTAAATATAAAAATTTGACTGATTTTCCTTCTTTGTAATCAAAATACTTAACATGGTTTATTAACCCTATATAAAGGTAAAGAACTTTTAATCTTTCGCCCGTTCGCACACGGATCGATTAGTTTGCAACTCTAACTTCAAATCGGTTGCACAGGCAACTGTTGATGACCTTGCCCGTGTAGGCGAAGGGGGTTCACACACAACTGAAAGAGATCAACTTGAAAACACTATCCAACTAACTGGTTGCGTGCGATGGTTCTTCCGGTCACGAAACCGCTTCAGATGCATGGTTGCACCGTTTCACATCCAATTTGCGCGTATTGTCTTAGAGTGATCATGAATGATCAAAAAATAAACATAACATATGTGGGAGAGGTGAAGAAACACGAAGAACGATACAATTACAACCTTGGTGCTATTCCAGAAAAGACAATACAGCAAATTCCAGTATTGCTTGGACACACCACTCACCCTCCGGGATAGTCTTCGTCCACTCGAGCTAAGAAAGCCCTGACGATGAAGAATAAATTCAAAGCCACAAAAACAAGACTGGCAACATTGACAGGAAAGAGGGCTGTATAATGTCCCACCTTAGCCAGATAGCTGAATTGGAATAATTAAGTGGTTCTCAAATTAAATTATTCAGACACAGAATTATCAATGTTATCGATGAGATATCACATCACAGCCTTGTGTTCATCGTAGTCACACTGCTGTCATCAAAGTCGGGTTCTTCTCATATCTCTGGCTTTACATCTCGCCTTTCAAGTACCTCTGGAAATAGTTATGTTTCACAGTCAATGTACCTTCACCACCAACATCGATCCTACTATCACGGGGAAAGGAGTTTTATACCGACTTTACGCAGGCTTTCAATACCAACGATTATGAGGGACAAGAATTTTAGGTTATCCATTTACAAAACGGTGTTTTTTTCTGGCATTTGTTATGCATTTAAATTAGAATTTTATTTAGTATCTCTCTTTCTTGAATACTTTTCAATTATTTACATTGGAATTTTTTAATTTTTGTTTTGAATCCAAACAATAATTACATAATAAATAAAACTTCCCGCATTATCGACTTCTTCTGCAGTCACACATTCCCTCATATTTGTGTCCTTCTTCTTTTAGGAAGGATCAACCATCGTCGCTAATTCAAGGTAAGAATATTTGTCCATTCTGTAGAGTGCTATAAACTTGTTGTCTGTTTAATTCAATTAGTCTGCTGCTACGAACAGCCTGGGGTTCATGTATCCCCCTTCGTACGGATGGCTCCAATGTACACTTCGTAATGCTTTTTGTAGTCTGCAGTAGTAATAATAGGCAATTACGTCTTCTTCGTCTGCACTACTTGATGTATTAGCCAAAATTCATTTCGACTCCGACCAAAAAGGCTGATCTAGAATCAGCCGCACTCGTATGTGGTCAAAGGTTTTATTTTGGTTGCAAACTGGCTGTGCGTGTGACTGGCGTTGCAAACCACTCGACCTGTAGAAATGGCCAAATGCCTAGCAATTGTGGAGAATAATTAAATTCGAGTGTACGGTTTTTTAAGTTAATTTAACCATCTTGAATAGTGAAAAATTCCACATCAAACAAATGCTCGAGAAAAATGATAATTTATAAACTAGATTTGGTGTACTCATCCAAAAACCTGGAATTCTTGACATCAAAAGAGAATTAACATATTTTCTATATGTCAATTTTTAAGTAAGTGCTCAATGTTATTATTTTTAAGGATTTTAAATCAGATAAGTTATTCAGCTATACTGTCTGAGGTTTTTATTGAAAACATTAGACTTTTATATAAATATTTAAGCGAAGGACAAACCCTGTAGTGCCATTAATAATGATGGTGCTAATTAATTAAAAGTAAACGTTAAATGAGAAAAAGTCAGTATGAAGTTGTCTTAAATCTAGTTCGTTACACAAAAGTTCCATTTAAGTAAAATCTCATGAAAAATAAATGCCTGATACTGAACGTTTATCGTTAAAATCTGCATAAATTCTGACAACAATCGCCTTCCCTTGTCAGACGCCTGGAAAAAAGAAAGAACACAAAGAAACAAAAAAGGTGAAGGACTTTCATATAATCACGTGCATGTGGTTACTTTCTTTCAACCAAATACACCTACTTATCCCTCAAGTAAAAGAACCAGTCGTGCTTTATGTCTTGCATAGTTGCGCGGGTGAACCTCTGTTAAACGTCTTGTTCTCTTTCATTATCTCTTTTCCCCCTCTGCCCTAATTATCCGCTTTTGGTAAAGGGCGGTTTCTTTTTGGTGATCGCACGTTTTTTTTTCTAAGGTGCCATCCATGGGAAAGTGAGAAAAACGTGTCTTGGTCAATGTTATTGGCTTCTCAATCGAATGGTTTTGTCTGTTTTGATGAATAGGTTCCTTTGAAAATAAAAAAAAATAAAAAAAAATAAAAAAAAATAAAAAAATAAAATAAAGACACGAATTTTTTTAAAATTTCATTTTAGTCCCAGAGCAAAGTTATATAGAATACTTTATGGGAATAAATAATTTACGTTTTACAGCAATATCTAATCGCCATATTATTGCGGCTTTGATAATATGCTAATTTTTTTTAACAAGAACTAAACGCGATACCTATTATTTAAAGGAACAATGGATACAACAAATCAGCAATTTTGTTATTTTATCTTGATATTCAAGGCCTGATCACTAGCTCATTCTATTCTTATAATTGCACGATCCAGTTGACTTTCTAATATGCGAGATCGACGGATATCACTATTGATAGGGACTGAGCCGGCTAAGGTTACTTAAATGGACTGCCATTAGTGATGAACGTGTGATTTTTTAAGAATAGTACACAGTAAATAAAAACTACATGGCAGCATAGAGGAGAATATCAACTCTCTATGACGTTGACCCACTTCACACAAGTCACTTAAGCTCTCCTTTTTAATATCGAGTGACTTTCGTCCCTGTTGAATGACCATTGTGTCGAAACCCTTGTGTCGAGTGTCGGAGGGGAAAAAATGTAAAGACAGTCCGAGTTGTGCTCAATTAAGTCGAACCGCCTGTGGACAGCAGCTTTCACGATAGTCTTGAGCGACTATAGTTTTTCGAGACGCCAAAGCCGTCCTTCTGCGTAACGACGTCATCGTTGAGAATCGTGAAACGTTCAGTTTCGTCTGTGTAACAACGGTGAAAGCAATCACATACGCGATCTCCTTATCTGCGGTTTCTGGAACACGAAGACCATCAAAAGCCTTTTCCTCGTTTTTGAAAATATTACGTACAGTTGTTTTCTCCCTTAAAAACTGTTATTACCCCGTTTGAAAATAAATATTTCGGCCTTTAAGCCCTTTTATTTAAAAAATGAAACGCAATCTTGATAAAATTCAGACCGAGAGAAATTTTAGAAAAATAATGCTAGCTTATGAACATTCCTATAGTTTGACTGGTTCCGATCATTTTGGTCCACCTTGTCTCAAAGTTTGGGAAAGACAAACGTTTCACCACGACAACTTCAGTGGGTTTGTGTGTGAAGTTAGCCGCAAGCGCAATCATATTATAATCTTCAGTACATATTTAATGGGTCATAAAACAACATAACACGATAGACCAACAACTAAATGCTTTTGAAAGACTAAAACAGGAATTAGGATGGTCGGAAACGACCAAGCTACAGGTAAACTGAACAAACTGCAGTTTTCCAATACATACACCCTGTTTTTGGGTTCTAAATCTTCTTAAACAAGCCACTAAAGAATTCGAAATGTCAAATATCTAGTGTTACATACAGAAAACGTATAAACAGACCACCCATCAAATAATAGTGTCTTCGTTTGGGTCTTTTTTTTTAAGTTTTTAATTTTAAGTTTTAATGGCTTTTTAAACCATTCCTAAAGATCGCAAAATACCGATATATAATAGTTATCATAAAATGTTCAGTTGTTCCAAAAGACATCCTTACATCATACTGGGAGAAGTACCAGCAACTGATAAAGATTCCAATTTCTCTTTCTGAAAGACATTTCTAGTTTGGGCCTTCCTAGACCACTACAAAATGTCAAAGAGCCATTGTTTATTTTATAAACTTAAGTGGTGGGTCTCAAAAGCTATTAGAACTTTCAAAAAATAATATACGCAAGATATCCCTATGTGTTTTTTTAGGTTATTTAGAGTTTAGATTACCTACAGAAGATTAAAATATAGCCATTGTGGCATTGGCATTCAGACAAAGTACTAAAGGTAACTTAGTACAGAAGCACAATGATTATATTACAAACTTGGAATTTTTCTAAGAAGTCATTAGAAGACATATAAATAGGACATTCACACGAGGAGACGCAAAGACCAACTGCTGGCCAAAATGATCATTTTCTCGTTCGTACCTCGTTTTTTAAGTTCTTATAGCTACTTAAACGAACCACTGAAGATGGTGAAATGGCCAAGTATAATCAATATCGCATAATGTTTAAAAACCACGAGTTTCTTTAAAATAGAACGCAGACACGAAGATACGCACAAAACCACCACGATACATGAGTCAGCGAAGTTCTATGAGACAGCCGGTTTTAACAAGACCAACATTTACAATCAATTCATTGCCGCATATAAGGATATACACGTTTTTTAGCCTTTGCCAATGAAATATGCCAACATTAAAATAACCTTGTTTAAGTTCAATCAGTTGAATTTTTACGGCCGCTCGATGTCAAGATCAGGTTTTAGCGCCGTTATCTAGCCTCGGCATTTATGGAATTCAGAACAAACATATAAAAATCTATTCAGCATTGCAATCAGAAAAAATCTGGCGAATATAAATTTGTAATTTTAAACTAACAACAAAGGTTTATACTTTTTAACATAACTGAGAGGGGAAAAAAGTGGCCACCCTTAATGTTTTCAGTTAGACCTTAGACAATATTGATTATCTTTCTACAATACTTGGTCCGTTTTAAAGGATGAGGTAAATAAAACACAGATAAAATCACCCACTTTTCTTTAAAATTCAATTTTGTTAATAAATCTTTTAATAGTCAATCTCTTCTCTGCTAGGTTTTCTGTAAAACTTCTTTCTAACTTTCCCTGGTTTGATTGCTTTAAGTTGTACCATTTTTAAGTTTAAAAACGGTTTTAAGTGAAACAGATTTGTCTAGAGTCATAGCATTGTTGAAAGATGGGAGAGATCAAGCGTATGTGGCCATGTGGCCAGGGTGCTTAACGTTCCCAGAACAACTGTTCAGAGGGTCGATCTCCCATCGATACAAGATACTTGTAATAAATAATAATAATGCAATAAATAATAATTAATACTTGTAGTAACAAAAGCAATTAACTACCAAGTGCCAAGACAAAAATGAACCGAGAAGAATAATGGCCGGCAGACAATGGGAATCGTGTTTTTTGCCGAATAAGGACGGTCTCAGAGGCCTCACGGAAAGGTAATGAGCTGGACAAAAGACGGTCCCATGTCTGTCAGGATCTGGTCCGCGAGACCGTTATGCTATTCCGTCCTCTATGAAAACTTGTGCCAAAAAATCGTAGAGGGGCGGAGGTTTTGAGGGTCCGCGTCTGAAACTCTATGCCGAACTTGAATTCCGCAAGAGGCAATTTGAATGTAAACTGTCCGGGCAGATCTAATGGGCGGAAAGTCGGCTGTGACTTTCGCCCGAAGGCGATCTCCGAGAATTTCATTGTGAAATGCAACTTCATACTTCGACGAAGCCGCCAGGCCCTGGGGGGGGGGAGCAAAGAGCTAGTTCATTTTTGGGACTACTGATGACTCAGCTCTGCCTCTCAGCGATGATACGGTTCTCTCTCTCTCTCACTCTCTCTTTCTTTCTCTCTCTCTCTCTCTTTCTCTCTCTCGTTCTCTCTCCCTCTCTCTCTCTTTCTCTCTCTCGAAACTCAAATTGCATCACTGAGTTTACCAGGCGAAGAGGGACGTGATATCGTCAGTTATTTCGTCCCAGCATGAAGACATGCCAGTGATGACATCTTGGCTGTCATTAAACAGCAGTCACGCTTTGTGTATTTATTTTCGTGTAGAATTTCAAAATGTAAACCTGACTAAAGTAAATACAATCCACCACTCAGAATACGAAAGGAGTAAATTCTCCTCGTCTTCTGCTGTAATAAGGCATTACAAATTAAATCTAAACTTGGACTAATTCTTCATTTAAGCAATATAAATATTACGAATGTCTTGGGTTCGAATCTGGCTCGCCACACTAATTTTTTCAATTCAACAATGATATTAAATGTTTTTCTAAAACCTACGTCACACCAGACCGCACCTCACGATCTCCAAATAATCATTGGCTAAACAAAACAGTCTAAATTGACAACAGACAAAACACAACACAAAGATATTAAATAAAAAGTATAATTAATTAAAATAATTAATACGGTCAATTATGATTACTAACATATATGGATTAATATAATAAAACATAAAACTAAAAAGATACTAAAAAATAACTAAAGTACTCAATTTAAATGGATAAAACTGAATTTTAGAACCTACAAGGTGAAATTAAAATACTAAATACATTCTGAATTAACATAAATAAATAAATTTACCTATAATTTGTGGGTTTTTAAAATACTTTTCCAGGTGGTTAATCACTTTTTACATTAAATTTTTGTATCGATTCGGGAATTTACATCTATTATCAGCATCTTATTTTTTATTTAAATTTTTGGAATAAATATAGTTTCTTTGAAATGATATATGATAGTATACATATAGTATTTTATAATTTTTGGAGTTCATTTTGTTTTGTTTATGTTCTATCCAATTTATTTAATGCCGCAATTGACGCATGTGTAAATAAATAAATAAATAAAAATAATAATAGCAGTAAAAATATAAAAAAAGTGAGTAACAATGCCGAAGAACTTAGAACAACATTGAAAGTATAATATATCCTGGTAGTCTTTGAACTGAAATACTTCCGGAAAACGAAACCAGTCTGACTGTTTTGGTGTCATGTTGTATTTTAAATATCTATCTTTTTGAAAATATATCTAAACTTGGTAGGTCTCATATGAGAAAAAGTAATACTCAATTACCTATTACGACAGTAAAAATAGTAATAATAGTAGTACACCATCTATTTTACATCCTCTGGACAAATTATGGGGGTACAATTTACACTTTTTTTCCATAATCCTTCGATTTCGAGAAAAGTGGGTGCCGCTGAAATAAAGAAATTCTGCATAGTTTGAGTCAAACAATATTTTTCAACTTGCTAGTGTATATATGTTTTGTTTTGGTTTTTCAATATTTTCTTTGTATGTATTTTATGTGGATAATTATAGTTCCGCACATCCAGATTATTACAGCCTAGATCATCAAAATAATATGTACTTTATAAATCCAATCATCCTATCCTTTAGGGAGTTAAGAATTTCTATAGAATAGCTGAAGCTTTCCAATGTAGTTTTTCATTATAAATGTAGTCTAATTTGAACGACAAAAAAGAATTACATTACGTAAATTTATTTCGACACCTTTTTTAAGCATTAACGTTAAGTATAATCGCAATGTTCGTGTTGATCGGCAATATAACAACTTTTTTTATATACTTTCTCAGTTTACTATCTCTCAACAAATCACTGTGAAAGTAAGTATACGCTAAATAATATCTTGCGACTCATTCTTTGTCAGAAAAAGAATACCATATGTTGTGAAATCTAAAATATCTTCTAGAGACCTCGTGGAATGCCTGGGTCGCTTGTCGGGGGGAAAAAGTGCCCAGCATGGTAGAATTGCCAGATCTTATATCAGTTTCATGACTTCACAACTCCTTTTAGTTTTTCTGGTCCGACCTTTTATTTCGTATCGATTTACAAAATTTCTTAACTCTCTGCTCCTCATAGGTGAAAGTTTTAATAGGAGTAGTTTAAATAACTTGGTCTGTCGATGGTGCTTCACTTTTTTTTTTGTTCTCGCCATCCACTTTTCTGCAATAAAGACGTTGAAGTGAAGGGTTGATTAACCTTAAGCGTCAAACTCGTCGGTCGAGAATCCGTTTGACCGAGAAACTTCTGGTCTCAAAGGTTCCTGTGAGTGTGTTTATTTAGGGCGAACAGATGAGCTCCTTCTTTGAGCCTTCCGGGTCCGGAAGAATAAAAAAAAAGGAACTGATAAGACCCATCACTCAAAGAGATTTTATTCTTTCGATATGAGGCACCCAGGACTGCTTGATCCACTCGAAGAAAACCGGTCCATGCGTGAAATTAAACCAGTTTGGAAAGAATTTGTCACATTCGTGCAATAGCCACTTAGTATGTTATACAGGTGACATTTTCTTTATTTTGTTAAAATCTACTTTGAAAACGACTCTAACTGAAAAGAACCAAAGTTCAAAACTACTTAATTGCAGGGCTTTTACCGGATCGGGAAATTTAATAAGACAATCGTGTTCCCGAGTACTTTTTAATAGTTGCAGCCGATGAAAACATCACGATTTAAAAACGAAAATTAAAAAAAAAACTATTAACTTAATTATTCAAAAATCGTGAGATGCGTTCTGGTGTGATGTAGGTTTCAGAAAAACATTTTCATTATCGTGCCAAAGTTTCGATCTTTATTGAGATCATCTTTAGGGCCTGGGATTTACAAACATTGTTTAAATTTAATAAATACATGTAGGATGTGGAAAAAAGTGAATTTATACAATGCAAAATATTTTTTTTAATATTCAATCAAAGTATTTCTACACACTCAAATAGAAAAATTTTGATTGAATATTAAAAAAAAATATATTTTGCATTGTACAAATTCACTTTTTTCCACTTCCTACATGTATTTATTAAATGTAAACAATGTTTGTAAATCCCAGGCCCTAAAGATGATCTCAATAAAGATCGAAACGTTGGCACGATAAAGAAAATGCTTTTCTGAAACCTACATCACACCAGACTGCATCTCACGATTTCTGAATAATTATCGACTAACGGTCACTAATCACCACACAGTATTAACTTAGTTTTAGGTGTGTTATCCCGTATTTTATTCTAATGTATGTATATTTAGAAAAAAGTTCAAAACTTCTTTTCAAGTCGATTATCCGCTCCGCCATATTTGGACGAGTATTAATATTAATTATTTTCGTGATTGTCTCTATGTTAATAATAAATACATGCCAGGTGGCTATTTAATCGTTAAACGATATTTCATTTAAAAAAAGTTGAAAGTTTCGCACAGTTAAATCCGTTTATAATTGTGAAATGCTTATCTGAAAGGAAACACCTAAAAATAAATGTTTGGAAAGAAGGACGATTGTGAAAGTCAGTGAATGAATAGTGACGTATATTATATCAACAGAAAATTGTAACGATGTTTCAATCGAAAATAAATTTTCATGGATTGTTATGCATGGATTGTTTTAAGAAGGGAGATTTTATAGTGCGTGTGCTTGAGCCGGAGCCGTCATTTCTGTAACAGTTTTTCCAGTGAATATATAGTGAATATCTGGAAGGTGTGGTGAGCAGTAAGGGTCGAAGTTGGAGGTTTGAACGGCAATACCAGTAGTTATATACTAACTAAAGTAAATAAAGAGGCTACCATGAGCGACATCCGCAACTACCTGGCACTAAGGAGAGTGTGAGGAGACGACCCATATTTAAAGTACCTATCGGCCAGGTAGTACCTAACGTTGAGGTAGTGCGTAGAGGGTTCTGTAACAGTTTTTCAAGAGAATGTAGATATCTGGAAGGTCTGGTGAGCAGTAAGGATCGAAGTTAGAGGTTAGAAAGGCAATGTCTGTAGTTATATACTAACTACAGTAAATAAAGATGCTACCATGAGCGACGTCCGCAACTACCTGCACTAAGGAGAGTGTGAGGAGACGACCCCCTAATTTAAAGTACCTATCAGCCAGGTAGTACCTAACGTTGAGGAAGTGCGTAGAGGGTTAAAATGCCCTTGGGTTTTTTGAGCAAAGCCAGATGTCAGACTCGACCGAGGAAGGCCGCCAAAGAGCAAATTGATACAAGATCAACTTATGCAACCTTTAAAGATCTAAAATATGTATATGTATATATATATATATATAACAAAAATAAAAGTTTTGGAGATGGATCATACAGTGGTACTTTTTCTGATGTTCAGTGCTGAACTTAAAAATTCATAATACCTCTGGATTTGGTTCAAATTCAACATTCCTACGGGCATTAGAAAGCTGATTATCTACTTTCAGGTTATGTCCATAAGGCTTCACTTTTATGTGCTTATAAATGAGAAAAATAAGGATGAAATCAACAAACACTATTAATTTTATATTAATTTCTAATTTATTTACGGGTCTGTGAAACTAGTTTTAAACTTTAAAAAATCTTGTAGTTTATTTGGTTCTAAATCCATTCAAATATTTCCATAGATCTGTTAAGTCGTATCAAATTTATCATGTTTGTGATTTTCGATAACATCAACGAAAAGTGAACAGTAGGGATCACGTTAATAAATTATTTTTTGATATGTACTTTTTTGTTGCTAATATGCTCCTAAAACCAAACCTTGTAATATACTGGGCTGAAAAATGGTTTTACAAAGTTAGAGAATATTTTTTTTTTAACTCTGGCCGTTCCTCAGGTTTTATTGCAGCCGGAAGGAAAAGGTACGAGTTGATTGAGTTCTAAGAGTTTGCACATTGCATGTGAATATGTGCCATTGGCTATTGTCTCATTGGGACACAAAATTGCTTCTACTTTGCTCAAATTGTTACCTCGTTCGACCTAGCCTTGATACCGTTTTGCAGGTTTACAAAATTTCAAAATGTCTTCAGCGCTTTTAGCACACATAGCAGGATTTTGCGACATTGCAGCCAGAACAAAAGAATTATTTCTATTATTTCTGTTTTCATGAAGCAACTTGGGAATATAACCGTTTGTCAACTTGCCGCAATAGCGTTTTTAACATTTTAAAGGTAAATGAAACAAAGGAAAATTGAAAATATGATTGGTTTGTAAAATGACTGGAATAAACTGCTGTTTTCATTTTTTGTGTGCAACGGCTTTCGATTTGCTAAACCAAAGAATTAATGAACTAATTTGAAATTCAATTTTTAGCTTTATTTTACCAGTCTGAACTGTAAAACATCTATAAAATCGACCTATAAAGGATTCAATTGCAGAATACGCCCCAGAATGGGCTTTTATACAGTTTTTAGAACTGCCCGTACAAAAGAAATTATAATTTCATTTTAGAAATCGTAACACAAAGGAAGACATGTTGAAGAAGAGGAGAGCCGGCTCGGTGGTTTTGTAATGAATTAGAACTGGTACCCGGCCAATTTTCCATTCAAGTCTACGGACCTTGTCCCTCATTGTTTTAGTCGTTCTTCCTTCCTCATTTCTCCTCCTACGAACTTGAAAAATTCCGGTCCTTATCCCTTTTACGGTCAACGTTCTACGGAACGGGGTGTAACGCTGACATGCGAAGGATCAATTGGTTTACGGCGACCTCAACGTGACTCACTCCACGTATTTGACTTATAAATTTCCAGCCTTTAAAGGTCGAATGCTTTCATGTGGAACGCGTTTGAATAGCCCAGCGCCAAATCCCTTTGCGAAACACGGCTATTGTTAAATTGCGGGATAAATAGCCGATTAAAATAAAGAACTTATTTTTGCAGTTGTGTTCTAACTAATATAGAATGCGTGTACAAGAATGCTACTAAAGAGAAACATTTAAACAGTTTTGTTTAAATTTTTTTACGGAACTCATTTATAAAAATCGAAAAAGAAAAAAGTAAACCCGATATTGGCTAGACACTCTCACTGCGCAATCTATGGCGAAAAAGAAGAAATTGAATTTATATAAAATTAAGGAATTCGGTTCTTTCTCATAATCGTTGGTGGGTTTTGCGTTTCCCAGTTTGAAAAGGGAGAATTTAAACTTAGTAAACGGCGTTTGTACTACCGCGTTGTAATTCGATGCTGAAGGGGAAAATGATTTCAAAGTGATGCAATGCGATAAGATCAAACACTCGATCGGCATGCGATTTGAAACTGATACAGTATACAGGTCCAGGAAGCCTTTTATACAATTGCAAACTCCCAAAAAAAGGAGCACTTGCCACCAGGAGCAAGTGAAAAAAACCATATTTGGTGGTAAATCTCTCTAGGACAAAACTAAATAAAAGACTTAACAAATAAAGCTCTAAAGAGTATGTAAACCCTTTGATAATAACTGTATAGCTTATTATATAAGAAACTGATTTTAAATATAACTTTTTGTTTATCTCTTTACAATCTGGAATTATGGAGAGAATTAAAAAAATATATACTAAATGTATATATTATAAACTGGCATACAATTCCGACATATAACCCCAAAAAAGAAAGAAAAAAGAATTAGGACCAAAGTGTGTTAATTAAAGTGTACCGCCCTTTATTTCAAATACTTTGCATTTACGGACCTGTGGGATTATTTAGCGCGTCCAGTCCTTCGACGAAAAAGTTGTTTTCATTTTCATTTTCTTTAATTTAAAAACACGGGAGTGAAATTCTCCAGCTGTCGATAGAAAAGGTTCGGACGGAACCTAGCAGGTACCTTAGTAATCTAAGTTATCATACTATTCTGGGGCATGGTTGAGGGTTGAGGTGCTGCATTGCTGGATACCGAAAAGAATATTGGCGAGGACTACGCACTCGTTCACCTCAGGTATTTTTTTTAATTTTAGTTTATTTAATTATTTTCATTATTGGTTTCGCGATCACAACAACGCGCGCCTACAGCATAACCATTCTTTTCCTCGACGACTTGCTTCAACTTAACCCTACTGCGGAAATCACTACACTTTACCAACGAGAGAAACCTCCATATCGCATTAGATTCTTATCTAACTGCCAACGTTAGCTATATTCTCACGGATTCACAGTACTTGGCCACAGTCTAAATGCTTTAGGTGAGGCGAGTTTGTAAATTCACTTTTTGTAAATGATGGTTCTACTCACATATTAATCGTGTCAATGTGATGACCGGTTGAAAAGAACAAATAAAATATTTGCAACCGTATAAGAGGTACCAGACGGAATGTTAAAATCGAAACCACTTATCAGATGATTACGAGCGATGAATTAGGGTCGATCAGGAAAATCCACATCCGAGTCCTTTTCATTCCGAGTAGGCGTGTGAAACTGATTTAGATACCTCGAGCTACGTTTCAAACGTGAGATAGCCGAAAGTACGTTGGATCGATTCGATTCGTGTTAAAATGTTAAACAGTCGCCCTGAAAGCTTATTCGAGGTGACTGAACTTTGTTTTATTAATTGAGCTTTCATCCGGAGATATCCGTTGAATACGATCCCGAAAGAAAGGTGTTGAAAAACGTAACGTGATCTCGTAATCCGACGTATCCGTATGGCTGGAAGAACAACCAGTTCTTCGGTCAGTCTTTACGTGGCACGCCGGTATTTGTTTTTTTCCGTTGCGAATGCAAACATTCAACTATTTATTCGACGTAAACGACCTCGATTCAAATTTATACAATTATCACATTTTTCTTTACTGAGAAATTTTTTGAAATTGTTCAACAACTCAATTGTATCTGCAAGCTTTTAGAATCGGTTCATGCCGTTTTTGAAAATATACTCAAATATAAGAAATGAGCTGTTTTTTTAAAAGTCGTATTATAAGTCCATAAAAAAATCAGTAAATGGTGAGTTTAGTAAGATATAGAAAGATATCTTAGATAAAGAAAACAAAAAAGTCCATTCCTAAAAATTGTAATTAAAACAACTTTCTTATTGCAATTATTATTGATTGTTACGGCTTCAGTTGCGTTGCGCTTTTTTTTAGCAAGTTGTAGTTCCTAAAAACAACATCGTTAACAAGATAACGGTATTATTGTTCTGATGAAGTGGTGAGAAGTAATTTAACTGATTTTGTTCAGTTTTCTTTCGCAAGTCCTACTGTTTGTTTTGTATGTCTTATAGATTGCAGCATGACTGTTATTTAAATATAATGTGTGGTGATTAGTGACCGTTAGTCGATAATTATTCAGAAATCGTGAGATGCGGTCTGGTGTGATGTAGGTTTCAGAAAAACATTTTCTTTATCGTACCAACGTTTCGATCTTTATTGAGATCATCTTCAGGGCCTCGGATTTACAAACATTGTTTACATTTAACAAATACATGTAGGAAGTGGAAAAAAGTGAATTTGTACAATGCAAAATATATTTTTTGCCCTGAAGATGATCTCAATAAAGATCGAAACGTTGGCACGATAAAGAAAATGTTTTTCTTAAACCTACATCACACCAGACCGCAACTCACGATTTCGGAATAATTTAAATATAATTGTTATTAACCATGAAAATCATCCTTTAAGATAATTAATTAAGGTTTTTGGTTGAGATAAAAAAAGTTAGTGAAACATGCGGGATTCGAACCCACGACCTTCGGCTAAATACGCCGCTGCTCTACCGCTTGAGCTATCGTGCCTTCGATCCCTTCAGACACTAACTTCTCATCTCAACCCCACCTTTTGAATTTTCCCTCCTTTTTGCCATTTTTCAAATGTCGTGTAATCTATTTGATTATCGGCGAAAAATGAAATGGTCACGGAGAGCTTTAGTAAAGTATACTTCATTTTGCTTATTAGGAAATAATATTAAATTATGAAATATTAATATTATCTTAAACATTTATTAGGTTTCGTGGTCCGCTTGACCAAATAAATTCTTTTCAATTAAGGTTTTTGGTTCGAATCCCGCTTGTGACACTGACTTTTTACCTCAACCAAAAAACTTAATTAATTGATAAGAATTTATTTCGTCAAGCGGACCACGAAACTTAATAAATGTTTAAGATAATATTAATATTTCATATAGTTGTTACAATGAGTTCACATATTTATGAAAGAGACGATACTACATCCATTTCCTCTGGTAGTGACGTTGGTAAGTAAGAGAAATAAAAATTTTCGCGGAAATATTGGAGTTTTTTATTTTAGAAATAAGACCCATAACTGTTAGAAAAAAGACAAATTTTTAAATCGGACGAGGAAAGCAATTTAATTCATTATTAATTCAAGATTGTTACAAACTAAGAAGAGGATTAGAATCTTGGAATTAACTGATTCAGACTGATGAAGACGACGTTACTAATTTTCGATCACATTATTAAAATAACCATCAGCAAATTAGGAAAATCAAAACAAATAATGGCAAAAACTGGAAATATTATTCCGGCAAAGAAATTTGATATGGTGAATATACTGCCTTTATATACCATGTATTTACCACGAATACCTCATTATGCTAACTATAAAGGAGAAACAAGTTTAAAATAATTTTCTTTATGTTTAGTTATCTTAACGAATTAATTTACCTTTACGCATGTTTACTCATATAGCCTTTTTATATAACTGAAATTAACTAAAAAATCCATTTCAGTGAAGCTAACGTCCTTACAATTATGTACTTAAATTTCCTCTTGTTTTTATTTCTTATAATATGTGATTTTCGAAAATGGTATAAGTTCATTTGGAGTAAAAATTCTTTTTTTTAAATAATTTTAATAATTATTATTACGTAATAAACTTTAAAAGGTTATAGAGAGTTAAAAAAACTCTCGAATTGATTAATGGTTGCTAATATTTTTAAATTAACATAAATGCAACTCTGAAATATCTCGATACATGAAAAATGGATTTATACCACTTTCAAATATAATAGCTCAAATTATTTTTTTAGAAAAATTGATATCATCTTTTAAAAATGCGAGGTACAAATAATTTTTGTTTGTTTTAACGGAGGTTCGCAACCTAAGGTTATCAACCCTCACGGTCGTTGAAAAAACCTCATTTGTAAGTATTTAACCTTTGCGGCCACCAACGCCCCTATAACTAATTGAAAAGTACAAATTCAAGAAATAAATAACAGGTATTTCATTTTTACATTTTAAGAGATCATTAAAAAACACTCATACACATACCTGGACAATATTTTTAGGGTTTCTACTAGAAAATACGGCAAATGTAAATTAAAAACAGCGGGGTTTCAACTTTCTACATATTTGGAAGAAAATAGGTCGAATTGTACAATACTGGCTAAGTGCAGAATGTATATAGAAGCAGACAAATGTCTACTAGGGATACGAGAAAGTCTGCGGGTAGGAGGCGAGTTAACGCTACGGGGGTACAAATTTCCTCAAAAATTTATAGACGTTAAGAAATACCAAGAAGAGTTACAGTATATAAAAAATTCTAAAAAATATATTCAGAATTCGCCAACACGGGAAACTTTCTCCGCCGACTTTTATATTTCAAGTATAAAAGTTTTGTTAACATATAAAAGATATTCAGTTAAATAAAACATCCGAAGCACTATGACAAAGATCATGATGTAGCATGTTTTTGTAATCTTGGCCTGAATTCACAAGGTCATCTGACTATTACGAATCCTTTTTAAGGAAAACCTTCGAAGTGACAGAAGAGAAATGTTTCTTCGAAAAACTGCCACCATAATTTTTGAAACTTTATTTAATAATTTACGAGGTTAATAATATGAATATCTATTTACAATATTGAAACCAACGGTTGACTCTTACATTCAAGTACGACTATGTTAATTTTCTTCTCTGTGTTAAAGTCGAAACGTTTCATGACGTGAGTGTGAAAATTAAAAGCGCGACGACACTATCACGGGAGTTGGTCTGCTAACCTTTGTACCAGAGTGCTATTTAGAAAAAATATTTTGAAGGTTACGAGATAAGAAACGAAAGATAACTAAATTATTTGCCTTATTTGGTCATGCCTTTTTGGTCATCATTGGAATTTTTTTAAAAATCGATCAATCATTCGTAATCACGAACAAGAATTCTCAAAATAACGGTTATTTTGTTTAGTGTGTTAAAATTGATAAGTTTTGAACGAAAGTGTACGTTTTCAATACTAGCACGCATTTATTACAGTATTCAATAAATACTTTTAAGGTAGACTTACACTGAAATGTGTAAAAAAAATCTAAATGAAAAAAAAAACAGTTTAGATTCAGCAAATAGGCATTAAAAAAGATTTCATCAGAATAAAATTTAATACAATCTAACAACTTTCAAGAAGCAATCATTGAATAGATAATTTTGGATTTTCAGTTTTGGGCTACTACTACTAATATAACAGATTGAAAAATCAACCAATCTTTCCTAATCGCAAAAAGAAAAACTGTACTTTTTGGGTTTTGTGTGTTAAAATTAACAGGGTTTGTGACGAAAATGTACATTTACGAAAATAGCACGATACTATTTAGTTTAAGGTGATAATTCCACTGAAACTACCTACTTTTGCAATTCATTTCGGTAGACGTGGTTGTAGAACTCATTCAAACTGATGATGAGCTAAAAGCTCGAAATCCGGCCGTAGATAAACAACTTACTGTGAGTAGGAACTAAACTTTAAAAGGGTTCCACTGAAATGTTCACCAAAGTATCGAAATGAAAGCAACAATTGAAATGTTAGAAAAGAATCCTAAAAAAGGTAATTAAAGAATATAAAACTGAATATCATCAAACGAATTCAAACAAGGTTTTTTTAAACAGATAATCGTGCAATTTTGGGTTTTTAGTTATATTTGACATCTTTACAATTTAAAAAAATCAATCAATCTTTCTTAATCGCAACAAGAAGTCACAAAACTACTTTTTGTGTTTTATGTTAAAATTGTCAGTATATGTGACAAGAACGTACATTTTCGAAAGTAGCTTGGTTCTATTTATTTAATACTTTCAAGGTGACATCTCCACTGAAATGTTCACAAAAATATCTAAATGAAAGGAATAATTAAATGTTAGGAAAGAAATCTGAAAAAAGGTAATTAAAGAAGGATAAAATTGAATATCATCAAACGTCTTCCAACAAGATACTTTTAAACAGATAATCTAGCAATTTCGAGTTATCTTTGACAATTTTACAATGTAAATAAATCAATCAATCGTTCTTAATTCAAACAAGACATTAAAAACTGTGTTTTAAAAGTGAGAGGTTTGACGCGGAAGTGTACATTTTCGGAAGTATTACTCGAAATTTAGTAAATAAGTTTAACGTTTGGTTTCCATTGAAACAAAACATCTAAAAGAACAGAACAATTTAGATTCATAAAATAATCATTAAAAAGGTGGTTACATCAAGATAATATTCATTATCATCAAACGATTTTCAACAATGCCCTATCAAACAAAAAAAGTTGTGTTTTTGTCTATCTTTGGAATTTAATAAAATATTATTAATAAAAAAATCGTTCTTAATCAGGAACAAAAAGCCATAAAACTCAGCTTTTTTGTTTAGTGATTTGACGAAAGAATACATTTTCGGAAGTAATACTCGGCCCTAGCTCTTTAGCATTAGCAACTCAGGTCACTATTTAGTAAATAACTTCAAGGTTAGGCTTCCATTGAAATGTTAACAAAATGTCTAAAAAGAACATTTTAGGTTCAGAAAATAAGGACAAAACAGATGATTACATCAGGATAAACTCAAATACCATCCAACAACTTCCAACAAAAAATCGATCAATCATTCTTAATAAATTATAAGACGTCACAAAACTGTGCTAATTATGTTTTGTGTGAAAAGTGAGAGTTTTTGTGACGGAGGTGTACATTTGTGGAAGTATTACTCGACACTAGCACCTACTCGGGGCACGATTTAGTAAGTAACTTTAAGGTTACGCTTTCATTAAAATGTTAACACCACATCTAAAAAAGATTAATTTAGGTTTGAGGTTACATCAGGATAAAAATCATTATCTCCAAACGTTTTCCCACAATGCACTATCAAACAGACAAGGAAGAGAATTTGGGGTTTTCGTTATCTGTTAAATTTAAAAAAAATATCAATCGTTCTAAATCGCGAACAAGTCATAAAACTGTTTTTTTAATGCTAAAATTGATAGATTTTTGACAAAGAGTACATTTTCAGAAGTAATACTCCATAGTACTAGCAACTCAGGACACTATTTATTAAATAAATTCAAGGTTCCATTGAATTGTTAACAAAATGTCTAAAAAAAAGAAAAATCTAGATTAAGAAAATAAGCATAAAACAGAGCGTTACATCAGGATGATTAAGTACCACCAACAACCAACTTTTAGACAGCTAATCTGGCAATTCTGCTTTTTATTTAACTTTGAAATTGAAACAACATCGATCTCTTGTTCTCAATGAGTAACAAGAAGTTATAAAACTGTGATAAATCTTTTTAGTGTTTTAAAATTAAGAGGTCTTGCGACGGAATCGCACATTTTCTAAACTTACAACTAGCACGGTCTATTCAATAAATAATTGTAATGTTAGACTGGTGTTGAAATGATCACAAAAAATCTGAAAGAAAGGTAGTAAATTCCAGTATCATCCAACAAGGCAAACAAGGCACTTTTAAGCACATAACCTAGCAATTCTGTATTTTTGTTTTACTTTGTAATTGAAAAAAATAAAAAATAACGATCAATCGTTCTTACGAAAAACGTACGAGGCAGTCGAAAACCTAGAAATAACTTTTCTGTAGCATATTTTGTAGATGGAAATATTTCGAGTGGTCGTTCACTTATTTTTGTCCCTAATGACACAATACCATATTTATATTGTGCATATAATATTTTTTTATTCAATTATAAGCAGTAAGTATATAACGGATATACTTGTTTAAACAAGTGGGACAAATTAATTAACAAGTTTAACGAAAATGTCTTACGGTTAGGTTTAAAGTTTCTAATCGATTTTAACGACTTAACGATTGTTCAAGCATAAATTTCATTTGTTGGAAAAGAACCACGTTTAACGTTCGTCATGTCGTAAAAGTGATTTTCTCTTTAAGAAGGGGAAAGTTGTCATCTGGCCATCATCTGGCGAAAAAAATTCGATGCAATTTCAAAACTGTTATTGAATGGATTAGCAGACATGACGTGTCGATTCATGAAGAACACCCGAGAGATTTGTTTTGAGCTCGAAACCTCCCGTGCCATATGGTCGTCCTACTAAACATATATCATACTTTTACATTCTGACATTTGAAAGGCAATAAGTCCTTTTTTTGAGTGTGTCCCTTTTAATATTCAGATGCGAGAAATCGGGGAAAGATGTATTCTTGGGTATTCTAATTCCCGGTGAGTTATTTTCGAAATAGACGCCGAATCTGTTTATAAATAGCGGAATGAAAGCTAACGGAATTCTTATGTTTAAAACACGAACATTATAAGGAAGGTTGATTTTCATAAATAGTAATAAAGAATTTTAAAATAAAACCTTTACCTTATCCTTGCGCTGCTTCTCGCCCCATCACCGCTCGTCTCAACAATCTGAAACAATAAAAGAAATTTATATTTTTAAGCAGCCTAAGTGTTTTTGGTCATACTTGATACACTTTACAATAGAATTCTTTAAATATTGGTTAAGAGTTTTCTTAATTTTTTCAATTAATTAAATTTTTTAGTTGAGATAAAAAAAGTCAATGTCACGAGCGGGATTCGAACCTCGGCTAGATAAGCCTCTTCTCTACTTCCTGAGCTATCGTGACTTCGATCTATTCGGACACTAACTTCCCATCTCAACCCCACCTTTTGAATTTTCCCTCCTTTTTGCCATTTTTCTTCTTAGTATTCTTAATATTATCATGAAGAACTGGGGAATCTGTTTTTTAATTATTCAAATAATTAAAAATCAGGAGTACCCCATTGCTTTCTTTTCGGTCCCTTATTATTTCTGATTTTTATTGTTGCTGAAGTTACTGGAGTATTCTGCATAATTAAACTGTTTATTATTTTGACGATAAAGTGGGTTGCCATGTAATTGGCTGAAAATGAAGGCCCAATAATACATCAAACCCCCTTTTTAATTGACTTTGATTGATGCATAAATAATAGTCTTAAACTTGTAATAATTGCTTTACTTTCTATATCCAAAAAGAAATTTATTTCGTTCTATATTTGTAATAAATTGTATTTTTTAATTGTAACTTTGACTCGTGTCCCAATTTTGCAAACATGTAACATATTACTAATGAGTAATGAGTGAAATAAATTGTTTGAATTTCTAATGTTCAAGTTGCTATAAACAGATTTTTCATATTTTTACAGTATATTCCGCTCCATGATCATGGAGGTGGTACCCAAAAAAATTCTGTGCCAAAACTTGAATAAATGTCAGATAGTTCGACTAAAAAGTTGATCTCAAGTTTGAAGCAGTTTTGTCTTCATGTCGAGACTTCGGATCACGTCATGACTTTTCAAATTGAAACATAACCAGAAACAACTCAATTTGTATTGTATAAAATCATTAAAAACAAAAATGAGCCTCAAGTGGACCTGTAGTTTGATGCTAAAGTTGTTAAAATATTATCATGCATTAATGTCTCTTGTAGTTTTATCTGTTAAAATATATAAAAATACAAATTTGAGAGAAAATTGCACGTTTTACATTTGCAAAACTAAAACGATCATCTACCTTAAGCCTCGGATTACCAGATAAAGTGGTAGTTTAAGCACAAAAGTTAAGGATTACTGAAATCCCTATTAAAAAATGCATATTAGAGAGAAAATCCTTATATTGTCTAAGAAATGGGAATTGCTGTATTTAGCAAAATTAAAATGTTTGCCATCGATTACCAGGCAATAATATGCGTAAACTTTGGCACATGGTTTTAGACATTTATGCTTTATACATTTAAGACGCCGCAGCATAATAATGACGCTGATTATGAACGAATATACGAGAGAAAATGCTAGTTATATCATTTGAAAAAACCTAAATTGCTGGAATTCGTCGAGTCAAACAATAAAAGTGGAATCGTGATAACTTGCCTTATAAATTAATAAAACTTTTTGACTCACGAATAATCTGGATCACGGTATGGTTTTGATGAAAAACAAATTCAATTGTCATTGCCAATCTTTCGACTTATTTTGGTCTTTGTCAGATCAAAACCATCTTAAATTTATCTACAAATTGACGTAATGTATTTTTTAATAGCAAATTTCAAATTTCTTAGAAGCACGACTAAGTCCCAACATTGCCAAGGATTGTAACATTAATGAACTTAAGATATTAGAACTCAAGAATCTATCTAAAGCATGGACGAAGGACGAATGACCGACAGTTTTAAGATTTACACTGAACTGAAACAAGGTTTTCTTCCGTCACCGATATTGTTCTCAACATCCCTGAATAACTTGCACGACTTTCTAGAAGGAGCGATTTACATCGAAGATTTTTGTGTTTGCCAATGACATTTTTATATTAGACCCTGTAAAAAATTATAAATAGTCTACAAGTTTGCTAAGAAAAAAAATGAGCGTTTGACGTGAAAGCAATAGAAGTAGCAGAATATAAGCATGTATGGTTGATACTGACTCAAAATACACGACATTTTTAGGAAAATGCTATTATGTACTTCTCCATTTAGAATTTGCTGTGTTTGGAACATAATATTCCAGCCTACTGCTAGATCAACACTAAGAAATAAAAGTAAAGTAATTCCTGTGATACAAGAGAGCTTAACATAACTCGTTGGGTGTCGTGGACCAAGGTTCAAACTGCTTTACAATAATTTCTCCATATTATTCACAATTAAAAGTCCAAGGGCAATGCCGGGATTAGAACTTACGACCACTAGACAATACGAGGGACGCCCTAACCATTCGGCCAACATAGCGGGATTCGAACCCACGACCTTCGGCTAGATACGCCGCTGCTCTACCACTTGAGCTATCGTGACTTCGATCCACTCGGACACTAACTTCCCATCTCAACCCCAACTTTTGAATTTTCCCTCCTTTTTGCAATTTCTCGATGGCTCAAGTGGTAGAGCAGCGGCGTATCTAGCCCAAGGTCGTGGGTTCGAATCCCGCTCGTGATACTGACTTCTTTATCTAAACTAAAAACCTAAATTAATTGAAAAATATTAATTGGTCAAGCGAACCACGAAAACTAGTGAATTTACTCAGAGAGTTGCAGCGATGACCATTCGTAGAACGAATTTTCATTATGCGATAGCTGTAGTCTGCACTTTATTAGTATCATATTAGAGGTTTACCGCAGTTAAAGTATAGCTTAATATGGACCAAAGAAAGACATAGCACTTTACAATCTGTCAGAAATTGGCACGTTTCGCTTTATTGCCAAATTGTCCAATATTAAAAGATTATCGCAGATAAGGTTTAAGAATCCAAAATTAAATTAGAACGAATTTTTGGAAAATAATCGCAGAAATTATTTCAGTACAGGATGAGGACAATGAAATTCAAAAAGTATTTGGTAAATGTATTAAATCATTACTATTTATTATATGGATTTATTTTGGTTTACGAAAATAGATTCATGCATATGTATTATGTAATGAAATAACTAGATAAGCGTAGACGTTCTCATGGCAAAACAGTTAAACAAGAAAATAAAATCCGTCAACAGGTCTCGATTATCTTTTAGTTATTCATCCAAACAGTAATTATTTAAACAATAATTTATATTAATTAAACTGATAATTCGTTTCTATCTAGTTATTGAGAAAAATTATCGTTACGTTTTACAATGCAACGATAATCATCTATTATGAGTTACTGAGTCACTTCCAAAACCTCACCACTGACAAGTCGAAAAATAATTATGTGCAAAACTAAAATGAAATAAAATTTCCTTACTAAGACAAGGCTTCCTGAACTTCCCGTTGAGTTTATTTTTGATGGGATTCCAGCCCAGAAGGAAAAGGGGATTGTGCCTGGTTTTATCTCTATTTTGCATAACTGGTTCTCGGTCAGCTCGAGCTATGACTTCCTCGGATAAAAATCCATTTACGGAGCCGAACCACCGCACCGACCGTGCAAGATGCGTTAAAACGATCCGTGAAAAAGACTTTTTATGAAGAGTAATTTTCTTGTTGATCGTACGATTCGCTTTGAAAAGGGCCACCGCATTGACAGTAAGTGATTTGCCATGATCATTAATATTAAATAAATGTTAATTGTTTTAATATTTATTTAATATTAAAAAATTTAGTATTTCACAGCTTCCCAACAGGGAAGTATTGTGATTATTGGCCCTAATTGACACAATTTCATTAAAAGCAATCATTTTTATTCCTGCATTATATAAATTTTTCATGTACACTTAATGTCCTTGAGCTATGAACGTCCCGAGGAGCTTGAGAAAATTTTAAGATTCGTCATAACTGTTCTGTTTGTCTAATGATTCACAGATCTACTTTCTGCGCTTGGTTAGGATAAATACATTGTTTACTTTCCCTCTGAGGCCCTATTTCACTAAGTTGGTTTAAACTCAGTTCAGTACTGAACCATTCAACTCACCAAATTTTTTTTTTTTCAATTTGTCTTGAACCGAGTTCAAATGATGATCCTAGTTCAACTTTGAATGGCCGTTGAGCGTAGGTTAAACGAAGATGAATGAAATCCTTTTCATAATAATAATAAAACCTGTATGTTATTAAACCAATGTCAACTATGAATAAGTTGCTATAACCGTACAAAGAGGTTACAATCAATACTATGAATTTATGGTTGAATTAGGATCAGTTGAACGTGCCCTATGCTCCCGTTTCTGAACTTGGTTCAAATTTTGAACGACATAAGGCTGCCTTTTCTTAGGTACAAGGTAAATGTTTTGTCAAACGGTTCAAAGAAGAGATTATTCTGTATAGTAGCTACAGAAATAATAAACCATGAACCATAACAAATCTAACAATAATATGCAATCGGAAGAAAGGGCGAAGAAATGGAAAAAAAGCTGTGAATTTATTGTGAGATTTTTTCTTGGGGTGTGGGGGGAGATGAACATGTAACTTCGTCGTTTCTGATCATTTTGACCACCCTCGCACTTTTGTCAGAAGAATGTCAGACGAATTTAGGCTTGGCAATGTTGGCCCATGGACATCGAAGCACTGATTGACGACTTCTGATTACTGAATTATATAAGCTCGAATCTAACATAAATGTACTTATGCACACACTGGTACAAAGTTGAACACCGGCAATTACAGTTTTTGTACCTTACAATGAGTCCCAAAATCACCCACCCCAGGTGCTGGCATTCCGGGATCAGACCTTGGTCTCATCCGGCCAGCCACTAGGGGTGGCCCCGGGTGCCATCAACAGCTAGGTCATTTGAGCCCACGACGCAATCCGTTCTTACATCACGCTAAAAATTCATTCACCCTCAACAGAAGCTAGGGTCACAAACTATCATTACTACATACAATAAAACAACCATGTTTCTTCCAAGAATCTATAGGGGACTGACCCAGATAATCGCTGCCATACTCAGGTATAATTTTCGGATGGTATTCCTACGCGCTCTCTATACGGAGCCAAGGAATTATAAGTTACAATTAGGTGGAACACATTGTGCTATCTTTCTCTGCATGCCGGACTGCGCGGGCTTTGGTCCAAAAGTGATAACCTCCCATGGCCTATTCTTAATCGAGTGAGGATGAAACTTCTACAAGTCAGGTCCTGACTATGCAACTCACTAAGGATTTTCCTTTCTTTATTATTACATTATAATTCATACTGTGATATTGTATGTGTTATGTACATATTACCATAAGTGATGAATGAACGATATATTATATATTAACAAGATCGAAAAATAATAATTGTTTAATAATAATAACCTGTAATCAAATTTGGTAGCTGGCTGTAAAATAAAAATTATTATAACAACCGATCTATAGTTTTATGATCACTTTCTCTTATCTAGCAATACAGACACGAACGCATAAAACTAGCATTAAAATATTAAAGTGAATAATTTAAAAGCTGTTAAGATTTAAATTTAACGTAATTTTAGCAGTTATTAAAGGTCATAAAGTTTTTACAGTAATTATATTTACATTATGACTATCTCCATTTTACTACTTCTTAAGATGATCGTGGTTGCTTCATTTGTGTTTGTCAACCGATGCGTTTCGTCATTGTAAACATAGACGGTCTTAAGAATTGTAATTAATTCCACGGTAAAAGCATCCTCTTGAGCCGAACCAATCTTCGCAGTTGATTTACTGTCAATTAAAATTCATACTTAATTATAATGTTTAATTTGAACGAGTCACTTTCATCTCTTTTCTGATGGAAGAAATTATTCGAATAACCAAAACAGTTACAACTTTTAAAATGATAAAAGAAAATAGGAAATGCACTTTCTTCTGTGAGGTTTTATGGTTTGTGCTACGCAGAATGTGCACTTGCACCTAGATGTCCCATTGCAGGTTTTACAAACCGGTGTTGAGATTTCTATTTCCGTTCTACTTCGTACAATTTGAATTAACTTTTTCGCAACACGGCACAGATTTAATTAAGTTTCATATTCCTACAGATTTTTCTTCGTCTTCTAATGAACTTGAATCCCCTTAGCGTTAGGTATGATGAAGAGCAACCGTCAATTACCGTTCAAACCGGGTTTGTCCACGCCAGCAACAGTGAAAAGTTGTTAGAATGAAGATGATGGTTTCTTTATGATTTCGCCCAAATTGAATGAAAATTAGATCAGGGTAATCAGCGAGCAGACTGATGTTCGTTTACAACTAATATAAATCAAAAGAACCAATTATCAACACAGAGAAATTCAGCCTGACATACCAGACTATATAATAATTAATTTAAATAAACATATGGTGAATGTATGACTGTTTTGCTCTTTTTACCTCGCCTGGAAAAGATGTTACACCTCGTTCTTTTACAAACTTCCATTTCCGGACAATGACCCACTTCCATCGAAGAGAAAATATCGTCAAAAATGAATTTCTTATGGTGAAACATCTGGATTTTAATTGTTCTATATAATATGGACGATTTGGGCGGTAAATTTATTATACTAATATTTCTGGATTGTTTTTGGAAGGTACACATACTCATGACTACTTCGGAATTTAGGTAATATTCATTTCCTTTCGGATTGCAATTCAAAAACACCCAACAAACATTCACAAACTTGCTGCATTTCTTTTTCTATAATTTTTATACTATCCAACATGGGACCAATTGACTCAAAAATGATATGATCTTGGACTTCAACTGCCTAATCCAAATCAACATACCAGTTAAAAGGCTAAAATATTTAATTTGTAATATCAGAGTTTAGTATTTGTTAAAAGATCTTAAGGTTACTGAAAAAAAGGCTGAAACTAAATAGCTAGATGTAGTAAGGCTGATGGACACAGACATAAGTCATACTTGTCACATCAAACAAATCTAAAAGTAAAACATCAAAGTAATTTTTGTCATAGAGAGTATAACAGAAAATCAAAATGTTCTCATTAAAATCCCATGGGCTTTTCCGGGATTCGACCCCAGAGCCTCCGGTGTGGCTCGAGTTCAATGCCGTAACTCGGACATCGCGGTTATGCCTCTCAAAAAATATCCCGTTACTATTTTTATCAACCAAATATTGTGTTAGTAATTTAATTATACTTTTTATCTAAGGTCTTGGTTGAGATGAAAAAAGTTACTGTCACGAGCGGGATTCGAACCCAGAACCGTCGGCTAAATACGTAGCTGCACTAACCCATTGAGCTATCGGGACATCAAGATAGCTCAAGAGTTAGAACAGTGGCGTATTGAGCCGAAGTTCATGGGTTCGAATCCCGCTCGTGATACTAGCTTTTTCATCTCAACTAAGAAGTTACTGGGTTTGAATCCAGCATTCGAACCCGAAATTCTTAAAATAGACTTTTTTTCAAAAACACAGATACCCCAGGGTTTATATGACCTCTGCTTTTGCGAACCCTCGGAATTAAAACCGTCGGAAATGTATTTGAAACAGAAAAACCTTTATTTAAGTGATTTTCTTCACTAGCTCTACTTTTTACACACCGTCAAATTTTATCTACAAGATGGACTAAAAAAATTTAAGATTTATCTCTAAACAAATTCTAAATTCTAAAATTAATTGATAAATATTTTAATCAAATTATTATCCAAGAGTAATTGTCATTTTAGTTTCGATTGAATTAAAACTAATTTTATAAACAGGGAAAATTTTGCTTATTTATATCTACTAAAACAATTTAGTTAAATTGTGTCATTTGCTATTGTGGACTTGGGGGGGGGGTGAATCTTTAATTTGGTTTTCACGATCATGTTCATCGTGAAACGATCATGTATCTGATCACATTCGCTGATTTGATCTGTCAGATGTGTTTCGTTAATTTTGCCTTATTAGATTAGAGAAAATATAAACAAATAAATTCACATTTATCCCTAGAAATATCGCAAAGCTTTGAAAAGGTTGTGAAAACAATATCCTCAACACAATAGTTTAAACTTATATATAACCTCTTATATTTTGGAAAAATTGTTCCCAGTTAGATAACAAGACTCTTATTTGTACCAAATCAAGGCTGGATTACTATGGGGTTTTTTCGATGTAAATAGACCTGCTGAGTAGATTGAAAAAGTAATTAAGCTCGTAAATCACGTAGTTTTCGAGAAAAACGGAAAAACCGAAAATAATTGTATTGTTTTTTCGATGCAAATAGACCTGCTGAGTCGATTGGAAAAGGAATTAAGCTCGTAAATAACGTAGTTTTCGAGAAAAACGGAAAAAACCACAAAATGTCGAAAACAATTTATCGTCTATTTCTAGGTAAATCGACCAGCTGAGTAGATTGGATAAGGAATTAAGCTCATAAACCACGTAGTTTTCGAGAAAAAGGTAAAAAGCCGAAAAAATCACAAAAAATTATCGTCTTTTTCTATGTAAATCGACCCGCGGAGTAGACTGTAAAAGGAATTAAGCTCGTAAATCACGTAATTTTCTAGAAAAATGGAAAAAACCGAAAAAAATTGAAAAAATATTTATCGTCTTTTTTATATAAATCGACCATCTGAGTAGATTGGAAAAGGAATTAAGCTCGTAAATCACGTAGTTTTCGAGAAAAACGGAAAAAACCGAAAAACATATTTATCGTATTTTTCTATGTAAATCGACCAGCTGAGTAGATTGGAAAAGGAATTAAGCTCGTAAACCACATAGTTTTCGAGAAAAACGGAAAAAATGTAGCATCCTAGGCCTCGTATTAATCTTTATATAATTTACTTACCACAGATGGAAAGCAGCCCTCTCAATGGAAAAATGCATCGTCACACCTAACTACAAATGGCAATCAACAGCATCCATGATTGAGGAGGTACATGAAGATCAACATAAAAGGCCCGAAATCCGACCATGTTAACCTCACAAATAGAAAATCAGCAGATAAACCAACCTTTTTTAGCGGTAAAGTAGTATTATCCAAGAATTCAATTTAAAAAATAGACATGAAACCTTCTGGGCTGTGCTAAAAGAATAATCCTATCATACTATAAAAATTTGAAAATAAAGTTCTACTAAATATATTCTCCTTTGTATGAACGCAATAGTGACATACACAGAGACCTGAACATCCTCCAGCCTACGCCTGTAAAGTCACTTGAAAATCGAGACCGGCAGCCGGCTACATAGTCAGCAAAAACTGCTGAATAGGGCCATGTTGTTTGAGTTAGTTCTTTAAAATTTACGAGGTTGCCTTAGCTGTTAAACTATGATACTAACGAGTGGACATTTATTATTACTTTATTTATTAGCCATAGTACAATTAATAAATAATTTATGGTCAATGACAAACATGTTGCCAGTTTCAATAAATAAAGGGAACTAGCAGTAAATAACGTTGGTCGGATCGTCAAAGAAAGTCATGTACAGGATGAAACTATGGACCTGTGGTTGTGTGAAACGGAAGGAACAGATCGTGCTAACCCTTTGAGGATAGGCCATACCCGATTGACATACCCAGCGCAGATAGTTAAGATCGTTCAGTTTGTCCCACTTAGTCGAGAAGTGGATTTGACTCCATACTGGGAGCGAGTAGCCATGGAACCCGAAAGAAAGAGAGGTCCTTGGGTATGAGAGTTGGTTGTAGGGTCCCCTGTTCCCATTTTTAAGAGAAATCGCCGTGTTTCCCTATCTTTAGTGTGTAAATATTGTAATTATTGTGTAGTTGTACAGTTTGTATTATGAATATGGGAATGCGTTTATGTGAAAGAGTAAGAGAGGGACCATAGCGGAATATCGACAACCCCACCGCCCTCATAGTGCATTGAGGGCTATATGACTCCAGTCGATAGCCCCTTTACAAACGAAAAAAAAATGTATTGGAAAATAATTTTAGGTTGGTGGTCTGGTCATTTCTCCAGTGTACCAACATATGTATAATTTTTATAGGTTCTAAATGTTTTTAACTGAAGACTAAGTAATACTTATTGTGTATTCCTTTGTATATAATTTATGACGAAATATGGCGGAAGACTAACTGCAGATGATAGCGAAAAGCCGACAGCACTGGAGACCAAAATTATCGCAAACGACTAAACTACAGGTTCATTTCGCCGCAGACCACACAAGGAAATCTCACAATTCAACGTAGTTATTCAGCCGGAAACATATCTAGAGCAGCCTGGTCTTGTCCTATTCTAACCCTCCATACGTAATTACTTACCCGATCCGTCTCGCCTGTTTTTCAGACCCAGTCGGGCTAGGAATTAAAAAGCAATAAAATGAAGATTCAAAACGAAATTGAAGCCCTCCGGCCTTGAGTGAGAGTGAATAATGAAGAGGGTGTCACGGTGAATTAAGGGCGGTAATTAGATGTTTATTAGCCCGGTCGGATACGCCGCAGGGCCGAAACGTTTCCCACATTCCACTGTGGAAACGGGGTCACATTCTCGTCAGCAGAATGCGTCTCGATGGATTGAAATCCATCGTGGGATATGAAACCGGCGTACGGAACGTTTCATAAACGGTGCTTTTGTTTCCGTTACGCCTTTGGCAAATCGGCCTGAGTTGGCTAATTGTTTCGCGTGCTAGCATCTAAAACTGAACAGTTTTTGAGACCTGAACAACAAACTTCTCCTTTTTTTTACATAACACAGGAATAAAAAATCCTGTCAACAAGTGAGTTTCTAAAGTGTGATTTTTTATTCTGAATATTTTGCATTTTAACTACCCACTTAATTCCCTTCTGGGAGCCGAGGCATAGTAGCCGTGAAGTACCTCGTATGAGATGACTTACTATTATACTACTTATTATCTTATCATTATATTTTAAAAAAAATTGTTGTAAAATTATACCGTTATCACAAAATATCATATCATGAAGTGCGTCTTCATAGCATTGTATAAGGGTTGAAACTTGCATCCTTATTACATTCACTTGAATAGTAACAAAATTGAATGCAAATTTATTTTCAATAGTTAATCGAATAATTTATTCTTTCATAGTTCACACATAAAAATGTAAGAAAAACGTTTTCTTTATCGTGCCAACGTTTCGATCTTTATTTAGATCATCTTCAGGGCCTGGGATTTATAAACATTGTTTAAATTATACAAGTACATGGAAGATGTGAAATTGAATTTATACACGGATATAAATGTATAAATGATATAAATAATGATGATGGTATAATTTAAACAGTGTTTTTGAATCCCAACCCCTGAAGATGGCCTCAATAAAGATCGAAACATAACACGATAAAGAAAATGTTATTCTAAACCTACATCACACCAGACCGCAACTTTCGATTACTAAATAATCAATAATTAATCGCTACACATGTATAATCATTATTGTACTGGGTGATGAATCTGAAGTTTGGTCATATCTTATTAATCAGCGAGAAATTGAAACACGACGAATACAGAGAGGACAGGAAGACCAAAATTTTAGGAAACGACCAAGCTATGAATTACATTATATGACAAATCTAGTTTTTGACAAATAAAAGATATCAGTTACATGTTATCAGTTAAATGAACAATGCTTTTTGAACAGTAGTGATTTAACATAGAATAGATTAAAAGCGTATTCATGCAAATTATGCTGGTTGTCGTATTACACCAAATCTAATGATAATTTCTTTAATTATTGATAAAAAGTTAAATATGTTTCATTTTTCTATCTACGTACAAGTTGGAAAAAATGAAACAACGCTCATGAAATTAAAGTGTACAATGTGTGGTAGGTTATTTATTGTAGTTTTAATATTATTTTATTAGATAGTTGGGGAAGCCAATAATCGGTACGCAAATCAGTATGAAAAATGAAGCAATGAGAGCAGCTCAATGAGATCAATAAATATTTTATATTTATGGATATATTCAGACTGCCGCCATAAAAATCTTATTCTTCACGTGGCTTTTTATGCCCTTTAGAATTGGGGTTTTATATTATAATTATCATTATAATATTAGCACATGATCTGCTCCAAATATCGGATATGTAAAGCAGAGTCTTCTTGAAGATCCCCTGAAGGTTTTTCCTAAACATCAGAGTTCATCTAAATATTGACTTATTTAGACGACGTTATTGACGAGTGTAAATACTCAGTTGTTAGTCCCACACGTTATTGTACGTTTGCTAATGGCGTTAACCTTGGTCCAAGGATATTACAGAAATACTAATTTCTGCTAAAAAGAAACGAAATATTGTTATTTACATTTTCAGGCCGGTTGGCCCCTTAAGTCTTCGTCTGGCTTGGTAAAAGTTGCTGCAACTACAAACTTTCATATTCATAAAATAATCCTCGTTAATATTTCTCCAAGGACCGATTACGTAGTTATTTGTTGATTCGTTTAACAAGTAAAAGTGTAAAATATGTCAACTCTTTCAAATTTATGATTCTATTGATGTGAAAACGACTATTTCTTGTATATTATATTATTACATAAATTGTTATAACAGTGATGTATAAATTATTGATTTTTAATACGTATGAACGATGTTATGTAAAGTCAACAGAAAACCTCTTCAACTATAAATTTATTCGTGAGGAAACGAAACTGTCCCTTTAGAAAGAGGCGGCGATTAAGTCGCCCATTCGATTCAGAGCCCCTTCACTGAAGTGATTCAAGTCGAAAGTCGGAGCCATAAACCAAAATTAACATACAACATTAAAAAATGAAAGAGTCGTTTCGAGTCAAATTTATGCCATGCAGTCCCAGCACATTGAAGTTTGTCCCAGTCTCCATTAAAAATACGAGATGTTTTAATCAAACCATAAACATCGAGAGATTAAGCGAATTTCCGCATTGACATTTCACTTCAGAAAGCAGACAAATATTACCGGAAAGATTTCTTGTCGAAAAAACCACCACTAAAAACAGCAGAACTAGGTGTGTCCTAATCGGTAGTGAATTTCTGCTTACATGATGCAAGAGAAGTGAAATTGTTGTGTAGAAACGTTCCATGCGATGACCCTTCAACGAGAACCGCATGGAAAATTGCTGATAAATTTTTCAATCAAAGGAACAATAATTTTCCGGGATATGTAGAAGTGTAAAACGATTGATGCAAAACGGCAGAATCCGAATTAAGAAATTGGCCTTAAATAAAATTCAACATTCTAAAAAGTGTGTGGTGTTTAGTGACCGTTAGTCAATGATTATTCGGAGATCGTGAGATGCGGTCTGGTGTGACGTACGTTTTAAAAAAAATTTTCTTTATCGTCCAAACGTTTCGATCTTTATTGAGATCATCTCCAGGGCTTAAAGTGTTTGTTTTCTACGTAGTGGGCACTCTCAACGACACACAAGAATGACACAACTACGCAGAAAACAAACAATTTGAACCCCGAAGATGACCTCAATAAAGATCGAAACGTTGGCAGAATAAAAATTTTTTTTTAAAGTTATATTAGTGAATTTAATAGAATAAATAACAAGTAATCAAGCTAAGAACTTTTACGAAGAGAAGTGAGTGGATGATGAAACTGATGATGAACCCAATGACATCCTTACGGCCTCCTGGCCGTCGGTCAAAAGCTTCAGCGTCTAAACGTTTTCTTTTCATATCTTTCACGGCACAAAATAGGAACATTTTTGACCGGATTGCGGACAAAAAAATGGATCCTGAACAGTACAACCAGGGGGTCGTACCATTGGCTGGCCACATCTGACTTTCACCTTTTCTTAGCAATGAACTCATATGCACAATCGGGAGTTCGATAATCGCCAACAACAAGAAAACGAGCTGAGTTTATTTTTAAGTCCCGGGACCCAAAATTTTATAACAAGACATAACTGGGCTAACTAGTAACTCGTTGAGAGAAGGATGCCGACGGAGACTATTTCTCCGAATACCGTATTTCTAAACGAATTTTAATTGTGACAATTATTAAACTATTTCAACCGGAACGAACTTTTCTTGAGTCTTGGTATAAAACGTGGTTATTTATCATTCATTATACAGGGTGTCCCGTAAAGTGACGTCAATAGTTAAGGTTATCCTGTCAAATTGGGCTAAAGGACTCCCTGTTGTCAAAAAACTGATACCCAATTTTATTCGAGGTATTTCATTTTTTAGATATTTCATACTTCAACCTTTACTATCTTTATTCTATAAAGTTCCGCATATATAAAAAAAATTAATTTTACTATAAATATGATTACACCAATACAAAGACCATCAAAAACTCTATGAAAATTATTGTTAAATTGTAAACTTATCTTTAAAAAAATGCAAAATCAATTTAGAAGATAAACTTTTACGACTTTCGAAAATTCTTGTCTAAAGTTTAAGAAAGATTCTCTTGGTTCTGTGAAGATTGAAAGATATGGTGCTTTACAGAAATGTTGTTCCGCTAATGGCTAAACATATATACCTAATTTCTCAATTTTCAGTAATCACCAATGGAAAATTAACGTTTAATTACGAAAATTTTGATTTTTCGGCTACAAACTTTCAAAAAATCAAGAGATTTTGAAACTTCTATTGAAATATACGAAGTAAAACAAAGTAAACAAAGACGCTTTTGTTCAAAATTGAAAATAAAAAAATAAAGAGGACGGGACCACATTTTTTCCACAAAACTTGAAACGTTTTGAAATGTATCCTTCTTAATGACGTACATATAATAGAATATGAATATATAAATAAAATTACTTCCGACTTAATTAAGCCATATTAAGATTAAAGAATTCGATTTCACCATCGTCTAACATGTAAAATAAATCAAGTTTTAAAACGCAAAGAAGAATCATAAAAATAGATTACGGAATTCTAATTAAAATTATATTGACTAAGACTCTCAACAGAAAGGTGAAGTTAACAACTGAAGAGCAATTAATTGCATCGAGGCCGTGGAAGACTTCTCGCTCCGCCCACGTCGGGCCGACAGCATTTGTGAAACCTCGCCGTCTATCGACATATGTATTTGTCATGAGGAGGCATGAAACCAGCACGACCGGTGTATTGGTACATTGGCATACAGGACTCGGCATCGGCTTCTCGACTTGAGCTCATATCCGGTCGACCTCCGATGGAGGCCCACTGGCCAACCCTTTCCAACGGCACGTTCGACAGGTTGACTTTTTGAAGGAAAAATTCTCTACGGATTTCGATCTCGCCATCCTTTCACTCTCTTATTCCAATCCCTTCGAAATATTTACATAAAAACATCTTCCTATCAAGGTTGGAATTTTAAAAAACAACAAATCGATATTGCAAGTGATGGTAATCATTTTACATTACTATCACTTTTTAAAACGTTTTGCTGTCTCGAAGTAATCAAATGGTCAAATCGATAAAAAAATAAAAGACCTATTTGATGAAAGTGTCATATATGAAGAGGAAATAAAAGATAATCACGACGACATTTTAGATGGGTCAAAAACTATTAGTTTGAAATGTGTAACCAGGTAGGTTGTCTTTTTCGAACAAAAATCCTTAACAATTTCAACCCACCCTCTGTGGAAATAAAAATATAAGAACCTCGACATGTTAAAGTTGGGTCAAAAGTGGAACCTAGTGTTAATTTGACTTTTCAAATGACTTATAATTTTTTAACTTTTTGAAAAAAAATTCCATGCCCATGTCCAAATCATATTGCCAATACAGTGAACATATTTTTATTGGAAAGTTGAAAGAGATTTACAAAAACTTACTTTATTATGCAACATGGGCACAGTTAAAAGGTGTATGATGGTAATAATTTCACAATAAAGTCACTTTTAAAACGTTTTGCTGTATCAAAAGTTATAAAACAGTCAAATAGATAAAAAGAAAAGGCCAGTTCGAAGAAATTTGTATATGAGAGGAATTAAAGACGTAAATATGAAGTTAAGTCAAAAGATAAGGCACAAAGCAATAGCGTTAGAGACGAGCGAAAGTTTCGTGTAGAGGTTTTGAATGCGGAATCTGATCAATTAGTTGACAAAAGAAATGTTGAGTTCGTTGTGTGTGTGTGTGTGTGTGTGTGTGATATTAGTGATATAATAAGGAGCTTTAACATGACTTGAGGACTTATGATTGAAGAGATTGAATGGGCTGGATACTGTGCGGCTTGATGGACACGTCTTGTGTAGAGTTAGTTGAGGTTTGACGGTCCAAACAGTTTTCGGCCGTACAAGTATTCGTAGCTAAGTTTTTTTAAAGTTGTTTTTTCTACTATTCTTCGATAAGCTCAAGGTGTTCTTGGATGTTAGAAATTGCTTGCATATGATCCGGTTTGGAAGAACACTGCAGAGTCATCCGTGGCGGTAATGATGGTGTTGGGATAAATTGGAATAACTGGTATACATGATAGGGCCAAGAAGGTTCCACTATCAGACCAATACAAGCTGATGTCCCATAGGGGAACCTTCTTGATAATTTTGATATGAAAATTATCATGTTCCAATTGATAGAGCATACTGTTATTTATAAGTTTACTTATTACCTATATATCGTTAACAGTAATATATAAATTTGTTTGTGTTTTTTTAATTTGATATGAAGATTACAAGTTTATCCGTCTATTTTGGATTCAACTGAAATATGTTGGCGTCTTTATCTTTTATTTACATATCGTTCAATTTCTTCAAAATGACATTTGGTTTTCCCAAGATTACAAACATTGTATAAATTTGATAGTAAACCAATGAATTAGTTTATAATTGAACTGGTATTATATATATAATTTTANTAAATTTTATATTAAATTATAAAATGTGATTGAAGTGAAAATTATTACCATCTGACAACTTTTATCTGTAGCAGACACACTTATATAATCAATCAATTATTTTGTGTATATATATAATAATTTATAAAACTATGTGGAAGGGATTGAATTATAATTTTAATATGTAAATTGTTGTTATGTGACTGTTAGCTAATTTTTGGACATTCTGGTCGCTCTTTTGGGTTTCATCAGATGGGTTTCGGCTTCACACCATCTTCAGTGCGGGTTTGTTTCAATGCTTTTGTTATAATATGTAGTAATTATTACCATATGATGGAGAAAGGAGTGTGGGATTGAATTTGATCAAGATTTTTCTTCTTTTCTTCAAAAAACAAATTCATCAAGTTGCAATATTAGAAGGGGGGCTGCTGTACCCCTAACAGGTTCTGAGGCATAAGGATTCCCACTCTCAATGATAACTTTCATTAGATAAAAGACAAAATGAGCCTGAGGAAACAGTGAAATTCACTCACTGGACACAAACAAACTAAGAACCATTTTCTCTGTTTTTAGAATTTTGCACAAATCATTATGACATGTTCCATTGATTATGGGCCTAAACAACAATTACAGGTATCAGTCTCTGACCTGTTTATTTTTCTCGAGTATTGTTTGCTTAGATCTAAGTCTAATATGGTCTTACATAGGTTTTTGCTGAATTGTTGATTTTTAAACTAACTAATTTACAATGTTGGCTGCAATTTTTTGAATGCAAATATCTTGATTGCCTTTGTGGATTTGATTCCTTTTAATATATGTTATTAATTCTGTATAATAAAGCAGAAACTTTAAATCCTTTCCTGTACTTAATAAACTACAAGAAACTTTAAATCCTTTTCTGATGAAGCTGTCCAACACAGTTAAAATATGGTAATAACTTAATGGTAATAACTTTACACTACAGTAACTTCTGAAAGGTTTTGCTGCCTCGAAAGTTATCTAACAGTCAAACAACAACCGAAAAAAGGCCAGTTTGAAGACGTCGTATATGAAAGGCAATAAAAACAAATACGTCATTTTGGAGTTGAGTCAAAGCTTATAACTGCTACAAATCTTAAGTTTGCAACCTGCTAATTTGGCAGAAAACAAACCCATAACAAAAAACCCACAGATTTCCTATTTTACACTTTTTTCACTGTATGATTATAAATAAGGATTGAATATTGGAATAAACTGCAACACTCAATAAATATGTTAGAAAACAAACACATAATCTTAACATTTGAAACCAACTTTTCTTCTTATTCCTTAAACAAATAACAAATATTTTAAATGCAATTATCATATTTTATTATCTGGTTGAAAGATTTTTTCAGTCCTGATTCGTAAGTCAAGGAAGTAAAACGTTTTAATAAATTCGATGAGCTGTCAATGAACAGCCGGAAAAAATTTCAAGTTGTTTAAACAAGATAAGCAAAGAAAACATGAAGACACCGCTTCTTTTCATTCTAGATTATCTTATCACAATAAACTTGCTGACGATTTGCCTATCTCGCATAACGGGAAGGCGCTCTCGCCCTAAACTGACTAGAAACATACCAAGGGGCATGTTGACAACTGCCGTCTGTATTATGGTGCAATTTCCCCATAGTTACTTTCGTGTTATGCTATTAAGATAACAGTTTGTTAAGAAATAAAGCAGAGGAGTAATATTGAACATCGCAAAAAAATATTTTTTAGTCTCTTCCACCAACTGTAAAGAACAATAAGTATGTTTTATTGATTAAATGGGAAGGGATTCGTTTTATATGAAGGTCATAGGTGAATCCGTTAACTTTAAAGCTCTTGTTTCACAGTTATGAACTTGCGAAGGAGCATCTGATCTGCCCGCTGACCCCTAATCCGGGATCACCTTTTTAGATTAACAGCAGTGTCGGGGGAAAATTAAGAAATTACTTCCCGAGTGGACTGGAAAGGAGAGAAAATCCTCCAGGATAAATGCTTTGTACCACAGCTGACCTTTGACGGGTTTACAAATTACGCCCTTTTTCCCTCTCTTCAACGTCAGGTTATGACAGTTTTGACCTTATGCTCTAAAGTCGTCGATGAAATAGCAAAATAGCAAGACGTCCAATGAACTTTGTACAACCGCATTATGAATTTTAATAACAGAAAAAGCTTCATTTCAAATAACAATCGATAACAACAAACAATTGTCATTATAAAAAAATACACAGGCAAATTAACCTGTACGAAAATGCAAAACCACATTCCCCAACATGATTGCAACGACTGAAAGCCCTTTCAGGATGTCTTTTACTAACTGCACGCCACCAGGAAGTTAAAAGGCGAAATTACAGGGGCGAACCATTGCGAAACATTGTCAACGCACCGTGGTACTTTTTCAACGACCTCCTCAACCGCGACTTATACATCAATGGACTGAGGTAAGTCGGCTTTATCATGCCATCACACCAATACAACTCCCTTTTTTCCCATACGAATATAAAAACGTGCAAGACCGACAGTGAAACCACTATAAAATACACAGTGTTTTGACAACGAATTCAATAAAGTTGATTGTAGTCGAATGTATTCGTTTTGAAATTATTGATACCAACGAAACTAACACAATAATAGTTAAGCTAATGTAAGGTTTTTTCCCAATGTAAAACAAACATTTCACTACTAGAAAGAAGAAAGGTCTATAATTTGGCGTTTCCGGTCTACTCATCCTTGCTGCTTTGGTCTGTGTGACCTGTTCGATTTTTACGCGGTTGTTCTATAGGTATTATGTATGTGTGGTTTTTTTATTGGTTCTATTGTTTCATTATAATGCTAATTGTTACGTTTAACTGTAAATAGTTTAAAGATCAGTTGTTGGCCTAAGAAACGATGAGCCTTAAAACAAGGGTACACACTTAGATTCCTCCATTTAACTGTCTCCAGCAGTTATTCTGTGCGTTTCTGTCGTCTAAGTCCTTTTTATAGGTTTTTATTCGGTTCTTTATAACAGTGCAATTCCTATAACAAACCAAACATGTAAACCTGTGAAAAACTTATTCACATGGTAAAAACATAGACCATACCACCAACCATTCCCCAAAAACATTTATCTTAAAAAAATTTTCTTCGATTGGTTTAAGACACTTGTTGAACATAAAGAAAAGGTGTGTAAATATGGGTTACGTTCCGACAAATCACTGACTTCGGGGACTGTGTTTTTTACCTACTTATGTCTTTGTGTAAGTTCGTGTCTACTTCATGTTAAAACTAAATGTAACAGTGCAATGACTGAACAAAACATATACCTTGAGGACCTACAAAATTGACATTTACATTGAAAACGCTCTGACTGTACCACTAACCTCTTACAAACCCTTCATTGATCGTCAAAGAAGCCTATTGAACATAATAAAAACAATGAACAAATTCCGGCATCTTCTGAGGTTGATCTGTGCGTTTTCCTACTTATGTCTTTTCTATAAGTTCAAGTGATTTCATGTGTTCTGCGTTTGTTCTATGTTTATAATTGCGGAATATCTTTATATATATATATATATATATATATATATATATATATATATACATATTTAACCTAACATACATTTAGGTAAACATATAAAAAGAGTTATACATATAAACGGGAAAACTCACAGATCAAACAATTTACCTAAAGAGAAATGCCTAAGAATAATATTTATGTGATAATTTTAATTTAAGAGAATTTACAACAAAAAATTCTATATTTCAGCATTGACGATTTTAAATGGTTGTTCTGTGCGTTTTACCGTGTCGAAGACCAATTATGAAGGTTCACGTCTATTTCTTGTAATACTTGACCTAATTTGCTTCTTTAAAACAGTGGAATAATTGTAACAATTCTTATACAATGAGAATCTCTCAAAAGAATATTCACACAGGAAAAGGAACAACCTAACCAAAAATTCCTAGAAACAATATTTATATTACAAATGCTTTATTGTTTTGTTTAAGAAGCCTTTAACTATAACAACGGGATATACATACGGGCCATATTCCGGGATATCACTGTCTAAACTAGTTAGTTCCCCACTTTTATGTCTATTTTATAGGTTCAGGCCTATTTTACTTAAAAAATTAATCATCAAAATGAGAGCGAGAGAGAGAGAGTAATTTATAAATTATTTATAGAAAAACTGACACGAACACAGGAAAGCACACAGATCAAACCACCTACCTAATGAGAAATTCTTGAAGAAAATAATTATCTTAAAATTGTCATTGGTCAGTCTAAGGGCAATTACCACCATAACATCGCTATATTCCGGCAAATAAACATCATCAGTGGCCGATCTGTGCGTTTTCCCATCTCCAAGTGGTTTAATACAAAAACTTGGTTGCTTATACCAGTTCAATACTTATAACAAACCGCATACGATAAAAAAATGTAAACAGGAGAGTTACACGGGAAAACGCACAGATCAAACCACCAAGCCAGAAATTACCAAAAATAATATTTATCTTAAAAATCCGTCATCGATTTGTTATGAAGCCTGTTGAATATAAAAAAAGAGATGTACATATGGGCTACAATCTGGCAATTCATAATTTTCAGTGGTTGTTCTGTGTGTTTACTCGTGCACATGTCCTATTTATATGTTTATGCCATGTACGGTGTAATGTAATGCATCCCTATAAAAATATGAAATCGACAAGACGTAGTTAAACGTTTATGGGGTACAATTAGACGTGTAGGATCAAGCAGATAAAAAATAGTAAACATATTTACTTGAAATGTTTTAACTGTTAGATGTCCAATTTCTTATGAATTTTAGCTAATACAATATTCTTTAAATGTTAGGATCAAAATGTATTATGTAATTTATATATTATGATACATGTACTGATCAACAATACAACTATTTTATGTCAGTTCTCTAGTAAATCGACAAATTATCGAGATTTAATAAAACGCTTTTTCAAGATATGTTTCTATTATCAGAAAGAGGGCAGAAAAAAAGGAAGTGTGCTAGAAAAAGCGTGCAATGCGAGAAAACAGAAGTCCTCACCCTGCTTTCAGACGCTGATGACCCAGTGCTACCTCCGCAACCCACTTATTCTCTCTCTCTCCTTTCTATTGTTTGACGTCCTAGACCTTGGCTACCTCGATCCTCCTCATTAACATCCCAATGGTGTTAACAATAGAATTAATTCGGCATGCAAAGTGTAAACAACGGTTTGAACGTACAATGGCAAAGATCGGCAGTGAACAGTTGGTAAATATTAATCGATCGAATCTTTATTATGTTATTTATCTGAGAGCTCAAATACCATCGTTTCGTCCGGTTTCGGATGCAGGGGCCTTCAAATATTTTACCTTTTCGGGACAAAAAAAAAATTTAAATGCACAACCAATATTTCAAAAAGAGAAAAGAAAGTGCTTATAATTACGGTATTTCACCGGCTTCTTCCGGATAAACACGACCGTAACACCGAGGAAGAAAACGAAAGTGGACAAATTACGAAAAGTTCCATTTGTCTATTTACTAAACCGAGGGAAAAACAGTGCCAAGGACGAGAGAGTTGTGCGGGATCCCCAATGATCCCAACTATGACTAAATAATTATGCAATCAGCGATTATTTAAATAAAATTATAAATAAAATACATTCTCGATTAATAAAAGTTTAAAAAGTATAAAAATCTTTTTTTACCAGTGTGAACATTAATAAATAAATTACTGTCTATTTTGAGTTTTATTGTAGCCAAATCAAGCAATATCATTCATGTGTGAATAGGTAGTTTTGAAACATGTAAACGTATAAAGCTAATAAAAGGTACAAGTGTAATATACAGGTGTTATTACTTACTAGTAATCAGTTATTATTAAAAGAAGTAAATGAAGTAGTAAAGTAAATGAAACCATAAACTTGGAACGGTTATTGTAAATAAAGTTATTTAATTTTTGGCTTGTTTTTGCAAATAAGTTACAAAATTGTGTTTTATTCTACTTTCTTCGTTGTCCTTTTTTCTACAGTTAAAAAAAGTTCTTTTTTAGACCGTGTTGTTGAAGGTGATTTGTAATGAAAAATTAGTTTTTCGACATTGTGCCCTGTCAAGAAATTTTTATTCTTTATGTTATATAAATTTAAAAAATTTTACCTATTGTTTCCAAAAACAAAACAAAACAACATAAAAGCATCGTGTTATTGTGGCATTGTATTCTACAGCTAAACGAAAATCATGTTTTGGCTTAAAAACAATGATGAAATTTCTTTTGCAGTTTCTGATTAACGAGTTTTTTCCGATATCTAACGTTTTCAGATCCCATTTTCAAATGGTTTTCGCAATTTTTCACAAAATCAAATTGTTTAGATTTTTTTTAGGTTGAGTGGTTTTTGAGTAAACGGTGGGGAACACTTGTATGTTAAAACCCTGATTACCTTATGTTTTAGACACGATTTGTTAACGAGTTGTGATGAATCCGTAAATGAAAATGTAAATTAGAGTTTGAAAAACAATTTTTTTTGTCAAAAACTATAATTATTGCATTGTTTGATAGTAGGCCTTATACTAAGAAAAATAGTGTTTAAATTATTTCCCAGGTTGAGTAGTTTTCAGGAAACGTGGTAGGACACTAGTTAGCCCCCAGTATTTCTAGAATTTTTAACAACAATTTCAAATTGTTTTCGTCACATTTCATACAATTGATTGACTTGATGAAAATGTAGGTTACCATTTGTATTTTCTTAACCTGTAATTGTAGCAATGTTTGAAAGTAGAGCTTATTAAAAATTATTAAGAAACGAAGGTGACCTTAGTAAGTTAAAACCCTGTACACTTTATGTTTTTATGAACCGATTTTCAAATGGTTTTTTGCAATTTTCCAAAAAATCGAATTGACTTGATGAATCCCCAGATGAAAATTAAGTTGCAACTTGAAAAAACTTTTTTTACCGTTTATTTATTAAATCGGGTGAAATTCGAAAATCGAATTAACTTAATGTTTACGCCCAAATAAATTGTTTTAAAAATGAAACATTTATTTGACTAATTTTATAACTGTTTAACACGCGTTGAAATAAAAATATAGAAAAAAAATTCGAGTTAAATAATTCTAATATTAAACAAATACATCTTTCATTCTTAAACCGATTTATTCGGACGAAACACGTCATGAATTCTCAAATAAAAATGAAAGTTTTCATTTGAAAATCATAATTGAAAAATCAAAGGTCATTTGAGAGTAGACCTTATGCTAACAAAATACGGTTTAATTTTTTTACTAAAACAAGGGAGCTCCCATAAGATGGCATCTTATATATAGATTTCAATTTTAATTAAATTTAGGCTTTAAATACTTAATTCATAATTAAATGGTTTGTCTTTTCAAAATTCTAATTGTTTGAACCGCTTTTATGTTAAGAAAGATAACATGTAAAGTTTTGAAGGAAAAAACATTTTAAAAGGAATAAAAAGTATAAGGAACATTTTGAAATGTTAATCGTATTAATAAATTATGCTCCAGCCCAATAATTCACGTTTGTCCGCTTTTATTTGACATAGCCAATGCAGTTACAATGCATAACACTAAGGTATATTCATTTAAAATAATTCGTTAATCAATTGACAAAAAAAAGGATTTAGGTAGAAAGTTTATCTGAACCACAAAAACCTGTGTGTTTAAAATAGGTGACGTGAAAAAGAAAAGTGAAGTTAAAATTATCCGATACCAATTTTAATTCATCCAAATTGATGGAATTTCGGCCAATAATTTATATAAATTACAGTAATTAAATAACGATGATATATCAAAAGGATGGCGCAAAACAGCGGGATCTCGTGGATCTCCGATTCCCGGTTCGTAAGAATTAGGACTACCAGTCGGTCGAGAACGAAAGCGGTCCAGTCGTAAGTGGGCCATGTTAGAAAAAATTTTCTAAACAGTAAAGAGAAAAAAATAGCACACACTTTACAAAATGTGATTTTGCGTTGGCAAAAGCCGTCGTCAAGTTGCGCAAGTGAGAACTTATTGAAATCCGCAGAACCTGCGGTTTGCTAACCGTGTCCTTCTTTCCTGATTGCTTCCATGTTCACGTAGGTTTAAAGAAAGTAAATGTCATTTGTTTGCCGAAACGACATCTCAAATATACAACGAACATTTTTTTCACACAAATCGCTCAATTTTTTTCTTTTTTCTAAGCGAACAGAAAAATCTATGATAAAATATTAGTCAATCAAAATCAATTCATATTGCACGAATCGTACGATAAGGATAATAAAGACGGTCCGTTCGTGTTTTATTTAATTGTTCGTTGTTGTTATTTTTTTTTATATAAAACCCAGTGAGAAGCGTCGCCACTGAAGCGTGCATCGAGGTGGATGAAGCCGATCGCGAAAAACATTGCTGAGAAAATGTAGCTTTGTTAACCATTTGGGCAACAATCGTCCTTGCCACTTCTCCTCCTGCCGCATTTTATAATTGTTGTGCAACCATAAGATTCCCCACCGTAACCGGCGAAATTAAAACAAGTAAAAGATAATAACACGACATGGTAGTATAAAATAAATTGAAAAATTCCGAAGAAGTGTGCATATGCAAAATTTTATTTCCAATGGCCTTTATTTATAATTTTACGGGGAGTTAAAATGCAAATAGCTAGGAGAACATTTTCTCACATATTGTTCTTACAAATATTACCAATCGAACAAACAATATCGCGTCGAATATTTCGCGTCTGTAAATCAAGAATATTCAAGTTGTGTCCAGCAATGATTGTGTGTTTGTGCGTGAGAAAGAGAGAGAGAGAGAGAGAGAGAGAGAGAGAGAGAGAGAGAGACAGAGACATAGAATGAGTGAGTGAGAGAATGTTAGAATCTATTCGTTAGAATATAAAATAGGACTCAGAAGGAGACGCACAGACCATAGACCAAAATAACAGCTTCAAGTACAGTCAAGCGTTTGAAAATGGTGAAATGTCGAAACACGTCATCTAATCGTCTTTTAGTATTAGTAGCCTAATAAGCCATTAAAATCCATGAAATACGGAGAGACATTTAGAGCAACCGCCAAAAGTATCAGTTTTCAGAATAGTCTACTGCTAAAGACAGCGAAATAGCAAAACACAATAGTTATTCTATTCCCTGCTTGGTATTAAGAATCAATTAGTACTTATACAAAGGACGCACACGGAGAGACGCACAGGCCGACCACTACTTGAAATGTCAGTTTCATGTGTGTCTAAATCCTGTGGGGTTTTTTTAGGTTAAGCAACCACTGAAGGTGGTGAAGAGGGTATACGTAATCGTCGTCATAGAAGTCATTAGAGCCCATAAAATGGGCATAAAAACGGACAGAAGCATAGATCAAGCCTAAAAATATCATTTTTCAGTAGAGTCCACTACTGAAAACGCAATAGCAAAACACAATAGTTATCTTATAATATTCAAGTGGTTGGTGTAAGAATCAATTAGTCCTTACACAAAGGACATACACACGGGGGATGCACATGCCAACCACTGGTTGAAATGTCAGTTTCCTGTGTGTCTAAATTCTTTGGGGTTTTTGTTTTTAGGTTTTGATTACTCTTAAGAAACCATTGAATATGGTAAAGTGGGGGAAATATTAGTCGTCGAAGAAGACACCTAAACTCTATAAAAAAAGACATAAACAGGGAGAGACGAGCAGAGAAAACACTGCCAAAAATGCCATTTTACAGTACAGTCTGGAGTATAGTAAAGAAGGTGGTGAAACGGTTGCAACAGAAGCAATGTTGTACGTACCCAAATGAAATCGGGTAGTCGTCCCTTACTAATACTTATTTTGAAAAAAAAAACACTGGATAATCCAACAGGGAACAGCTCCAGCACACAAGGTGAAATCAACCCAGGCCTGTTAAGTATGCACTTCTTGAATTTATCATCTGGAAAGGTGCAGAAGAGTGCCTCCTGCCAACACAGATTTCAATCCTTTGGACTACAAATTGTAGTCAGGTTGGAGGAGTAAAATACCCAACAATCGAATGTTTGAAAAGAGAACTGAAAAAAGAGTCGAACAATATATACTAGAAACTGTCCGTGTTGCAGTGGACGAGTGAGTGGCTCAACCATTTTGAATCCTATGTTGGAGTTATAAAGAGTTCATTTATACAAATGAGTTTTTCCAGAATTAAATAACTATTTACATTAATAACTTAAGCATTACATGTTTAATTTTAATGTTTTAAGAAACTATTAAACTTTAATTTTATTCGAATCCTGCTGGTGACACTGCCTTTTTTATCTCGACCAATAACTTTCATAAATATTAATTAATTGAAAAATATTGATTGGTCAATCGGAGTACGAATTGTAATGACTTTAATTTTATGTTGTGATGACTTCTTAGTATAACCTCTGATGATGGAGAAACGCAATGGTCGTCTAAGAAGCCATTAGAAGAGCAATTAGGACATACAAATGATGACAACATGGAAATACTCACAGAAGGTGAAATGTCGAAACGCGTCAGACAACAGAGAGGATAGTCGGACAAGGATGAACAGAAATGACAAAACTACTGGTTCACAATCTCGACCTCAAGAATGATTTGCAATTTAAAATCTAATTGTTAAAATTCAACTTTTTAAAACAAACAGAGAATCCCCTGGTCAGGAAAGAAAAACAAATGTTTCCTGTATGATCAAAACCGGCCGTTTTACCTTTTGGAACTCATTAAATATGGATATATGTAAAAAGTCATGCGGAGATAAAAAGAGGAAATCCTTGAGAAGGCATTTGGCAAGGTGTGAGTCGATCTCCCGTATGCACAGTGTGATTTATCAGAGGAAAGTATTTTTTGTCGCAACCATCTCGCCGGGATCGTTCCTTGTGCAATCCGACCCGCTCTGGATCACATTAGCACGACCGGACGGACGTTCTGGCACTTTAAATGGGCTCATCGTGACTCTTCATTATTCATGTTCTTTTTCCTGTGGAAGGCTAGGAAAAGTAGGAATCCTTGGAGTTTCTCTGAGAAAATTGATTGTTTATCAGCCGAGCACAAAGAATCAGGAAAACGTTTATAAAATGACGTGCGAAAAAAAAAATCACTCAAGGAAAATGGTTTCTGATCGGGAACTGTTATCGCGTTCAAATTAGGATGTTTTTCATTACTCGGGACATATAAATTAAACACACTACCCGCGTTATTTTCGACTTAATTGGATAATGTGCAGCTCACCTTGACAGTACGAAGGTCGAAAACAATTATTATTATATGCCGTGATAACTATCACTAAAAACATCTAAAACACATAAGTTTCGTGTAAACTTATATTTAAAAATAAGTCTGAAACAAGCATGGAAGTATAATAAAGTCAAAAATGCGTGTATGCATCTATTTCCGTGCGATTTGCCTAATATCGATTCGCGTACATTAATATTTAAATAATACGTCCTAATCAATATTTATGAAGAGTAATTTTAGTGTGATTTAACGTCAAAACACGCAATAATTTCGAGAAAAAAATGATAGAAAGGTTTATGCAGATATCATTCGTTTGACAATGGCTATACAAAGCATACTGGCAGATGTCATGATATCTAAATTTCATACTGATTAAAATTTAAATTAGATTTGAGAACAGCACACGAAAAATGTAATTAAACAAGTTTTGTTGTCCCTCTTTCAAAGAAATACTATACTCATAGATTTGGTCTGTCAGAATATCTTCATCGGTTGCCCTCTGCCTTTTCCCGTGTAAACACATATATATTTTTACGTTTAAGCTTTTATTAAAAATAAATGGGACGACTCGGTAAATTAGTACACAAATTATAGATTAAAGAATGTACTCACAATGGGATGCTTCTAGGTCGAAAGATATACGTGTCCGAGCGTTCTTGCCAATGGGACCTATCAACAAAGATAAAAAATTATTTAAAGGATTTTTTTTCGTGTTATTATAAATTTACAACTGTATCGGGTTGTCCGGAAAATAATGCAGGATTTTAAGTTTTCATTAAAAAAAATCTATATAAAATATTCTGTTTACGTTTACAGGATTACTCATTTGTATGAATGTCAACACTTATTAATCCTCTTCCAAATGATATTGTTTGTTTACCTCTGTAGCATTCCGCTACTTGGAAATAATTCAGTCATCCTTATAATGTCAAAGCGAGAATTTCGTACGATTTTCTTTTACGAGTTTAAACTCGGCCGAAGCGGAGCCCAAACGGCTAGAAACATTAACCAAGTCTGGGGCGAGGGTTGTGTTAATGAGTGCACTGTGCAAAGGTGGTTTAAAAAATTTCGGGAGGGAGATTTCAGCCTTGAAGATGAAGAAGGTCGTGGAAGGCCTTCCTCTCTTAATGATGATGTTCTGCGATCAGTGGTGGAAGAAAACCCCAAAACAACTGTTCGAGAACTTGCAGAGCAACTCAAAGTCAGTAAAACGACCGTCGCTGACCACCTCAAGGCGATTGGAAAAGTGAAAAAACTCGAAAATTGGGTTCCACACTCATTAAACGATCGCCAAAAAAATCAGCGCTTTGATGTTTGTGCATCACTTCTTTGTCGAAACAAAAATGACCCATTTCTGGCCAGAATTGTTACATGTGACGAAAAGTGGATTCTCTACGATAACACTAGACGTTCTGGACAGTGGCTCGACAAAGGAGAAGCTCCAATACATTTTCCAAAGCCCCCAACTCATCAAAAAAAGGTAATGGTTACGGTATGGTGGGCTTCATTTGGTTTAATACACTACAGCTTCTTAAATCCTGGCGAAACCATCAATGCTGAATCATACTGTAACCAAATTAATACCATGCATCAGAAATTGGCAGTAATGAAGCCCTCTTTGGTCAATCGGAAAGGGCCCATTTTGTTGCATGACAACGCTCGACCACATGTGTCACGTGTAACGTCACAAAAATTATTGGAGCTTGGCTATGAAACTTTGCCTCACCCACCCTACTCTCCGGACCTCTCGCCTACTGACTACCATTTTTTTAGACACCTGGACCACTACTTACAACACATAATATTCAAAAATCAAACGGAACTGGAAAATGCATTTATTGACTTTATCAATTCTAAAAATTCTGAATTCTACTCAGACGGAATTAATAAGAATTATTTTGATTAAAGAACATTGCTTTAAAGTAACTAGTTTCTTTTTTTTTGTTTAATACCAAAATCCTGCATTATTTTCCGGACAACCCAATAAATTAACTACAATAAGCAAATATAATGACAATGGAGAAATAATTGGCGTAATCTTGAGCAGACAAGTCGCTCAGTAGTGCGAAAATAATCTTTTTTTTAAATATATATATATGGTTTTTTTGGCCTTCGTTATAAATGTATTTCAAAGTTATTTAACGGGATTATTCATACAATTTCGCTGGCTACGTACCTATAAAACAGAACGTAACTCCAAACGAACTTGTCTCGTCATTGTATAATATTGATACTGGAGTCCCACAAGGCTCAGTTATAGGGCCAAACTTGTTCGTCATATTTATAAATGCATACCCTAGACTTGACTGTGAAATTGCTATGAATGCTGACGATATAGTATTATATTGTTTATCATAGAGTAGTATTACTAACAAACCGAGAGGTAACCTCCTCAGGATCGTTCAGTTTTGTCTTAGACAGAAACTTAGACTAACTACTACAAAACCGAGGCAATATTGTTCACAAAACGATTTCCTAAACATTAAAACTAGAAGAATTGGTAACTCAAATGTAACCTGCAATAATAGTGTCTATTACTTTGGTTTAAAACTCGATAATAAATTTAACTTTGCTATCAACGCATGCAAAAATATGTAAAAGGGAACTGTGCCATCACGCTCTATTTCCTTTTTTTGTCGAGAATCAGCGATGAACTTCAAAAATAAGTTAATTATTTATAAAACAACAGTTACACCCATACTGTTATACGCTTCTGAAGTGGAGTTATACAAGTAAGGCCAACATACAATGCATCCAAATAATTCAAAATAAATTTTTAAACATTAATAACATCATCTAAAATGAGCACATTTGAGAGTACAAACTAGTCAGTAAACATACGGAAGAGCAAGCTCTCCAAAAATTGGAAACACAGACGAATCAAACACATTTTAATATAATATATTTATATATTTAGTCATTGAAACAATTATCTGTTTATTAAATTATTTATTTACTTATTAAATTATTTATATATCTATTAAAATAAATGTGTATTTAGCTTAAAAATTGTAATAAAGTAAACAATATTTTTTTCTAAATAAATTTTTCCCCACTTTTTATTTATTTATTTTGGCTAAATTAGTAATTCTTGCAAACATATTTTAATTTCTATGCCACTCGGAAGTAGCTATTGCCTCAGCCATTTTTACTTTTTTACTTTTTTCCAATTTATGTATCACATTACATACTAAATAAACTTTAACTAACTAACTCAAATTATTTATATCAGATTTATTATACAAGGTAAGAAAATTGTATGCAAGATTGTATTAAATGAGTTTAAATATATAAAACATTTAAAAAACAAAACAAAAGTAAACCAAAAAAGTTTGGATTCGTTTTAAGCACCTTTAAAAATGTTGAATATGAATGTTTTAGAGATGGGGAGGGTCAGGCATTTTATCCTTCCAATTTCCGGTGTACTAGCAATTTATAATACCTTTGGATTCTATCCAAATTCCTATTTATACTTTCAGGTTATGCCAACAAAGTTTAGCTTTTATGTGGTTATAAATGAACAGAATAGTGACGAAGTTAACAAAAACTATTCAAACATTTAATTGATTTATCAAGATCTCACATATTTACGAAAGTGACCTTCACGCCATTATTTTTGGTTTTAACTCTACCTGTACAATTTCAAATGGATCGGTAGAGTCATTTCAGTCTGCAGAGTCCTCTCATTGCGAAACAGCTCGACAGAAACAGCGGGGATAGGCGAACCAAAATGATCACACACGACAAAGTTACAGCTTCACCACTAAGTAGAGCTCAAGAAAAAAAAAATTGTAGCCAGACGAAATTCATAACCTTGCTATTTTTTAACAGACAAGAATAGCAATTTAATAACGATGCAAAGATCTAAAGTTCATGACCCGCTTATAATTACAGGTGTTTTTAATCAATCATGGTTTTACCTTGAACTGTTGTTGTTCATTGTGAATTCAAAAAAACATTTTTGCCATTTGGCCTGAGTGATTAATTCATTTTTTTGTTTGCCTTTGCGAGAATTTTGATAGAGTTTAATTATATTTATGCAGCTTGCAACCAATTAATGTATTGGGTTGTCCGGAAAATAATGCAGGATTTTAAGTTTTCATTCAAAAAAATCTATATAAAATATTCTGTTTACGTTTACAGGATTACTCATTTGTATGAATGTCAACACTTATTAATCCTCTTCCAAATGATATTGTTTGTTTACCTCTGTAGCATTCCGCTACTTGGAAATAATTCAGTCATCCTTATATTGTCAAAGCGAGAATTTCGTACGATTTTCTTTTACGAGTTTAAACTCGGCCGAAGCGGAGCCCAAACGGCTAGAAACATTAACCAAGTCTGGGGCGAGGGTTGTGTTAATGAGTGCACTGTGCAAAGGTGGTTTAAAAAATTTCGGGAGGGAGATTTCAGCCTTGAAGATGAAGAAGGTCGTGGAAGGCCTTCCTCTCTTAATGATGATGTTCTGCGATCAGTGGTGGAAGAAAACCCCAAAACAACTGTTCGAGAACTTGCAGAGCAACTCAAAGTCAGTAAAACGACCGTCGCTGACCACCTCAAGGCGATTGGAAAAGTGAAAAAACTCGAAAATTGGGTTCCACACTCATTAAACGATCGCCAAAAAAATCAGCGCTTTGATGTTTGTGCATCACTTCTTTGTCGAAACAAAAATGACCCATTTCTGGCCAGAATTGTTACATGTGACGAAAAGTGGATTCTCTACGATAACACTAGACGTTCTGGACAGTGGCTCGACAAAGGAGAAGCTCCAATACATTTTCCAAAGCCCCCAACTCATCAAAAAAAGGTAATGGTTACGGTATGGTGGGCTTCATTTGGTTTAATACACTACAGCTTCTTAAATCCTGGCGAAACCATCAATGCTGAATCATACTGTAACCAAATTAATACCATGCATCAGAAATTGGCAGTAATGAAGCCCTCTTTGGTCAATCGGAAAGGGCCCATTTTGTTGCATGACAACGCTCGACCACATGTGTCACGTGTAACGTCACAAAAATTATTGGAGCTTGGCTATGAAACTTTGCCTCACCCACCCTACTCTCCGGACCTCTCGCCTACTGACTACCATTTTTTTAGACACCTGGACCACTACTTACAACACATAATATTCAAAAATCAAACGGAACTGGAAAATGCATTTATTGACTTTATCAATTCTAAAAATTCTGAATTCTACTCAGACGGAATAAATAAGTTACCAACACGTTGGGAGAAATGTATTGAGAGTATGGGAAATTATTTTGATTAAAGAACATTGCTTTAAAGTAACTAGTTTCTTTTTTTTTGTTTAATACCAAAATCCTGCATTATTTTCCGGACAACCCAATATATTTTTCGCTTATGCAACGAAGAGGTTCATGGTTAAACGGCACTTTCTTCGCTTTTCCTTCCCGCAAGCTTGTCAAGGAAACTTTCATTGATATATTTTTTATAGCGTTTTAATTTAATATAAATTTTTATTTTATCCGATCAGTTAAACCATTAGGGTCAGTATAAAAATAACGATTCATAAACAAAACAAAATAAGCTTTTAAGGCTAATTTTAAGTTATTATTTTTACGATAAGATTATCTTTGCTGCAATAAATGTTATCAAAAATTATTTCATAAATTACTCATCTGTTATCACTTTAGTCACTCTTATCTTTCAATCAAGCCAAGGAGCGCTAATTTGTGATTGCCAATGGAAAACACCGAGCTGCGTATTTTCGTTTCTTCAAAACGCGTGTAAGAAGAAATTCCGTTTTTATTATTTTCCCCAGGGAGGAGGAGTTCTATTTTTCTTGCCAATAATGTTGATGTAAAATAGTGTAAAAATGTGAGATAAACCCCGATGGAACCAACCCAAAATAATGCCGTCTTCTTCCTATGCGTACCTTTTAAATATAAGAAAATTAAAATTTTTTAAGGCTTTGCATAATCGAAAATAAACATTTTGCAGTCGACGGTGATATTGACAAGGGGAGTCTACTGACGGGGGAATTTAATGGATTTTTTGGGGGGTTTCAGAAGGTCAAAAAACATGACAAGTTGGTAAGCGTTCTCGCGAACGCCCTAAAAGTAAATTAAAAAATATTATAGCTAATCTTTTAAACAAATGTTTCTACCTCTATTGTGCATGTATTGCATGATTTTTATTTTTTGATCTACCTAAGCATTTATATGCAGGAGTTTTAGGTGCTTAAGGAATAATAACTTCGTTTCTTTCTACAAAAAATTGAACAAGCTTTGCTTCGTCGCTCAGGCACGAAATATATATTTCAATAGTTTTACATGTCAAGAAAAAAATTTCGCCTTCGAGGGCCTCCGATTTTTAACGAAAATCACTAAAATGACGATAACTTTAAAACAACTCTACCAACTTGAATTGTTTAGAATTTTATAAAATAAGAGTGATAGCGTGAATGCCATCTCCATAAATAAATCAGAATGTCAGAAATAAAATAAAACATTTGAGGAGTTTTGTTGATTAAATCTTTATTTACTTCACTTAAAATCACATAAGAGTAAAACCCTGTTGATCTACCCTAAATAGAGATAATCAACATTTTAATAGTTGTAATAATCTATCAGGTTTCGTGGTCAGATTGACCAAAAAAATTCTTTTCAATTAATTAAGGCTTTGGTTGAGATAAAAAGTCAGTGTCACGAGCGGGATTCGAACCCACGACCTTCGGCTAAATTCGCCGCTACCACTTGAGCTACCGTGACTCCGATCCACTCGGACACTAACTCTCAATCTCAACCCTACCTTTTGAATGTTTCCTCCTTTTTGCCATTTTTCAAATGTCGTGTTATCTATTTGATTATCGGCGACAAATGAAATGGCCACGGAAAGCTTTAGTGAAAAATACTTCATTTTGCTTATTACATCTATTAGGTTTCGAGGTCCGATTGACCAATTAACTTTTTTCAATTAATTAATCTTTATGAAAGGTATTGGCTGAGATAAAAAAGTCAGTATCACGAGCGGGATTCGAACCCACGACCTTTGACTAAATACGCCGCTGCTTTACCACTTGAGCTATCGTGACCGCGATCCACACGAACACTAACATCCCATCTCAACCCTACCTTTTGAATTTATGGTTGTTATGAACTTTTAAGTGAAACACTGGGCATCGATAAAAGGGCACATGATTCATCTAGCCCAAAAATTACATTTATTTTCATTTGCTTTAAAAATCGTATTTAGTTTTTAAAGAGTTCATAAAATGAATTCAAACTTTCTTCAAAAACAAACTTTTTGGCCTCATTTAATACAATTCTTTTTATTATTTTCTTATTATAGGTAACAATAACAGACTGCATTCACATCAAAGGCAGAAAACAACATTTGAAAAAAAATCAATGCTACTAGGTCATTGGCAAGAACGCAAGAACAAGTGTCTATGTTTCGACCTAGGATCGCCAAGAAAGTTTCATTAAAATCGCTGATTGCACCTCGAGTAGCGTCCCTACAATTCTCTAAGCTCGAGAAGATCAGAGTTATAGTGGAGAGGATGAAGTTAAGTTTCAAAAAACAGCAATATTTAATGGATTTAATGATTATACTGGAGTGATTTGTGACTCAAGTGCATTGCAATCGTTGACATTTCGTAATAATTGAAACTAAATAATTATATTTTTGACAAAAAGTTACTTAACATTATTTGTAAACCCCGCGGTGATACACGACCCTTCTTCCGCGCACGTACTTTCTTTTGTAATTCAATTTGTAAAATGTTTGACGTAATATTGTAAAGACCTGGCGAGGTACATCGTGAACAAACGCCTAATCAGTCCCCAGCTTGATCTTCCTGATTTTCTTTTTCAAAAGGTTTCATCGGAAATGTCGCGGGCTGAGGCTCACGTACGGATGAATCGTTAGATCCGCAGGGATTGCTTTAGCTTAGGAAGGAAGTTTCTAGATTAATCGACCAGATAAAATCCATCAGAGTAAATCAGCGTATAAACTCGTAGTTGCTTAAAGTAAGTTGTACTCTAGCTAAGTAAACAAGCTTTTCAAAGATAATGTCTTTGAGGTTAAAAATGTAACCATACTAAACCGGCACAAGATCTCCACTCGCGGGTTTTTGAGTTATTCAAATGCGTTTCGACATTGCGCCATCTTCAGTGAGGAACAGTGAGGGAAAAACCCGCGAGTGGAGCAGATCCAGTAAGTGACTCGAGTTCTCCGACTCGCAGGCCAAAAACCCATCACCAACATTCAAATTGTAATGTACATCTTAGTAATTGAAAGCATTTTGTAGGCGTAATATTTTCGATATTGCCTTGGATAAACTACCCAATATTAATAATTTGATGTCAGTTTATTTTAATATATGTTAATGACTAAATTGCAAGGTAGAGAGTAAAATATAACTTAAGGAGCGTGTGAAACTACCTGGGTCAAGTACTACATCACTTTCGGCCGTTTCAGACGGCGCAACTGCTCCTTGTTGCTTAAATGGGTCCACGCCCCGTTATCGTGATATTACTACAAAAGTGAAAATCCTATTAATAAAAGCTGGATTATTTATTTAGCGATTTAAAGCTTAGACGTTCCTTAAAAATTCTTAAAACAGTATTACAATGAGATACTATAGAAAAGAAATAAACGATTTCCGTTAGTAATCTTAATCCTTTGATCACGTAATCCGGTATGAATAGTAATACTAGTACTGTAAAAATGTTTTGTAATTATTTGTAGAAGAGTTTTGTTTAATTATAGAAAGCTGATAGTACATTGCAGAATTGTTAGAAGCGTTAAGACATTGGAGGCTTCTAGGACTCATGAATGAATCAAACTTTACATACCAAGAGTTTATGGATGAAAATAATTGATGACCAATCCCAATCTCGAAAAAGATCTTTTGCGTTATGCGGGCTAATAAATAATTTTTTTTTTACAAATGGTGCCGAGGTGATGAACATTTAGTTTGGTCGGTTCTGATCATCCTGGTCCGTTTAGTCTCGCCATTGTCGGGGGGGGGGCTTCAAACAGATGCAAGGGAGGAACAAAAACCAACCACACGCAAAAATATGTGGGCAGAAGCATCCTAACTACAAATAGTACTCAATGCAAACTTCCTATCTTTCCTGCGTGTTTTTCATGAAGAAAGCTTCGAACACTGCGTACTGCGTGCTGATAATACACGTTACAGAAAAAAAAGCTAATTATTTTGCTTAGATGTGTTTGGAGATGAGTCTGTAGGTTGGTCGTTTCTGATTAACTTGGTCCGCTTAGTCTCACCATTCTCAATGGGGGTTCTTCACGCAGAAACAAAGGAGGTTTTAAAAGCAACCACGCGAATTATTTAGATTGAAACAACCAAATCAGTAATAGTATTCAAGTCTTCTATCTTTCCTGTGTGTTCTGCGTGTGAAAAGACTTGCCTAAACAAGCACTTTGCGCATTGCGTGTTGATAATACGCGTTGCAGAAAAACAAAAATGCTAATTATTTTGCTTAGGTATGTTTGGAGATGAACCTGCAGTTTAGCCGTTTCCGATCATCTTGATCCGCCTAGTCTCGCGCACTTCCGTGGTGAGACTCAGGCAGAAACAAAGGAGGTTCAATAAGACCACATGGAAAATTATTTGGATTGGAGACAACTAAACTATAAATAGTATTCACTTTGAATCTTGCAGTTTTCTGCGTCCTTCGTATGGAAAAAAATCTCTAAACTTCGAAGCACTTTGCGTACTGCATACTTAATGATCAAGTAATATCCTTCATATTACTAGTTTGTCTAGATTTGAGAGGTGATAAGCCTGTAATTTGGTCATATAGGATTATCCTGGTCCACCTAGTCTCACTATTTGCTGTTGTGGATCTTCATCCCAGGAAGGGAGTGAGATCAAAAGCTAAATATGAAAATGCTCATTGTTTTCGGTGTTTGTTCTTTTTCAAAAGTTCTAATGGTTGAATAAAAATTAAAAAATGGCTTACATATAACTAACGAAACCTGTCTCACAGCACAACCAATAAGGACAAACAAGTCCAGGCTGGCCCAAATAAGATTTTAGGTTTAATTAATCAAATAGATATGGAAACTGGTAGAATGTATTACATATGAGCGGAAGGATGAAAGTAGGGAAGAGAAATCCTGCCGGTTGTCTCCGAAGAGGCACAGTGATAGGATGCAGCTGCCCGTTCACCTACAGCTGCTTTCAGTTGGATCGAGTTACTTCGCCGTGTTTTTTTGTTAAACACATTTGTCTATTTCAGCCAAATCGTCGATACGAGGAACTCGATTCTTACCGACTTCCCATAAACCGGTATACTCGTTTTAACAACCTGGACCGCCTTGAATACACCGTAAAAGTCACGAAATACCGTAAATTTAAGCGATTCCCATGGCAAAATTGATTTTTAAACAAAGAAATATTGGCCTTAAAGGTGGAATTTTATTTTGGGGGCTCTAACCTTTAAAATGATATATTATTAATTCAATACAATCATGTGTCAATTTTTGTTCTCAGATGGACGGAGTTGTGACTTTTTTTGTGTGTCACCAATCACGGATACGGATTTTCACTCTAGCCTATTTTTTAATTTGTCTAATCTGAGATGAAACATTTGCTTTCCAATAACTCTATAAGGAAAAATATTCTCGTTAACCTTCTTTCGAGATATTGGAGTTGATAAAAACTAAGCATAACATATATATATATATATATATAAAATTTAATATTAATTTCTTTAATGAACGAGCAAGTGATCAGGTATTACTTACGACAGCTTTTACCTATTTCTCAAATGGTTAAAAAGTATTAATTAATTATTATAAAACACATTTCTTTGTATAACTTACGCTCAACGAATTTCCTTTGATAGTTTTGTTTAGATTTAAGGTATCAAATTAAGTAAACCTGTTCCTACAAATGAAGTTCGTAAAATTGAATCAGACAGCTTGTCCAAAATGGAAATCAATCGAAAAGCATAATTATTGATAATTTTACCGTGAAAGTTTTGATTGAACGTCGCAAAAGAAATCTTGTTGGTTGATTTTGTGCTTCAACAATTACGTATGATAATCTCATTCAATGTGGCTCATTTGTCACCTTGAATTCAGAGCTAATTGCCGAGTGCATTCAAGGATGCAGGTGGAATACGATGACAATTAAAAAAATAACAAAAATTTAATCAAATTAACGAATAACTTCGCAATAAATTCATTGATTGTAAGACTGATAAAATCTTTATACATCTCAATAACTGTTGCATTTTCAGAAGGGGTTTTTAAAATTTGACAAAAGGATTTCCAAGTGATCACAAAAGGGTTGCTGTAAGCGGCACTTCTTCCAACAATATTGGGTCCGGTTGACCTCGAGGTGCATTCCATTAGGGCGGTTCTCCCTACCACGTCGCGACCGGCTTCTGAGCGGACCCTCACCATTATTAAAAATAACCCAAAGGAAGCACCTCCAGTTTTATTTTATTAGCATCTGGGGATTTTATAAGACAATGTTATTTACAGCTACGCGGAAAAACTCCAATTTAGATAACTTCCTAGTTTTGGACCCCACATACTAAAAAAAGTTTTAAATTGACTGATTTCTAAAAGTAATAAAAATACATTTAAAAAATTAAAAATGGTCCGCCTATTCTCGCTGTTTTGGTCAGTCAGATGGGTTACGCCATTTCTTCTATGGGTATATTTTGCTTCTATTAAAAAAAAGAAAAAAGAAAATACAATATTCAATTTTGTCTTGATGAAGTTGATTTGTAAATCTACTAGTAAATTTATACGATCAAATGGATTTCGCCATCTTCAGTGGAAGATCTGTTTGTTCTTCTGTCAATTGAATCCTTCCAAGGTTCCTATAACGTCCACCTTGTGTAACAAACCTGTAGTACAGTCATTTTCAAATATCCTCGTCTTCTGGACTCGCTATTTGCCAAATTGTGAGCGTTTTGTTGACGTCTGTGACTCAAACCCGTTAATTAAATCAGCGAGGGTACGCGTTTGGGTAGAATTACAATATAGCATTTAAATTCGAATGAGATCTTACGAAGCAATGGCAGTATGTTTATTTTGAAAAGAAGAGAATGCCTGGAGTATGTTCACTTGTAAATTTTATGATTTTTGCTAAGTCAAGCAACGTGATTATGACAAAAAGAGAAAATATCCAATGAATAATGCCTCACATGCCGACAAATTAGTCAAGGAAAGTTCGATGAGGGCATCCATCGGCTGTGAAATTTACGGCATACCAAATTGCCAAAAACGTAGTTTCTTCAGAAAATGGATCGAGAATAAGTCCTCAGTTCAATGCGACTGTATTTCAGAGAGTGACGTGCGAAAAATTTCATCAAAGGACCATCGAAGGAACTAACGGTTTACTACTAAACCTTGGACGTATTAGGAGTAGAATAATAGTTGGACTACTCACTAGACACGGCGGACTCAGAGTCATATCGACCCGGCGCACCAGAAACAAGCCTGTTCAAATATCGTCAGGAAAAAGAAGAAACATCGGAACATGCCATCTTTTAGTGTGAAGGCCTATGCAAGCTTAGATTCCTACTCAGGGACGAGGAAAAGTAGATGTATCCAAATGTAAGAGAATGAGAAATCCAAGTTGGAGGAAAGCTTCCATTTAATTATAAGTAATAAATCAGAATAAAAATGAACAAAAACTTTATAATCAGACTCATCTCATTTTAAAAGTATTATATTAAAAAAGGCTCTTCGGTGTGCAGAAATACCTGGGGGTGTCAACCCTGAAGAAATCCTAGGTTGTATTTACACCAAAATAGAGACGAATATTGTGCATTATCGAGGACAAGAAGGACACATAACACGTATGTGTATGAATCAGGGTAGACAAGAAAGAGGTCGGGGAGAATAAACAGCGAAACTTGTTCTCTGTTGGTGCTGCTCTGGCTATGCGGACGCAGATTCTGGGAGAGGAAAACCTAACCCTGAAGGATAAGCACAGGATCTCTTGACAGAGTTTTGAGATCTGATAAAAAGGGTAACGCTTGCCCGAGAACTCTAAATAATAATGTAAACTACACAATAGTTCATATTGGTCGCGATGCGTAAGGTTGTTATTAGATTATCCTCTCTCCATTCAACCAAAATCTTATTGTTAGTCCATCTATCGTATGAATAAAATACTTGGACTACCCAGTCACCACTAAATGAGAACAAGTATCAAAGAAAAAACTTTTAACGTTATTACCCACATCAATAAATTAAATCACATTATTTAATGACAAAACTCAATGATTATAACTAGGCATAGACTGCAGGCGATGGGAAATCACACAACTTCAAGCCATATATTGGTTGTTTCCGATCATTTTGGTCGGCCAATTCCCGCCATCTTCACTAGTGGGTCTTCAACCAGCAGGAGCGGATCAAGAAACAAACTCACCACTAAAGACGTCAAAACGCAGACCATGACGATCAGAGAGGACCGATTATGAAATATTTGTAGACATTGGCAAAGATCAGTATAGGTAAAAGGACAACCTTTTACCAGATCGATTTTTAATCATACTGATCATACTATTAATTTTCAAACGTGGCTGATCCTCACTGAATATGGCACAATGTCGAAACGCGTTTGAATAACTCAAAAACCCGTGGGTGGATACAGACCTAGTAAATGATTCTGCGCTGGTTATTTATGTACGTGTTCAGCGCCTTGCAGACTAACACCACAACCAATTTATTGTTTATAGTAAACAAACCAAAATGATTTCCCTTAGAATGAACATTCTATCTAAACTGACAGTATTTTCTGATGAGATTGTCTCAAGATATCTTAAGGTCTGAATTGGAGTTGATGGTGTGTGGAAAGAACTGTAGAAATTTTAAATGGCCGGCATAAAACCAAGAAATGATAGATCTGCTTTTCAAATTGTCTATTTGACCGTAACCGAGGCAGAGAAACCGAAATAAAACTAATTGGCCCTTTTCTCGTAGATCAACCGAGACTAATAATTAACAATAAATTCCATAATCAGGCACGCCAATTATACGATGAGAAATAGTCGGTCGTCGACCTAAGACCGCTTACGATTATAGGAGCTTTCAATAAAATGCAAATTTTCGCGCCTTGCTAAAGAACGTAATCACATTTTCAAAAAATCCGTTAGCTAGCAGACGTGGGCGAAGAGTGACCGCTACACAATCAGAGCAATTTTAGAGCATCCGAGTCCCCGAGGACACTTCTGAACTTGTAACCCAATTCTCCGATATCAGCGAGGATCTTGGTGTATATTCGATACACAAAAATATTTTAAAACATGGTACATCGACTGAGGTAAGCGCACACGATGAAACTTATGTACTTAGGTCCAAGGCCCTTAGAGCATTTATGGTCCCGGACTGAAAGATAGCCCACCATAGTATATTGTCTATACATTACAATTGTGCGCGTTCATTAATTTTTTTATACCACAAATTACTTGTTTTACATAAATTTTAATTGAATCTTTTTACTTAAATTTCCGTAAAATTGTAATCCCTGGAAATAATAGTAAATATTGATTTTGAGGTGGGACAAAAAGATAGCAAGCATGTTGTTTGTAAACAAAAATATTACCTAAATCCAATTGTGTACTAAGTTATGAACCTCAGTTGATTGCTACTGTCGTTTGGAATGTTTCGTGTCATTTAGTTGTTATATTGTTAACTGCTCTCTGAACGCGCAAAAATATAAGGAATAAAAGTTATACACTATCGATTTCGGAAGTATCGAGAAATACATATGACCGAGTAGGATTTCTACCTATTTATCCTATCCAGCAGGCTACAGAATGTACAAAGTAGGCCATGTGTCTTAGCCAGTAGGGAAAATGAGCAATTTTGAGGATAGTTTCAAATTTCTGTATGGCAGCTTGGTAAACCGTTCCAAAAGCTGGAGTGTCAATCAACATTTTAAAAAAAACATATAAATGGCACCAAGCATAATCCAGAGAACGGAATGGAAGGGACACCACCGATAAATAAACTTCGCAAGGAACGCTATAAACAGTTTGTCCGTGACCATATATACAGGAAAGAGGGATAGAGAAAAATCTTATTTTCAGATTAAAATAATAATAATAATAATAATAATAAATTCAATGACCCTGATGGTTGAGCATATTGTTTCTACGATTAACTGAAACAGCAAAAGGTATTTTCCAAAAGGCAAATCGGTGACGGAAGTGTTAAGGGTTACAATAAGAAAACAGAAATTATTTATCTTTCTAGTAGAATAAACAGCACGCAATATCTAGAATTAATAGAAAATCAATAAACAAAGTAATCAGAGACAATACCAAGTGAAAAATTTGTATTCCAGCAGGACAATGCTCCTGTCGAGCAAAAATGTTAAAAGCCTTGTATCAAAAAGAAAAAAAAATCAAGTTTTAGAATGACCAATTAGGTCTCCAGATTTTGAATTGAAAATTTCTGGGGACATCTTGTCAGGGCTGTTTGTAAGGGAGTTTCACAACACAGAAGAGTTAAAACGCATGCAAATCCAAGACGAACGGGAAAAGGGATATTTTTCAGTATGTAGCCTCGACATCCTTCCAAATCAACGTTCGCTAGGGTAATTATTTTTTATTACTATCCTAATCACTAGAACTCTCTAAAGTTATCCTAATTTTGAAATCTGGTAAGTCCTCATCCGATCGAAACAGTTACAGACCTATTACCCTACTGAGCTCTGTTAGCAAGATATTTGAACGAGCAATGATCACCCTCATAGCTGTCTTCTGTATGAAAACAGCTTCATTATACCGGAGCAGTTTGGTTTCATGCCAGGACTATCTGCCACTGCCCAATTAGCCAGGATAGTTTTGATAGATAACCAAAAGGCCTCTGACACTGTTTGGCTGGTGCTATATTGCTATATTGCTGCCCTCCCCACATAATGAAAATAGTCCACTCCTATCTCTTATCCAGACCAGTCCGAATTTCTTTTCGATTATCCCTTTGCTGGTGTTCCAAAAGGATCTATGCTGTAACAAAATACCTCGACTTAAGAATTTAAAAATGGCTCTTTACGCTGAACATATCGCTCATTACTCTTTTTCTTTGAAGATAGATACAATATTGAACAGGTCAGTCAACGCAATAACCTACATAGGAGGTTTCTGCAACCGTTCGAAAATTAAAATTAATACAAATAAAACGGAGCAATAGTTTTCAGTAAGCATAGACCGTTGCTGTACAAAAGATTAAAATTTATATTCACTAATTTCGTGGTCCGCTTGACCAATTAAATCATTACAATTAATTAAGGTTTTTAGTTGAGGTGAAAAAAAGTTAATGGCACGAGCGGGATTCGAACCCACGATCTTCGGCTAGATACGCCGCTGCTCTACCACTTGAGCTATCGTGACCTCGATCCACTCGGACAACAACTTCCCAACGTAGCGGCGTATCTAGCCGAAGATCGTGGGTTCGAATCCCCTCGTGCCATTAACTTTTTTTCATCTCAACTAAAAACCTTAATTAATTAAAATTTATGCTGTAACTGTGTCGGGGTCTGAGTCGATCAAATGTATTGCTGTGATATTACACCGTAAATTCACTTTTATACCCCGTGATAAAGTGAACGAGGGCAAAGCGGCTATCCGCGTAATTTTCCCTCTGTTCTAATACCACTACAGTCTGCGGCCTGCCAACAAGTTGGGGGCTCCTGTACGCGTGCCTCAGGACATGCAGGACCATTGAAATTAGGCCAGGATGCAGGGTGTGCATAATAAGTTTATGATGCTTGCGCAGACTCGCTCCGATATTCACACGAACTGAACAATGCGACAAATGATGGTGATGCTGGTATACATTAGAGATATCAGCAATAAATTTTTTAAGCAATGCGAAAGAAAAATAATGTCATGTAATTAACAATAATTTAGTTAATAAGTGTTAATAGAAGGAAACTCCACTCTTAAATGTTATTTAAATTTTAATAAAAACATTCTTTTTGTCCGGACTCAAAATGAATATATACTACTATTTCCAGGGTACTTACCAAGATACGTTTAAAATGTAACAAAAAGTTATTTATGAATAAAACATTAATGAAAACAAAATAAAATTTAACTTGCACAAATTAATTGGGTGGGCTCTTGCGATTCCCGGACCTTACATTATTGTGGAAATATTTATTTTATGCTTGGCCTGTAAATTAGCTTGTTGTGCAGGCATTTTCGGCCGGTTTTCGCTAGAAAGTGATGAAAATCCCGACTGCCCTTGATCGTCGTCCGTCTAATCACGACTTTCGCCCAGGCTCATCGTGATTAAGCCGTTTCGTCATATCGATTGTTCACCGATACTGCAGAACGACATGAACACGAAGGAATTTAAATGTTAAATCATTAACGCGAGTTTTCTTTTTTTATTCTATTCTCTCTGTCTGGAATCATGTTAAAGGTCAACAGGTCAATTAAGTTTAACTAGAGACTTAAAGATTCTGCAATTTCTTCATGGTAAGGGCGTCCACAAAGGCACACACAGAGAGCCAATAGACCAATTACCTATTTAACAACGTTCACACCTCGTCTTCGCTTTCTCTCGCGCACGCCACCGCGACTCCACAATTTAAGCCTTCTTCATCAGTGAGAGAAATTTGCGATGTTAACACGAGGTCGATCAGAAAGGCCTTCCGGCTATTTTGACACATCTCACTTTAACATAGTTGACCGGCTGCATAATTAAATTGGCAGTTTCACCTCGACTTACAGCGTAATCGTGTAATTGAATTTCAAAAACTGCACGCTTCCATGGTTAAATCTCAATAAAAAAGCTACGACTCGGGGTGTTACTCGATAATCCTCTAAATCTATCCTACCGGAAATACTGATTATGATAAAAGCTTTTTCCTTCGTTCAAATTATGCTTTATCGCCTAGACCTGGAAGCTTTGTTGGATCTGGAATATCCCTTCGAACTATAATTATTTAATACTCTTTTCTCAAAAGTATCATTTAACTGTAAATCAAAGGCTTCTTCCTTGTTTATATTCATCATAGTTTTCAAGCAATCCTTAATATTGGGCGGTGAAAGTGTAATTTAAGAATTGTTTCCGTGCTACATGAGATAGAAACACCTCGTCCTCCTCCGTTCAGATGCATATAAATACGATGCTGTGTAGCTGTTGGCTTGTTGTTGGAGCCTGGTTCATTCTCGCTATTGTACGATAGAAGAATATTTGTCAACTATTTTGATGAAGGACAAAGCTGTTTGACACCTCCAGGAATTCAACACCGTTGAAGTTCACCTGACCTTTTATGACACATTCCTGTAATTCCCCCATTTTTATTTGAATTTGAAATCGTTTACAATTAGAAGGATATGGAAGCTTTGCTGTGCGAACCTTATTGTCGTTTAGTGGTGACGGGGGTGACGGCTAAGAAAGTATTTTCTCTGTACTGCTGTGGGGGCGAAAATGAGATGGCCTCTTCGACCTTGTTCCAATATTAGTCTATTGCACAATCTCCATTAGTATCTAAATTTGTTCGTTAAACTGGCTTTATACCATATCTCAAAGGTTTGTTAAGACACCTTCATGCCTTGCCTTGGCTATTATTCTCCCAGAAGTAGAAATCTCAGCTTGCATAGGTCTTCGCACTCACAAGGGATATGTTCCGCTGTTTCCTCTCCTTCCTGACAATCCGAGTCTATACATATGCCTGCGTGTTCCGCAGTGTCCAGTCCGCAGTCTTACTATGGTTCTCGCCCTATTACATCCTATATTTAGTACTCTGCGATGGTCCTATGATGAACATTTGCTCATGTCTCTCTCCTGGGTTGTATTGTCACTAACCCAAATACTTGATTCTAACCAATTATCAAATCATCTACGTTTTTTCAATGCTACAAAAGGGTTCAGGGCCGATAGGTGCCCTGATCGAATTTTCTTTGACCAATTTATCAGCTTCCACTTTGGCTCTCTGTCCTGGAACCCAAACGAGGGTTAAATTATTGTTGCTCCTAATGCGATACCAAATGGCTCTGAACTTTTCTACCAATGCACCTACTTTAGTGATGGCGATGATGGCTATCTTGGTATCACCGAGCCTTAGTCGGCATTAACTGGCAGTGGATCCCTTTCTCACAGTCTGCTCTATCGGATATCTTAATTTGAGGGGATTATTTTAAAGATAGTGTGATAAGTATGCACCATTTTTATTTTAGCGAGTTCTTTTTGATTGGTATCATTATCTTGATCTAATTCCTGATAATGTCGATGTTTGATAGCCGCGTGTTCTCCACGCCATTAGATCAGTTGTTATCTCATCTCTTTGGTTGATCCCCCCCCCATGAAAGAGGTCTTAGCACTGTAGAAGACAAAAACGCCCATTCGTTGGATTAAAAACCTAAATGGTTTGATAAAATTAAATAAAGAAAGTTTCGAAAAAAGTATGGAAAGTAGAAGAATGGCAGGCGGTATACAAACAAACTGCGTTCAGCAAGTCCTCTCAGAACTAAAAGTTCAGAAAAGAAGCCGTCGTTACATCATGTTTCCCCGGACATTGCATCTTTCCGGTCTTCTGACATTTCCTCGTGAAAAAACATGTCAAGCCTCTGGTCAAGATGGAAGAACAAAGAGTGAGAAGAGGTGCACCGGGGGAATTTGACTACAATTAAGATAAAAAACTTACGAGACCAAAGGCAATTTTTTCTTATCAGTTCTTGTTCTTAAATTTAAGGTTTCACGTGTAATTTTCCTTATGGCTAGCTTAATTTTTGTAAGCATTTTTGTATATTGTAATTAAACAGAATAGGAAATTTCCCTGTGCATTCTGTGTTAAAGATCTGATAAAAATGAAGTTAAACCTAGTATTTAATTAGTCATTTCTAATATCCCGACCAGTTCAACCGATTCGAGTTCTGGGCCCCTTTTCATTTGTATCTTTCTGCTTCATAAAGCACATTACTGTAAACACTCCTGATCGCCAGATATGCGATAACTAAACATTGGGACGATTCCTACACATTTGCCCAATTCCTATACAAGTTTTTTTTAACCATTGGAGGAGTAAATTTGAATTTTTCATTTGGAATAGACCAAAGGCCATTACAAACCATTCCAAAAAACATAAATAAACAAAACTCTGTTAAATCTATTATCCACTAATAATCTAGATCTCAGCATAATGTGGATAAAAAAATCATCACAAAAAAGGCAATAACAGGCAGATAACAGATTTTTTTTTATCCAGACCATACCTAAATCGAGATTATTCGTGAGCAAAACAGTGGTGAATCTAACACTTTGAACTGAATCTATTATAAAGAAACCAATACCAACCAACATCCTAAGGTGGGAGCGAATAGGAGAATAGGCACGTTTACCGTTTTTCTTAGTTGGATTCTCCAGCTCGGTTCAGTAGGCAGACCACACAACCGGTAAAACCCCGCAGAATCTTAATTGAAGATGTACACGTTAGTGATAAAAAAAATGAATTGCGAGTGAGCCAGATAGAATTCTCAGCGAACCGTTACAATCCATAAAGTTATCATGAATCCCAACAATTACTTAGATAAGCATCAAGTGTATATTTTGTAATCAAACAATTTGCATGTAGCACCTTTTGTACAAGTAAGCTATACATTAATTTTTTGCGTTGAGTAAAACCAAAATAAAAATAAAATTATTAAATATTTTAGATTGAAAGACGTTTCCTGGTTAATATTTAAGTTAATTAAGTCATAGTAAGTAAGTCCTTAGGTCTTTCTCCGTCAAATTAACAATTTTTAACTTCAAATTAACCTTTTTTTAAATTTCATATTAACCATTTTTTAACTTTAAAATAATCCTTTCTAATTTTAAATAAACCCTTTTTCACTTCAAATTAACCCTTTTTAGTTTCAAATTAATCCTCTCTTTAAAACAATAAAAATTTAAAAACCATTTGAAAATTGTTTAAAATTAAAAATAATAAACAAGGAAATAGAAAAAAAAGTATTCTTCTATTATTAATTCGATATTTTGTAATATAAATAAGAACAAATCCAATTAATAAAATTTTTTTAACAAAAGTGAAACACAGGGTGAGTTCACCTTCTGTTACCCCATTTTTTTTTTAACATTCATCGTCAAAACCTTTCCAAAAGGTACGATGAATATCTTGCCATTTAAAATAGGTAAGGTTTATGTTATTATTTTTTATATTATTATATTATTATTCTATTTATATATTATATTTATGGTTTATATTATTATTCGCATCCCGCTATTCTGGAAAGTTAAATATAAACTTTTTGGCTCATGAGAAATTACACAAAAATATAAATTTACGTGTCTCAGGGTTTTCCCCCCAAAAAAGTGGTACATAAGTTAAACAACCCGTATAATAATAAAATAGTACAAAAGTATTTGTGAGTAAATATTTGTAAAATTGGAATTTTTGATTTAAAATGTGTAATTATATGTTTTCCTCTTTGTTATTAGAATTTTGAATTCTTAGTAGAATTCTTCTAAGAAACAAATAAAAAATAAAATAAAATAGACGATCGGCAATATAAAATTCTACTAACAAAGAGGAAAAATATAATTACACATTTTAAATTAAAAAATCAAATTTTACAAATATTTACTTATAATCACCATTGTTTGTTGAGTTAGTATGATAATTTTAAAATGTATTTAAAGACTTTTTTCTGTGTGTAATACTGATCTGTCCAATAAAATAAAAAATAAATGAAATATTGACAAGTCCTTTATTTAATTTTCTTTTCTTTAATATTTTGATATTATGTATTTAGAATTTAAACAAAAATGGCTCGAACGGTCGTACGTTGATAGCAATGTTACGACATGCCATAGGAATAAGCCATCCGATGATGCAACTTTTCTAAGGGGATCTTAAATTGTAGTTTTTTATTGATTTAATTTCCCTCAGACGGTTTTAAACCATGAGCAACGTCTTTCTTGCTCTGTAATATATACTGCCGTTCTGTAAACTTTGTATATATATTAAACAATAAAGACATATAGTAGTATAGTAGTATTGATTTAATTTAAATATTCTTCAAATTTTATAACTTTAAATGAAAGGGAAGTTATTTATATTAGACATTGTAAATATATTCAGCAATGACCTTTTATACCGTCACGCAATAAACACAGATGTGGAAAATCGGTATGGATTTTCGTTCCGCGTAACGGCCCTGATCTCGGTGCATTATAGGCAGTTTTGTTGCTTAAGTGACGTCAATATGTGGCAGTTGACAAAAAAACACTTACTTCGAGAGTTTGAATGTAAAAAGAATCGGGGATAAATTAAGTCTGAAGAATGGGATAACAGTAACTCAGGGACCGGTCTGGACCTGCGGTTATTCTTAAGAAACGTGAGAGGTCGTTTTTCCTCTGCCGAAAGAAATCTGCAGCTAAAAGAGGGCTGTCGGTAGATCAGCTAATCATGTCGCGTTCTATTAAAATGATATTTGGCAAATTCACATAAACTTTATATCAATAATTACCGGCGGCGTTGTTTACCGAGGTTAGGTTGAGGAGCGAAACCGGAGTCGTAAGGTCTTTGACCTTAAAGAGATAGTACACTTTCCAACGCGCGCTATCCGCGTATTTACTTAAAACGGCGAGGATTTGGATACGTATGTTGACTGTTCGGCCGTGGGAAGGGACACGAGCCAGGATCACGTTCGTCCCTACATAGGGAGAAAACGGCCTTTGAATATATTACGCCTTCCATTTTCAACTCCCCCGCTGACCCGGTAGTATAATTAGTGCCGTGAATACCATATTATACGGCCTGAGAAATCATGGTCTTTAAAAGATTACAGACTCCGGGTTAATAGTACACTATGAAACAGTCCCACCTCCGTACAGTTTCAACAGGGCCGGCAGTGGCAGAAGCTTGAAACTTTAGTCTTTTACACGTCTTCTACTGGCGCAAAACTATTTTTAACCAACCAAGCACAAAATAATAAAGAATAAACATGCAAGTGAGCACTTATCGTGTACTGTAATTTATATAGTGTATCGTGTTCTATGTTTAACTGTGTAAATTCAAACATGAGCTACACACTCTCGTTCGATTCTGCCTATTCTATACATTTGTACAAAAACCAGTACAAGCCTAACCATATTTATTACTTATTGTATATTTATAAATGATTAAGCATCAGATTTATCATTGAAATGCCACAATGGGATCTTTAAGATCTATTTAATCCCCCTGCTCCTTTACAAAATATGCCTCCTACGACTGGGTTTTCATAAACTGATCACCAAATTGTTTTCTCGTTCCCTGTTTAGAATCAACCGTTTTGATTAATGCCGATCTTTCCCAAGACGATTGAGTCTGCAGCGCCCCGTCGAGAAACCCGTTAATTTCTGATACTTCTCCATCTTCCTCAGATGAATTCTGTAATTTCTCTCCTTTCAAATCCACCAAATAGGATCTTGGTGTCTTTGTTCCCAGATTCCCGGCGATAGATTGGTACGTTCTATCATTTACCTTATCCTTTATTCTAAAAGATTCTCTTATAGAACAAATTTCCTTTTCCAGTAGATGGGTACTGTGCCCCTACTTATCTTGCTATTGCTTCCGGTTCTTCCTATCCCTTGACTTCTGCATGTACTTGTGTTGACCTCTGTATGTCCAACGTACTTAATTCCGTGTAGCAATTCAGAATCATGGAGCTGAAGTCGCAGCTTGATGGATTTGTACACCTCCGGATGTTGTGAAATTTGAAATTTAAAGTTGCACTTCCATAACTACTGCATCTGTACATATAAAATCCAACCTAATCGAAGCCATATATGTTATAAATAATTAATCTTGGGACAATTGATTGGTTGATTAAAAGTTCACTTTCTTGATAATGAGTTTTCTAAGAGCTACTGTACTTCCTGCTTTGTGTTTATGGCACACCAATGAGTTGTCGTTTTCTTACGTGACCCAATTCCAACGGTTATGTTGTATTTCCCAAAATATGTCCTCCTACGACGGACTTTTAACAGATTTTCCGCAAATGGGCGTTTCCTTTACCTCTGAAGAATCTACACCGTGTTGATTGACTCTCTTCTTTCCCAGATTCCATTGAGACATACTGTACTTAAAATACTCCGGCGAGTAACGGTTCATCCTGGAATTTGATTACTTGACCGGTTGTGATTTGATCTCTTCCAAGGTTGTGTTGAATAAGTATAGACAACAGCTGTCAGCAGGACCCAAACCCCAACTTCCTCTGCTTTTCTAAGAATCTACACCGTGTTGATCTTTCCCCGATTCCCATTGAATTGTTCCTTACTTAAAAGTGAGTTCTGGTTCATGCTGGAATTTGATTATTTGAAGGATTGTGATGGCAGCAATTCTTTCACCCCTGTACTGTTGTGCAGAAAAGTATAGCACCACAGATTGACAGCGGAAACAAACACCCATTGCCTTTGCCTCCTAACTTAAAGTACTCCGATGAGCCCTGTTTAATCCTGGAATTGGACTACTTGACCGATTTGATGGTTGCAGTTCTTCTGGGGACAAATATGGTAGCAGGCCCCAAACACTAGTTCCCTCTGCCTGGTCTAATTAGAACTTATTTGGCTATTTTATGACTTTATTGTATGTACTCTCTGCTCAGAACTGAAAATATTGAACTGCCTTAAATTGAAAGACTTTGGTATAAAAGCCTATGGGATCTAAATACTTAATTTATGAACTAATACTTCTGTCTTGGTAGATTGTCAGCCTACAGATTGTTCTTCCTTGAACGGATTGTGTTTCCTCCTTAGCAACTGATAAAGAACGCAAAAGTTAAAGTAGTAATTATTGAAAAAAAAACCATAATGTTCTAAACAAAAACAAAAATCTTTTCCGATGTTAAAGTCCACCTCAAACGAAATCAGTTGTTTTTTACGTTTTAAAAGTTAGTTTGTGTGTGTGTGTGTGTGTGTGTGTGTGTGTGTGTGTGTGTGTGTGTGTGTGTGTGTGTGTGTGTGTGTGTGTGTGTGTGTGTGTGTAAAATGCAGTCGGTCCACCCTTTCCCCCATCAAACGATAAAAACTGCTACAGTTAGCTCCCGAGGTCTACGTAAGGCAAGACTACTTTCCTTACAAGTCCCTCTCTCTTCTCCTGGCCGAACAATTGTCCAACGGAGGGACATTAGGGCCTTCGCCGACGGTCCGAAAGTGGAAATTCAAAGGATAAAACCCGCTTTTGAACGTTTTATGCAAATTATTTGATTACTTAGAAAGTGAGGCGGACGGAAGTGAGATGAAGCAATATGATTTTTTTCTAAATTTATACAAAAAAGTTTATCATGCGATTCTGAATTTCATTTAAAAGTGGATTTATTTTATAAATTAAACGCCAGTTTAAATAACCTAACAGTTATTAATAATTAATTAATAACATACATAGCATTAATACCTACCGACCAATAGCTCAACCGTAAAATAATTTGCATGAACCATTAAAAATTTATTTATTTAAAGAAAGAACAATATGTCAGATTTGTTCGCACTTAAATAAATAAAGGTATATTTAAAAATTGAACCAAATGACAATAGATATGACAATTTAAAAATCTGTTTAAGAAATAAAGGACACTTTTATTACATTGTTATGTTTATAAAAGGTGTGGTCTATCACAAATAAAGGGAAAAGGGAATTTTACAATAAAATGAAACTTAATATTAGGTGTTTCTCGTTCAGGAAATGGCCCCAAAAAGCGATTTTATCGCCCTATGAAAAAAAAGAAGATGTTTGAATAAGTAATTAACCAAATTTAAGAAGGTAAATTTTGCATTTCTCGAATTAAAACAACCCATAACAAACGAGCATAATTCTTGACTATTCCAAGTTAACCTTGGGATTCTAGAATAAAAGGCGGATATTTGCCCTCAACTTGAGTTTCTTCTCCCATAGGATGTGGTTAAGGCATTACGGTCTCCTACTTATTTTGTTTCATTACCTCTTCATATCTTAGAGAAATTCGGGTCACTGCTTATTCTGAGAACTCTCCTGCGATTGTTGCATAGTATTTTTTCCTCTTTTTTCCACCTCTAATAAAAAAACAAACAAACAAAATGACGATGAAATAACGCACCATCTATTTTCCTCAAAGTCCTTAAGACGAACAAGAACTCACGTTAGACAGAGTACATTAGGAGTATTCAGGCAAACTGTGCTAATTGTCGAGAATTGTTTTAAATTTGCTATTCCGGAACTAAGGGTAAGTTGACATGAATCGACAACCGGGCAAAATGATCAGTGGTATGTATGTACGAAGAGCAAAACACCGTGCATCACTGTAAAACAACCAAACAATAAGAAGACCAAGATGACCCTTTATGAGTGCGATATTGTGTCAATACCACGATCAAGACAAACATAAGGAAAGATTAAAAGTGAAAATTTTATACTAAAGCACAGAATTGTGACAAATAAAGTTAACAGCCCTTAATTTCTTAGCCTGAAAATGAGTTAAAACACCTTAATTTTTATATTTTTCGGAGCATGGTAGTTTACGACTTACGGTCTGCTAGTTGTTTGTTCTGTCTTTTGATGTTTTGTTGCACCTTACAACCCTAAACGTCGGCCTCTTTATGACCTAGCGCGCTACCAATATTGGTCTATTATGCATCTCCATTGTTGTCTAGCGCTTAAAGCTTTTACCAGATCCCTAAGCTTTCGTAAAGACTCCCGTATCCTTCAGGCCTTGGCATTTCCGCTCCACGAGAAGGAATCTCAGCGTGCCTAGACTCTACATCAACAGAGGGCATATTCATATGTTTCTTCTTCCTAACAATATCTGAACAGGCTGACGCTCCGAGCCCACATGACTACTGTGTCTGCGGTGTCTCGTCAGGCTCGTCGACCTTCAGAGATTATCTTGGCAAAATTTAGCAGATGAACGTACTAGGTGAATTGAGGTTTCTTTAATGTTTAAACATCTCTTACGCAAATACTTTTAGTTTATTCAACGGATACAATGAAATTTTACATCATCAATCGGGACGACTCCTAAGAAAAAAAATCAAACAGAATGTCATTTTTTTACGGTTACGTTATCGAGTGAAAGTTAATTCCCAGGGAAAGAAAAATTTCCAATTCTTAAAGAAGAAGGAAATAACAATCAGACGATGGTAATTAAAGTCTCTTTGAATAGTACAGATATGTTCGATTGTCGTCGCGGGAAAGACTGACATGCGAAAAATTCACGATCTCGACTACCGTCGTGAAACTTTGGAGGATCCACGTTTCGAGCCTATTTGGGTTGTAAGATCGAAATCGGTTTAAGCCCCGTTTACAATTGCTATGCGTGACTCGCCGGCCGAGCACGGAAGTCATGACTGTTTTCCTTAAATTAGAATTACATTTGAACAGCTATTTAAAAGACGGGCAGACGATCGGAAGGCGTTTGATGTTTTTAAGCAGCAGCATCCGTTACAAAACCGTGTCGGATTGTGTTTCCAACAGCAAGACAGTTAATTGGGCTCTTTTTTCCTAAATATATTTTGTGCCAGAATATTCACTCCTCATCTAGTTACCAAGAGGAAAAGACAAACGTTTTTATTTAACAAACACAAAAAGGGAAAACAAACTAATCACACGATAAATTATTCACGTATTCGACCAACCGACTCAACTTAGACTTTACGATTAGTACATGCGTTTTTTATAACACAATTAGTAGATTTTAAACTTCGATAAAATAGCATTGTGTGATTAATTATTAGTATTTTAAAATGAAGATAGTAATCAGCCATTTGCGCTGTCAAATCTATAATCAACAATCGAAGAATCTTAAGTAACACTCTTTACGGTACCGATGACGATCCAAGAAATGATTGTGGGATTTTGTAAATTATAACAATCTATCAGTTTCGGAAATTGCGTCATTCTCAGTTAGTCTACTTCAAAGGGTTTTGTTTTTATAGCCATTAACCTATAGAACTTAAACAAACTCAACACTACGGGCGAAATGGCGAGATCAGGAGGAACTTTTTTTTCCAGTCACAAAGGTTATAAGGAGTATTATTATTACTATTAATCCAAGAAGCGAGTGAAATGACCAAGTACGTCTGACAGGCCTAATGGCGAGACTGGATGGATAATCATCATGTGTACGACCCAACTAGGTTTGAGACTATTAGTTAATACTGTGTTAATAAAAAATGACGGGCGGAAAAATGATTTGTATGCTAGATTAGAAGTCTTTTTTAAGGAAAGTTTTTGTTTTTATGAAAATTTCCCTTCGTTATTAAGAAAATACGATCTCCAGGTCCAACAGTTCCTCCTTTGTTTAAATATCTGTAAGTGAGTTCAATACTGTTGTCTTTGCTATCACTACCACTTTGCTATTAACCAGAGACAATCCAGGATATTTAATTCAGCACTGAAGAAAGTGAAATGAGGAAATGCGTCTGATAGGCCTAATGGTGAGACTGGACGGACGGACCAGGATGATCTCTGCGCGACAAAACAGCAAAAAAAAATTTTTTTTAAGAAAAATTCTACAACAGACTATTTTTACTGATTTAAGAAACTAATTTCCTTTTTTTAATCTTTGTGTGATCGAAGAATTTTAACTAATAAAATTTATAGGGTGTTGGTTACGGAAAAAATCATTAAAATCCAAGAAATTATTGTACATTTTGATTGAAACAATGAAGATCTTAGACCTGTCCTCCCTGTTCGTGTGTTTTAGCTCAAAATTGCAAGTTTAGGTGGGCCAGGGTATCTATGACCGACCAAACTACAATAATGTTGTTTCTTAATAGGATTTGTTGAATTGATGTTAGCGAATGAAGTCTATAAATTGAACAGAGAATTTTCATCCTTTATGAGGAAGTCCACCAATTAAGATGGTTAAAGCCATAGCGCGTCTGACATACAAAAGCCGTGAGGACATGTGGACCGATATGATCGGAAACGTCGACATTACTGTGCAGACATCTCATCTCATTGTTTTCGTTTTTTCGACATTTCACCACGTCTAGTGGTTGGTCAGTGCTTTCTCCCTTGTGTAGTCCTTTTGTATTTGCTTGTCCTTTGGTATTGTTATATTTGCTTTTAACCATTGAAGATTATAAGTTAATTAATGTTTACTATGGGTATAGCATTTTTGACGAAATAAAACACCAGATCAGTAAGCAATCAAAACGTGTTTGTGTGGATACTAGTATTAACATTGTGTTGGTACAATGCGTTGTCAGGCAGTAAAACGATTTTTACGCTAGGTTAATAGGCTTGTTTCTTAAAGGAAAGTTTTTGTTTTTATGAAAATTTCCCTTTCTTATTCAAAAATTACAATCACCAGGCACAATAGTTCGTCCATGTTATAATATCTCGATAAGTTATAAATTTCCGAATATATAATGAATCTATGATCAAAGAACTATTTAAATATTTAAAAGGTCTTGGTTAAACAGAGATCACTGGACAATCAAAGAAATTATTAGGGATTTTTTAAAATTTCTGTTTGGGGCGCCGATCTTCGCCGTTTTGGCGTTTCAACACAAAACAAGGCAAAACAATTTAAATCTTCGGTATCAAATATAAGCATAAGCGAACATTTTTCAAACGTAGAACCTAATCTATGATCAAAGAAACTTGACTAAAACTATGGACACTTGGCGACATTTGTGTCATTACGAGTATTGACATTAAGATCCGCCTTTCTTGGCTGTTTTGGTATCTCAGGAACGCATTTTCGCTGTTTACTTTGCGCCTTCACTATGTTTTTTTTAAATGATTTTAACCGACCATTAAAACCTAAAGAAACCTTACACCGAAGAGAGTGAAATGACCAAAGGGTTGGCAGAAAAACAGTGACACTAGGCTGACCAGGATGATTTGTGAACTACCGAACTGCAACACAATTGTTTTTTAATATATGAAAAATCAAAGATGTTTATTAGATTATCGATTTTATGGTGTTATATTATTTTAAATTGCTGTTAATAAGAGAAGCTTGTTTTCCACTGTTTAGACATTGATTAATCATCATAATTGACTAAGTTCCTAATTATTAAATAATAATCAACCTTTACTAGCATTAGGTTGGGGGGGGGTCTTTATTTAACCATGAACAATCCGACTAAGGATTATAGATTTTTTATTGGAATTAAGGGGTGGTTCGCGTATTCTTGCTGCTTTGGTGGGTCAGGTATTTATGCATTTCACCATTTTCAGTTAAACTCCAACAAGCCATTTATACTGAGTTTTGTTTTCTTTGGTCCGAAAGTAGTATTAATAGTGTTAGTGTTATGGTGTTAGTGCAAAATAATATTAGGAGAAAAATCTATTTGTACGTTTATCGTAGATTTTTCCCTTAAGAAATGATTTGTTTTAAATTTACTTCTTCAGAAATCGTTCGGTCACTAATCACCACACATTTAAATGTAATAAAGTTTGTCCTATTTCAAATAAAATAAGAGCATAATTTACCAACAGCCCTCCCAGTTAAACCTTTTTAAGAATGTTAATTAATGCCAAAGAGCATAAGGGCTGCCCAACGGCCTTTTTTCCTGCCCAGCCGTGACATATCGTAGTTAATTGGGCATACTAATAGTTTATAATTTCTCGAAGAAACGAGGCCCAAGGATGGCAGTGATATGTGTTCTTTACCTCCTCCCGTGTTATTAGTGAGACCCTGGGGCAGGTAAAGAGGCCACATATGTATGCCTGTTTCTACCGCATCATCTTCAATAATTACCGATTGGTCCGGTGCACCTTCGGTCCTGAGGCGTTGCAGTCTCCATTGGCCGGTGGACCGTACTTAAACTTGATCGTGATCATTAAGAAGTAACAGATCTCAAAGCCCGATTCATTTCTTTGGAAAACTTGATTTTAATTAGAACTAAACATTTTTCCCCTTTAAATATGATATTTTTACACTATTACATTTGTTACAATGAAAAATATTACAACTGTTTGAAATAATCTCTAATTTTAGACCAAGCACAATGTCAAATGTTGAAACGAATTAATGAATTAAACAAACAAACAAATCAGAAATTATACAACAATCACGTGACGTTTGCTAAATTGGCCCATTCTTACCTGCCGTCAAAAGTTGAATTCCAGTTGGGTGGACAAAACACGACACACACGCTTTTTTTGTAGGGAATTTTTTTTCAATTTGATTCCGAAAAAATGTCAAAAATTGAAACGAGCGGGAGACGCGTATACGAAGAAGGCGAGGAGCGGACTGAAGTCTGAAAGTGATTCGGTTGCCGCTTATCCGTGAGGGGATGGCCAGCGCGCTCTGTCTCCTTTTCAGCAGTTTCGACCATCAGCAGCACGAGGGTTCAAAACGGAACAAATAGATAGTTAATTACACAAGTTTATTTTTAATTATTTTTTCCCTGCATTGACCAAGACACTTCTTTTAAAGCCTACAAACAGTCCTTCTAGAAATGATAAATGGTGAGGTGAGTTAGTTTCTACTCACAGATAGTTGTTTTCACGATCCTAATTTCAAGCTTATAGCTCATCATCAGGTTGAAGGAATTTACAACCACGTCTCTCGACATGAATTGTAACAGTGAAACAGCCGATCCACCACCAACGCGACGTTCCAATGGGAAGCTGGATTTTTAATGCTGCTCAATTTTTAACGTGCGAAAAGCGAGAATTATAACAGAAATAGAATAAAATTATAACAGAATTATATTAATAAATACTGTAAAAAAATTAATATAAATTAGTAACTAATGTGTTTTTTATTAATTAATAAAATTAAAATGTCAGATTAATAATACATTAATAATAATTGTATACATAATAATACATCTTGTTTTGTTGTAAATTAATGATAAAATTAATACAAATTAAATTAATTTGATTATATTACACGACTAATATTATTTACGGGATATTTGAAATAGGAGCTAAATCAAACTCTATTATATTATTAATGCATGTATCTCTATGTTCAATGCTACATTTTTTAATTTCAAATTTCTCAATCAAATCTAGTTCCTTCCCTTTGATGAAACTATTTAACACTGTTAACACGGTTCACTTTGAAACTATGTAACACTGTTGTATTTATATTGAAATTGAACATTATGTTTTGTTTCTTTTAGATGGTCCTTAAAATGTGAAAATTTGTTCGATTTAGGTGAGTGTTTTTGACTCTCGTTTTAATTTTTCTACCGCAATCATTACAATTACATTGGTAAACCCCGCTTTTTGACAAGTTGTCTACCTTATCTTTACGTTTTGATAGGATGTTTCTAAGTAAAAACACGTACCTCTGAAAGTTAATCTAAAACTTTCTTGTTTAAGAATTTCACCTACATTTTCGGATAATCCACCAATGTATCGTAAACAAACGAAACCTAATGATTCATTTTTGATGGGGTAGCTGAGTCCTATTGTTGCTTCTTTTAAAGTTTATTTTTTTATTATTCTAACAAGCAACCGTTTATCGTTTAAACTCGTTATTAGATAGTAGGCATTTATTTAAGAGGTCTATAATATTATTTTTTACAAATTCGTTAATAGAACGCTCCGTAAGTTTTTGTTTTATAAGTTTTGTACATTCAACATAAATGAAAACAACTTAAAAACTTAAACATGATTATATTTTTATGTTAACATACCAAATGTAGGTTTGGAATTGGTGTGAGTTTTAATTATTTTATCAATTGTAGACACCTAACAACTAGGTTTATGTGCCATTTTATGTTACTAATTTATTCACAAATATCGCTATTAAACAATGTACAAAACGGCTAAAACAAAAACTTACGGAGAATTCTATTAATGAGCTAATAGACCTCTTAAATATATGCCTACTATCTAATTGCTGTTAATTCAATAATAAATTTTATGAAAAGAATGGGTTACTACTGGGGGTCTCCATTATTTTTGCCGAAATATTCATGGATAATTTTGAAAAAATTCTTTTCAAATCAAACAACAAATTAATTGAATCTGTTCGTTTTTTAACACGATATTTTATGTATATGGCCAGGAACACTAGAGGATCTAAAAGAATTCTACCAACTAATTAATTCTTTACACTATAATATAAATTGAACACTGTTAATTAATAAAGATGGTTGTTTAAACTTTTTAGACTTAAAATTATCCATATTAAACAATCTAATCGAAATAGACGTATATATAAAATCCACAACTACAGGCACCGTGATACCAGCGGATTCTTCTCACCCAAGTGCCCAAAAATCTGCTGGTTTCATTTGGCTCTTAGACCGTATGTTAAAACTCCCTTTGCTAATTATAAAAAAGAATTACAAACTATTAAAACCTAAGTTAGAAACAATGAATATCAAGAAATGTTTGTTGATAGATTACTAGTTAAAAGAATATAAAAATTAACTTTAAAAGAAGTAACCCTAGGACTCAGCCATCCCACCAAGAATGAATCATTAGGTTTCCTTTGTTTCCCATACATTGGTAAACTATCAGAAAATGTAGGTGAAATTCTAAAACAAGAAGGTTTTAGATTAGCTTTTAAAGGTACGTGTTTACTTACAAACATCCTATCAAAACGTAAAGATAAGGTAAACAACTTGTCAAAAAGCGGGGTTTACCAACGTAATTGTAATGATTGCGATATTAAATATACAAGACAAAGCGAAATAAAAACGAGAGCAAAAGAACACTTGCCTAAATCGAACAAATTTTCGGAATTTAAGGACCATCTAAAAGAAACAAAACATAATTTCAATTCAGATTTAAATACAACAGTGCTACACAGTTTCAATAAAGGGAGGGAACTAGAATGGCCTAAGAAATTTGAAATTTAAAAAATTTAAAATCGAAGATGGAGATAATAGAAATAGAGAATAGAATAGAGAATAATATAACAGATTTTGATTTACCTCCTATTTTAAATATGTACCTAAATATTATTAGTCGTATTATTTAGTTATTATTATCGTTATTAATCAAATTAATTTAATTTTTATTATTATTTAATTTTATCATTAATTTACTAATATTAATGTATTATTTTTATTTGTATTACGTAATTAATAAAAACACAAATAATCACTAATGTATACTTTTTTTTCAGTATTTACTAATATAATATTTAGTTGTGTTCCCATTGGAGCGTCGCATTAGCGGTTGTAAATTGCTTCAACCTGATAATGAGATATAAGCTTGAAATCGTCGAAAACAACTAACTGTGAGTAGGAACTATCTTTTTATAAAGAGTGAACAACATACTCATTTATCATTTCTATCAGAGATAATTAGCTCTTCCATTGTAATTTCCAAATTTGAATTGATTAATCAATTTCCTTATGAGGGTTGACGGGTAGTGATTTTGTCTAAGCATATTAAATATCCTCTTCACATTTGTCGGCAAGAAAAAAAAATACAACATTGTTCTTCACTTTTGATTTTATCTGGATCCATCTCTTCTTTATTCTGGAGTAATTTTAATAACGAAACTTAACTCTTAACAATATGAAATATTCTATGGTAATACTGAACGAAAGAACTATCATAACATATTAATCTATTCACTCTTGCTTCCCTCCACGAAAAAAAAAATCCATTCCTAAAAGACGCTCAAGATTTATCTTTACTTGACCAACAAAAGTAGAAGGTGACTTGATCCCTTTTTGTTTACACGTTTCAATAAAAATTGACCAAATGTTATTTACAAACAATTGAATATTTTTTCTTTTTCGTAGTTCCAACCGTCTTAATTTTGTTTTCCTAACCACCAATAATAAGTCCGATAATTTTCCTTTATTATTCTACAGAAGGCCACGCATTTTCTCTCGGATATTTATTTATTACTCATTAAGTTGCGTCAACATCGAGCCGGGATGTTCATAAATTTATAAACGTCGACAACTTTTGTGACAATGACGCCACATAGCCACAGTAATCCGAAGCAAAGTCTTAATTTTGAAATTATAAATCCGGCAATTCCAAAGGCAGTAAGCTTACAGTAAAAATTCTGATAATTTTGGCAACACAATTTAAGTTATTTGAGGCCCATTTTTTAAAACTATGTTACAAACAATAAATAATACAAAACAACAAGCGTAGTATAAAAGTTAAACAGGAAAAAGTCAAATGAGATGGTCACCATTTCAAGTCATGGTTCAGTTCGAAAAAAAAAGATGACTCATGAACGGAAGTCTTAACATGAACAACAAAAGTTTGACTGGAACAAAGTTGAACCAATCACGTTTGTTACCAAACCAAACGTTAGTAGACCAACTGAAGTCGAATTGTGAGTATGCAAGTTAAGCGTGCTTAATTAAAAACCTTTGATTTTCAGATAGTTCCAGGTTTGTGAGCGCTATGCAACCTCTCCTATTTTCTAAATAAATCCAGTATCCCAAGAAAATATACGAAGTCCTATGATTTATGCCATACAGGGTGGTTTTCTATGAGATATCAAACAATTGAATAGACTATAAATAGACTAGAGTCAAAAATGAGTTTATTAACTCACTCCGCCGAGAAGATACCATTTTTAACAAATTCACGGGGAATAGCAGACTTATCACACGAACAATTATTCATTACCTATGCATTTTTCATCAAAGTTGAAGACGTTTTTAAGATCTTGAGGATTCAAAAATTTAAACACTAATTTTTGAGTTGTTTTTTTTCTCAAAAATTCACTATACTGTAACAAACCTTCCTAGAGATTGACGCATTTCCCAAAAACTGCTCTATTTAATAAGCTTTGGAATGGTATGCTTGGTAGGATCGGTACACTTTTTTATAGGAGTATGGCACATCAACCACTCCGCTCCTCAAACAAAAAGTAACATGGGCAATTCGTGGCGACAGAATTTTAGGACCTGTAGACCAACGCCAATTGAACCTTCTAAACCAAAATATTAATCCTTGTAGTCAGTGCCAAGCAGATCGCCAAGAAATGGAACAAATTGTCCCCTCCATCATACCACTATAAAGTTCACAGTTAATCAATCTCCGGGTATTTAAGTGTTCATAATTAATCCATATAAGTATTTAGTAACTCACAATTGACCTATAAATTTTTTAATTAATTATGTTTTTAGTTTTCAGTGTTATAAATATCAATCACTTTATCACTCACAAACACTCTGGACAAGGTATGGTCCTGAAGAAGAAAGCAAATTCAGTTGTTCAGTATTAGAAATGGGGACTGACTGTATGATCCCAGAAACATTCTTTACAACATCCTATAAAGCCTTAGGGACTATAAAGGAGAGAAAGAACTTAAGAGAGCATCAGCATCTCTTGTCTTTCAAGCAGAAATACATGCTATCAATGCTTGTGCCCTCAAAAATCTTAAAAGAGGTTACAATGGCAAAAAACCCTCATAAGATCTGATAGCCAGCCAAGCAACTGTTAGCATGTAAAAAAAATAGGCAGTGAATGCGTCCAAAATCTCCAAAACCTGGGGAAACACAATAGCCTGATGACATCTTGGGTGCCAGGGCACAGAGGAATTTTGGGTAACGAAAAAGCAGACACATGGCCAGAGGAGGATCTGCAAGACTATACATAGGCCCCGAACCTATACTTAGGATAACAAAATCAAATATAGAATCCTCCATCGCAGAATGGATCCAAATAAAACAAAAGGAGAAGTGGATACTGTTGAAATTGGAGAGGGCCAGACTCAGAGTAGTGATAGGACTACAAACCGGTCACTGGCATCTGAGAAAACATCTACACAACATGGGCATGATCCCATCTGCAGATTATGCAATGAGGAGGAGGAAACAGCGACGCATATCATCTTCGAATGTGAAGCAACGGCTCAATGGAGATTTAACCTAACATACAGGAAAAACCAAGGGCATGAAATTGTAGCAGCAACAGTCAATGGCCTTATACTTCTGAGAAGAAGGATTGAGTTGATTGCACTGAACTATGGAACTAGGAAGGTACAATAAACCAGAAAGCTGCACGGCCTGGGGAGGACAAACCCCGCATTCTAGTATCCTCATTACCATTATTATTACCTGCTATTTGAAGTGTTTGTAATTTAATCCATATAAGTATTTAGTAGTCATAAATTACGAACACTGTGGTTCAAGGTATGGTCTTGAGGGAGAAAGCAAATTCAGTTGTACTGCTAAGTTTTCGACGTATTGTAAGATCATCATCAGGGCAATACAATCCTAAATATGTCTAAAGATCGACACGTTAAAGTTTTTTACAGGTCATTTCCAACATTGCCAAGAACTGTGACAACTATTTAAGATGTTTTGCGCTGATGATGACCTTAAAATAAGTCGAAACTTGGCCACTGAATTTGCTTTCTTCTTCAAGACCTTGATCCAGTCTTCGTGAGTATACTTTTAGTGTAAGGTCTTGGTTCAGAATAAAAAGCAAGTGTCACAAGCGGAATACGAACCCACGACCTTCGGCTCAATACACCGCTGTTCTAAACACTTGAGCTACGTGACGTCGATACCAACTCATCTCAACCTACAACCCTTCTTATTTTTCCCTCTTTTTGCCATATTGAGATAGCTTCAATACGTCAACCTGTAGACATATTTAAGCTTGTTTTGACCTGATAATGACCATAAAGTCGAAAGCTTAGCAGTAATAACTAAATTTGCTTTTCACTTCAAGACCGCATTTACGTAGATCTTAAATTTGACAGAACTCTTAACTGATGCACTTAAAATTTGTCGTCTTAGTGCATTCAGTTTCTGAACATGATAACAGAAACCGGGGTTTTGATATTCCCTAAGCACTGTACTTTTTATTTTTCCTAATTACTTAGTTCTGTCCAATAGACTCGATCCTTGTTTTCAGAAATTAGGTCATTGAATATTATACTTCAATGTTTTTTCTCGGGTCTTCTTTGTACCCGAGGTTTGTCTTCATTGAGCATTTACTTTGCATTCGAAGATAATATGGGTGGCAATTTCTTTCTTCTCACAAATTTTCTTGAGGATTTTGTCTCAGGAGCTAATGACTCTATCCATCCCTTGAGTTATATCCCTCTGAACATATAAAAACGGTATGTTTTACCGGTGATGGGGTGCGGACCAAGTCTTCCCAGGTTATATGAAAGTCCCGTGAGATCTAGAATCGATTATGGATGTACGTGTACACCTCTGCCAATTATAATATAACAATAACAGACCCAGTGCGTAATACAGATTTAAACACTTAAGTTTGAAACTTTCCGCTTGAGCCCTATCGACCAGCCATTGTTCTAAAGCTACGATACCCTTCTCAATTTGTCGCTTATTTCTGACGATGAATACGCAATGGTACATGGTACATTTCTCACTATTTGTAAAAAAAAATGGTTGTACTCACAAATTTCTTGTTTTCGATGTCCGGATTTCCAGTATTAAAAAGCTCATCAGGTTGATGATGTTACAAGCACGTCTCACGACACGAACTGTAAGAGTGAACCCGTCGATCCACCGCCAACTAGATGTTCCAAAGAATTTTTATTGCCGCCCAATAATTAGCAGTACATGTTGAACCTCTCATTAACACCTGCTAATTATTAATTATTAAAAAATATATATAAAAAAAGAATTACAAACAATTAAAACCTTAGGTAAAAACAATATATATCAAGAAACATTCATTGATAAGTTGCTAGTAAAAACATAAAAAATAAACTTTACCAGAAGCAACAATCGGACTCAGCCATCCCATTAAAAATGAATCAATAGTTTTTTCGTTGTTTGCCATATATTGGTGAACTATCAGAAAAAAGGATGTACAATTCTTAAACGTAATGTTTTAGAGTCGCTTTTGTACGCCGTTCACTTACAAACATCCGATCACAACCTAATGACAAGGTTGACAACTTGTCAAAAAGCAGGGTTTACCAACTTAATTATAATGATTGCGATATTAAATATAAAGAACAAAGCGGCAGAGAAATTAAAACGGGAGTTAAAAAAACTTGCCTAGATCGAACAAATTTTCTGCATTTAAGTACTATCTAAATAAAACCAAACGCAATTTCAATTTAAATTTAAATACAACAATGTAACACAGTTTCAACAAAGGGAGGGAATTCTCACTGGAAGGCGTTGGCGGCGGATCGGCGGGTTCACTCTTACAGTTCGTGTCGAAAGACGTGCTCGTAACTTCTTCAAGCCGATGAAGTGTTTTAATGCTCGAAATCCAGCAAACAACAAATTCGTGAGTAGAACGATCTTTTATTAAACGTAATCTACAAACCCACCACACCGTCATCATTTCTGTATATTTCTGATGTTAAAAGATACTCGCGAAGATTCTTCCCGTTCTTGTTACTTAGATTGACTTAACCTTGATGGATGCTAAGAAGCGGGGTTTGTGCTCCGCAGGCAGCCTTCTGGCTTAATGTACCTACTGTACCTTATTTAAAAGAAGGACCCTTGACAATTACATCTTGGTTAGCTATGTATTTCCTAAAGTTTCCAAAGACATATACATGTTCTATTAGCAAAAAGATACTCACTGAGGATGATTTCCTGCATTTTCTGATCAAGCCTTCCAGTGGTTCAGGTTAACCCCTTCGTGATCAAACATCTCCCTTTTCTTTTTACATTACTAAGACACAATACATTGCAGGGCCTAATACTCTACCAATATCGGTATGTGCAGACTCCTCGGAAACCTTAACAGCAATAAAACGAAATTTTTCAGATCACCCATGACTTCTCATATTCACTTAAGACTCAAAACTGAAGGTCAAGTTCTAACTGTCCTACGGATCCCTGGACATTTGCGGCAATACATGTAAATGTAGAACCAGACATAACTTATACGCTAGTGTGATATAACTTCTAACTTGGTAAAAGTTACTTGTAGTTCATTTATTAATAGAAAAAGAAAATTATTTAGCTAGTTATCTGTTCATTATTAATTACTATTTACAATTTTTCTTTCAACAATCTTTGCCTGAAAAAGAATATGTCAAAAGTACGGTTTCATTGTACACCTCAATAAATGTGTGGAAAAGAGTGGCACCATAGTCCGTTGTTAATGGAGGTCTCTTCATCCTCTTTGCAGAATCTGCACAAAGTGACAAAGCAGAACATATAAAGATTTATTTTATGATAAGATTGAGTCCTTTGATAAAAATAAAACAAAATTATATAATATTTTATCGCATTTCCTCCTGTGGTCTGCGGGATGATAAACATATAGTTGATAGTTACCATATAGTTGATCAGACACATTTCGGCATTTCACTATCTTAGTTTCTGGGTGATTTCTATGGAGAGAACTTTCTGACAGGCATCAGCGAGGGTGGGCAGACCAAGATGATCAATCATCAACCCATATAATATAATTTTAAGAATTAAAAAAATACCAGTTCAGTTAGTTCCTTGACAGTTGTAAAGTTAATAGGTCTGGCAACAGATAGTAGAACAAATTAGTTCATATATTGCTTTTTTTAAATTTTTTAACTTTAACAGCCTTAAACAGACACTCAATAGGGTTGATATAACTTATTAGATGGATTCTATGTAGTATGTCATATTTTCATCATATTTTTGGATAAAGGGGAATGAGAAAATAATTCCAGGGGTGATTTGTAGAAATGACAAAACGCTTGACTCAGGTGACTGAAATTGTTGTATTCTGTGTGTTTGTATTATTTACAATAGGAAAAAAATAAGGCAATGATTTCTATTTATTTTTAAAGTTTAATACCAGACAGGGTAGTTTCTGTCATAATTATTATATTTTTCTACCATAATTTCTCTCAAAGGGGATCAAATCTATTAATCCCAACACTCAATTCCCCATCCTCCTCCCAGACCATCAGTTTGGTTTCCAACCCAAAAACTTCACTACCCAGCAAGTGTTTTGTGTTGGGGACAAAGAATATTGTGTAGGAGCCTTTCTTGATGTGTTGCAAGCATTTGACTGCATGAGCATGAAGGTCTCGTGTACAAACTAAGGCACATCCTACCGAATAGCCTCTACCTAATCCTTCATTCCTACCTAACCGAACGATTCTTCAGAGTCTACTAAGGATCAGCTTACTCTGTCTATTGTCCTCGGGGAGTGGGAGTACCTAAGGCAGGGTACTTGGACCAATCCTTTACCTTCTCTACAGCACAGATATCCCAACTTCACCCTCCACCAACCATTGCTGATGACACAGTTGTGCTATCCTCTCATCCCGATCTCACAATTGCTTCAGAGGACCTCCAGGCACATGTCCTGAAAGTAAATGAATGCAGCACACACATATTAGTGCTACAAAGCTTAAAGAAAGCAAAAGCATCCTTATATCATTCACACTTCAAAGAAAAACCCCTCACAATATTCCTCAATAATACTCCCATTCCAAAAATAGACTGCGTCCATGCCCTTGGGGTCTATCTATATTCATGACTAACCTGGAACCGACACACACATTGCTAAAACGACAGGAATTAAACAAACATTGCGGAATACTCTACAGATTACTATCACACCAATCTAACGTTTCTTTAAAAAACATTCTGAGAATCTACAAGGCAATATTAAAAATCAATCTGGACAGACTAGAATTGTGGGACACCACCAAGCCTCCCAACAACCAAACAATACAGTCCTTCCAATCCAAAGTCCTCAGAATCATAGTCAATGCTCCTTACATGTTTCCAACAAACACTCTTCACAATGACCTCAAAATCCCTTTTGGGCAAAAAATAATTCCCAAAACATTTTCCACTTTCAACACTAAATTCTCCTCTTACTCTAATTGAGTTGCCCAGTTCTTATCCAATAGAATCCACCCCTTCTAATCCCAACAGACGTCTGAAGAGGAGATGGCCTCGCTGCTTACTGAATTTGTACTAGTCCTTGCATATAGCTGGGAGGGAACAATGGTTATCTCCCCTCACGACATGATCCATGTCATTTGTAAATTTAACTCATTACATGTTGTAAATAACATTAAAGATTGTATTAATTAATATATTTAATTTAAAAAAATCAGTCATTGAGAAGGGTTTAAAACATAAAAAACGCATAATTCTCCTTTTTGTAATTATTTATTTAACGTGGAGATATCCTGCACGCATCATGCGAATTAAGTAAATAGAAATAATCCTAAAGTCAATAATAAATAAGAGAAATTTTAGGGAAAAACAAATGTTGTTCACAAATTCAAATGGTAGTATATTCACATTTAAAACAATTGACAATATGGGACTAATTTTTTTTCTATCATCTCCTCATGTCACAATGTTTGCACTACTAAACTATACTAATTAAAACTACTAAATTAATATGAGAAAATTAAAACAACCAGAAGTTCATTTCCATGTAAAAACAAAAAACAATTAAATAAAATTTAAAAAAGCCCAGAATTTTTCCAATTGAATTAAATTAAATACGATTCCGGAAGACATGTGTACAAAATAATACTCGAGTTTAAAACACAGTAATGTTGTACTTTTCCAAAGTATTAATTGGCATATTATAAAAATCACATTGTAATTGCATCTAACTGAGCCAAGTAGTTTATAGTAGTTTATCCCTGATTGTTTCCCGACCGCTTCACAATAACAAACTGTTATTTTTGGCTTCAAGAGGAGTCAATATAAACTTTTCCATTTTTGTCTCATTAACTCTATCTTCCACTAAATTCAATATTCAAAAATATATTTTACGTTCTAATGATTACTACTTCTTAACTCTGATTTATATTTCAATGTCTTTGTAATTTGTTTTTGTTAGAGTCAAACAATTTTTTTTTTAAATAAAAGAAAAAATAGACTGAAATAAACAAAATTGTTACTTTTCTGCAACAACTTCAACTGCTTTGTACTTGATTGGAGAAGCTCGCCCAATTTAAAAGCTTTATAACATATTTGTAAAAATTACAATTTTCACAATAATCACATGACAGACATCTCACAGTAACATTCACAAATACATATACATTATATTGCTTCTTTTTCAGCTTTATACAATTTCAAAAAATATCCTTTTAATCTATCTTTCCACAAGGCAAGCTTAGTTTTTAAAATATTTTGTTACTTTTGTATAAAAGATATTGTTATATGTGATGTATCATTTCTAACTAGGTAACAATTTTTTATTTTTATCTTCTTTCTATTGGCATGAAAATACTCTATAGATTTTACAATACTATTTCTACAACAGGTTGAGGTGTATTGTACATTGGACTCTTATTGATAATAACTGTTCTGATATGAACATTAGAATTCTTTTTTTTAGTTTTTAATGTTTGAATGAATTGAATAATAATTATTGTCCCTAATAATGATAAATGTTTTTAAAGAAATTCAATCGTGTATACATCCATGGCAGTGTATTTAGACCTCTAATGTTCACATCATTTCTTTCTAAACTTGTAATATATAATTTGATTTCAAAGATTTATAATAATCCTTTGATTAATAATAACATCATACAAACTTCTTTTTTTTGGAGGAGAATGAGCAAAAACCTAAATAAAAATCCCCCATTTTAAAAACAGACAGAAATAGAAATTTCTTTTTCTCCTTATTACAAAACTTAATAATAACTTATACAACTTATATCCTAGTCAGTACAGGGGGGTTTTGTATTTTTCCTCAATTTTAATTTTGTAGTGATAATTCAATCCACTATCTTGTTTACTAATATTGATAAATATGATAACTTATACAAAACTAATTTCAACATGATATTCTAAAAATCGCACCAATATATATATATTTATATATTTATTATGATATTTACAAAATTTACTGATGGGCTGTTTGAATGTTCACTGTATACCCTAATCAGAGTGTTGTCATGACTAGTGTTAGATTAAATTGTGGAAAGTATATATTATGCCCATTACAAAAGGACTCGTGGTGTTACACAGTCTAAGAGAGGGAGGTTTAATATAAAAATACCAGTATTTACAAGAGAATTTACAGTAATTAAGAGAAGTATAAAATTAACAAAGATTGTTCGCAGCCTGATATATAAATATATGTATAATTTATTGGAATGTGTTTCTCACATCCAAAACGAAAACAAACAAATTTGGCATTTCCTTATCATCTAATAGTCCATTAACTACTAAGTCGCATTCATTCCACATTCATACAATAATAAATAATAACAGCCACACTGAACACACGAGAAATAAAAATGACTATATGTTACATGTTTAGAAATTGGTTTTTTTTTTCGGGACACGATGTGGTTGGTTTTTCATGAAGGCAATACATGTTTTGGCAAGTTTCAAACTGCTCTGAGATCACTTTTCCCATTGATGGTTCAGTTAGCAAGCAGTTATTGGAAACAATGATTTGTTATCGGTTCTAAAGTCAAGACTAGCTCATTCTGTGATATGTAATACTGCAAATAGATGAACTGAACACAAAATTAACCATTCGACCGAAAACTGCACATACTTCCATTCAAACACTTTTGTGCATAAGGTGTACACAATCGCATTTTTGCTCTTCGCTCTGTCTCATTCTCATTAACATATCCCAAAAATTAACATTAGATGATTACACTCGATTCACAGCAAATCGATAGACATTCAAACCGGCTAACTTCGAGTTTCGACCATAAGTTCTTTAGCAGCATCTTTTACAGTGCACGGGTGGGTGGAAAATAGCGTCGTCCAGGTTGTCGTAGGATACGTGGGTGAAGATGCATGAACCAGTGGTGAGTTCGCTTCATTCTGAGGCGTCGGTGGTGTCGAAGTGGTTCTTGATCCATTCCCAAGTTTCCTCAATCTCATTTTCTCTTCCCATTCAGAGTAGCCGTGATTAGGCCGATTGAGATGTCTGTGTTGATAAAAGACAAGGCTGATTCTTGTCGGATTTTCTCGGTCAGGATTCTGAATAGCCGTCGTTGCATGTATTTCATGTTTTGCACATTCAAACAGTACTGACCCATGAGACAGTGCGATTGCGACCCCTCCCATCTGAGAATCCTGTAAAACGACAATTGCAATATTATCAATAATATAATTAAAATCATTATATTTTTATATTAGAAAACAAAACAAAAACAATTACCCTAAAACACTCTTCATTTCGAATGTAATGAGAGACTTGCCCAATCGGTTCCTTATCTATTTCATCCGAGGGTAGGTACGGATTTGGCCCGTAGTTGTTCCGCACTGGGAACACGGCATTCCCCACCCTCTACAAAGAAAAAAAAAGATTAATACCTTATTAAAACACAATTAACATAATGACAATAAAAAACAAATTATTTTGTAAATGGGAAGTTGACAATAGTCCAATGGCAGGTAACTTTTTGATGTGATGTAGGTTTCAGAAAAACATTTCCTTTATCGTGCCAACGTTTTGACTTTATTGAAATCATCTTCAGGGCCTGGGATTTACAAACGTTGTTTAAATTTAACAAATACATGTAGGATGTGGAAAAAGTGTATTTATACAATGCAAAAAAATATTTTTTATATTCAATCAAAATTTCTACTCACTCAAAGTGTTTGTTTTCTGCGCAATATAAAAAATATTTTTTTGCATTGTATAAATTCATTTTACCCACATCCTACAAGTATTTGTTAAATTTAAACAACGTTTGTAAATCCCAGGCCCTGATGATGATCTCAATAAAGATCAAAACGTTGGCACGATAAAGAAAATGTTTTTCTGAAACCTACATCACACCAGACTGCATCTCACGATCTCCGAATAATCATCGACTAATGGTCACTAATCACTACACATTTCTAATTAACTTTAAATTTGATTAAATTTTAACTTTATTTAAATCTATAAAATAATTTTGATAATTCTGAGCATTTGCCCAAAGATTTAGATAAAATTTAAGTTGGGTTACCTCCATTTCCAGCATTGAAGATAGTCCAGAATTCTGCCCTATATCTTGTTGATGTTGAAATTCTTGCTTTATGCTTGGAATATGCATTGCTGGCCATGAAGCTGAGGGTGAATCGTTCGAAGTATCTTCTGGCAATTTTTGATAGGTTGAAAACTTGGTGTTGGGAAAATTATCCCAAGAGATAGTTCTGCAGGGGTGAATTGTATTAGGGTCAGGGTATGTTTTGAATGGTACGCTTTTCACTTGTAAATCATTATTAAGATTCTGATTAAGTCCGACACTGTTGTTTGGATTAAACATGTTGGAGTTACAAGATGATGGTTCCCAATGGAAATCATTGGTTTCTTGTTTGATTTGAGGTAGAAACTGGTTTTGGGGTTGGTAGTAATGCATTTCAGAGCTTTCCTCACGATTTGGCAGAATGAGCTGCCTTGAGGGTGAAAACATTTTAAAATTGATTTTATCGTTTGACTGCTTGACTTCTGACATGAAATCTGTTTGCTTTTGTTCGCCAGAAGAACATCCGTCAACGGATTGTGTTGATCTTGGCCTTGTTATGCTTTCAGCATCGGTGACCGGACTGACGGGTGCAGATCTTGATTGTGGACCAAAATTTTGCATCAACTGTTGTGATCTGTTATGTTGATATTCTTGATGTAAAGTGTACATACCGACTGGCGAATGTAAGGGTGCTTTTGGACTGTTAAAATCAAGCCTTCTTTGAACCATATTAGTACTATAAGGTGGTTGCTCTCTTGGAAAGCTGTTGTATTGGAAGTTATCGCCAAATGGCTGGTTTTCTTGGCTATTCTGGTAATTATAGTGATGTCCTTGGTAATAACCAGGTGAATATTGAATTTTGGGAGATGTGCTTGGGGAATATTGATCACTGGCAGTGGGAGACTGACTTCCATTCATTCGCTGGTCTTGAGGAGACCGCATGGGTGATGATGAACCCTCCCTCCTTTCCTGAGGTGGCCTAGGCTTTAGAAATGTCGAATCAACAGGCTGAGCAGTAGAGGGGTTTGACGAACGAGATGGTGGTCTTCCTCTAGGTCTTCTGAATATGCCATTGGGAGAAGCAGATGGACTTCTGAAATGTTTTTGATCTGAAGTAAAAGGAATTCTAGTTCCTGGTAACGCTTGATTTTGCCCATTAAATGGAGATGTGGTAGTACTATAATAGTTTCCATAATTTATGTGTGGTGCATATCCACTATAATTGCTGTAATGGGGAGTTTGTTGAATATATTGCGTTGTGCTTTGCCCTTGTAAAGATTCACTGTTCATCCAATGGGAACATTGTTGGTTTTGAGTAGTACTGTCAGGATCACTCTTAATATCTCTATCACAGAAAAGTTGGTTATTGTATTGATTCCCATCTTGGCAAATTTGTTCTAAAAGCAAATAAATAATGGCATTATTGGAATAATTAAAAATGGAATCTGAGACAAACCTTTTTTAGAGGTGTTTAACCCAGTTGGTGATAATGGAACATTTGGAGAATTTTGATGTCTGAGATAAGACCACCCTGGAGTAGTCTGCACTGGGCTGTCAGTCACAGTTGAAGTAATCTATGAAAAAAAAAATTATGCAAGGTTAATAGAGTTTTAATTAAGCATCTTCATTTATTTAAAGCTTCATTAGATTTTAATTCTTAAAAATGTTAAATGATATAGAAATTGCATACATTTATATTATCCTAAATCATTACATTCTGAAAATTTTTACGACTACCTGGGAACTCTGGAGAAGTTGGTGTGGTGATAAATTTGGAGGTGTTTGACAGGCTTGGTTTATTTGATTGTTGATGAGCTGTTCTTCTTCCACTTTTCGTTTTTTACCTTGGCGCCTACAAGTTGAAGCTGGTACTGCTCGAACTCTAACTTCACAAGGAAACCTGAACAACAAATAATAAAAATAATTGTTTTTATAAGCTAAAACATGCACAAATTGGACTTACGCAGCTAAACATTCAAGTGCACCGGACTTTGTTTTTTGTAATTGTCCTTCTTTACTTCCGAATTCATCAGTTTCGTCCATGATGTAGAAAGGCAGAACGTGCAACTGCTCATCCTTCGGCTTACTCAATTCTCGATGTTTTGTCAAAGTCACAACCTATTAGTAACAAACAGAAGTAGTACATTTGATACTGGCACTGATTTGAAATATACAAAGTTTTAGTACTAACCACTGTACACCCATTACTCATGTTGTGCGAGTCTCTATGAGAATGAGCGCAAAAGTCGACACAGGCAGTTACCCCAGAAAATGGACGTCCTGGTTTCAAACCTAGGCGACAATCTGAAGCTTCTTCTTCAAACGCTACTTGATTTTGATAAGACTCTGGGGCTATAGTTTTATATAGTGGAGCCAAATTGGTCGCTAAACCTTGAAGTTTATCTTCAACCTCTTCTTCCTATAAAAAAATTAACATTGATTATCAGAAAACAATAATTTAAAATTTGTCTCCAAATATACCTACCTCAGCGATATTGGATAGTCTGAATTTCCTCACTACTTTGCTACGGGCGAATTTGCATCCATTGTAGTACATAGACCAGGAACAGCCGAATGAGAATGACTCACCACAAGTTCTTATACTAAGACCTTGGCAGGCACAAGTTCGAGGATCGTTTGTAGCACAACGGCGACTAGTTTTCACACCAAATCTAAATATAGAAGAGTATTAATGATCCAAGCTCATTGCTAAATAATTGTTTGAATAATATCTTATTACTTGCTAAGTTTATATGTTAAGAGGCTGTAGATATCATCGGCGTCCTTACGCCCCACTCCTTCCCAGACTACAATCGCGACCACAACCCATGAAAGAGGGCATTTGTGTCCTGTTCGATATTTCACGACGAATAACAACTTCTCGTCTGCATTTTCCCTACGAATGATCCATTTTGCAAGAGGGCACCCTGCAGTCGTTTTTCCTTCTTTCCCAGTGTATATGATCTTTTCAATTCTTATTGCTTTTCCTTGAAAACCTGTTCGTTTTTCTGCATCAACTCTAAGCTCTTCAAGAGTAGAGGCTGTCCCCAATTGTGTATAAATAATTCCCGGTTCTGGTGCACATTCGTTTGTCGGATTACAATCACACTCAGGTATTGGAGCTTTTATATTTTTTCTCAGTCTAAAAACAGTACAGCCATGTAGGATTTTACTCAACATGTAATAAAGAAACATTACCTTTCGATGTATTCGTAATATTGTTGATTTGTCATATTCTCAGGCTTTTTGCTCATATCTATTGATTCCATTTTTTTCTTGATTTCCAATTCTTCTTCAAGCATTTCATCCTGTGTCTGATACCCTTGGCAGAAGCCTTCTTCCAAATGTTCTGGGCTTGGTTTTCCTGTACCACCTGATGATGAATATGAGCATCAGAGAAAAGTTAAACATTGAATATTAATGTACAACTATTTTACCTTGCCTACAACACCAAGCTCCATTTGTAGAGGAAATATCTGCTGGTCCCCCACTACCATGATAAGCGTAATTAACAGGTACTTTTTTAAGAATTCCATCTTTCATGTCAAGCTCTTCTACCAATTCATTCCGTCGAGGGTCAGTACCAAAAGGGATTCTATCAAATGAAGGTTTTCCTTGATAAGTGGTGATAAATTCGGTTTGTGGGCCCCAAGGTTCCGATTTCTGATACCAATAAGCCTGTTTTACACTGATGTTGGATGAAACGTTCAAGTTAGATTCTGTAGTACACTCCATTCTGTTTGATGGCTTTACTGGGCTGGCTATAGGATGTTTATGAAAGCCATTTTGGGAGAAATATTCACTGTTCAAGTTATAATTGTTGTTGTCATAAGAGAGGTATAAATTGTGGGATAATGGTTGATTGTTTTTTATGTGTTTCAAGTCGGGATATCCCAATGAATCGACAAACCTGTTGCTAAACAGTTTTGTTTTGCCAGGATTGCTGTAGATGGGACTTGTGTCCCTGGTGCCACCACCCTCAGAAACTGATTTCTGAGGATGGTGGCCTTGCACTAAAAAATTCCCGCTTGAAACACTCTGCAAGTTTTTTTGGTCCTGATAGTTGGTAGCATTTCCCTCCGATTTCTTTACTCCCTGAAAAGAAGCGAAAAAAATTAATAACAATACAGTGATTACAATCTTTGTCAAAGTACCTGTTGTTTGTTTAGAATCATTGTTTTTATTCTGTTGTTGAGCTCAATTCTTTCGGAGTATTGATTATTTTGCTTATCAGTGGGCCACATTTTTGATTGTGTAGAACTGTCGTGAGGTTGGTCATTTGGCCAAGGCTCAGGAGGATTTTGTGTTTGAGGTGGGACGTTCGGTTCATTGGACCACATTTCGTGTTGACGAGGGTAAGACTTTGGTTGGTGTATCACTTGTTGGTGTTGCTGCCCATTGTTCTGAAGCTGCAAACCGTTATTTTGTTGATTGTGCCCACTGTTTTGCTGGGCATTCGATGCCATAAGCGATTGATGATTCATGCCAATATGCTGTTGACTGGCATTGTGCTGTTGCTCTTGATGAGAGGCATTGTTCCAAAGTTCTTGTTTTTGTTGTTGTTGGTTCTGTGGGGATTCTAAATTGTTTCGGGGGCTGTTTGGCCAATTTGACGTATTTACTTGATTTTGTTGAACAGTTTGTGTCGCGGAATTGACATTAGGCCACCTCTCATTCTGAGAGCTATTAGTCTGCTTCTGCTGCTCGTCTGTCCACATTTTTTGGTGGTTCTGAATGTCTGCCGTGCTATTAGACCATTGCTGATTTTCTCTTTGTACCCATGTACCTTGATGATGGCTTGATTGTTCCGTACTGTTCGGCCATATATCTTGTTTGTGAACTTGCTGCTGGTCTCCATCATTCTTTTGCTCACCATTCTCTTGAGTGTTACTACTGCCCCACACATCTTGCTTGTTCTCCCCTAAGTTTCCACAGTTCGTGGTATTTTCTTGCCCTGGATACCTAACAGACAGTAAATGAGTAATTGAAAAAAAAATGCATTAAATATCTAAAGATTTTAAATACTTACCCACTAGAGTTGTGTGAACTCTGTGCTGATTGGGGAGGCATTTGAAGTGGGTATCCAGGCATCGCGTTTCCCTGGTTGTTTGGTGTGGTTGGAGTTGGTGGATTAGTGTATTTCCCATCACTATTTTCAAGCTGAGCTGAACCACATCGGCTGGTAGGTGTGGTCGAGGTCGGAGGAGCCATGACTTGGTCCTGTTTTAACAAATTAATTAATGTTCAAAAAATAAAATAAAAACTGTCGCATTACTTACTTGATTTGAATGAGGATATGATCCATTTATATATTCAGTCGGTCTTGGAGATTGTTCTACATACTCCATATTTCCATTTAAGGTAGGTGTCGCCCTTGAGTTTCCATTATGTAAACTATGAGGTGATGGTTGGGGTTGTTGAGGGGGTCCACTATTATATACAGTACCATTGGTTTGCATAAAAGAATTCTGCTGGTAAGCTACTGTTAAACATAAAACAATGCATCGTTACTATTAACTATCACATACATTTATTTTTATTGCACAATTATGAGAATCTTAGAAACTCACCTGGAGTAGGTTGGGGGTAACCAGTGACAGCGTATTGAGGGTAGCCCCTCAATTCTTCAATTTGGGGTGGTGGTATCTGTTGAATAAACTGTCCTTGTGGTGTCCAAGCACCATTGGGATCTGTGGAACCAGGCTGCCAAACAGAATTACCACTAAATCTGTGTTCCCGAATTGGTGTGGCAAAGTTGCCATCCATTCCTGGCTGAACTGGCCCGCTGTATAAAGGCATTGGAGATCCAGCCTAAAAAAATAGTGTAGAGTTATGTACACTATGTAGAACTGGTTATGCAAAGTTTCTTTGAGAATACTTTAATGATCTAAAGCTTGCGATAAAAGTTTTTGTGGTTTATCATTTTAAACGCTATGTATTATAAATGTAAAAATTAATTTAATTTACTCTTCTACTCATTATTTTAATAAAATATGATTAAAATGTACTATAAAACAAAAAATTAAATTCACACGACCTTCTTTTAATTTTACCACTAGAAAGATAGTAAATATTTTCTTCTGCTGATTCAATTGTTTGAGTGAGGACACACCTTCACACTGAAAACTCATCATTATTTTTCACTGAGAAGGTCTCAGGGCCACTTTCGCTTTAATTGTCTTAATGGGTATGTGGTAGTGCTGGAATTTATAGTTGTTGTAATAGGAAATTATTATGCACGATAAGTGATTGATTTTCTTTACAGCGGGTTTTGATTGGATCGTGTACAGAAAATTATGGACTGAATAGATTAGAGATATTTGATTACCTTGGTTGAGACCATCCTTCACAACCATACACCCAGAGAGGTCTTATGGTTGTCTCATAAATTGAAAGTTTGTTTTTAAGTTTTGATTGTGAGGCAAATAGTCCTTTTAGTATTTATAACATTGGTTTGCTCCTCCTTTTCAGTGTTGTATATGGATTCCAAATCTGCCACTTTTATTTTCTATTTTATAAACCATGCCAACAAATTCATTCGGTTGTTGTATGTGTTGAGGGTTTATGATTGGGTTCAAATTAAGTGTAAAAGTCTGTATTCTTAGCAAAGGTATGTGTTGACAGTTAACATGTGTAGTGCATATTGAAAAAAGAAATAGGCCAAGAATGCTTCCTTGAAACCCTGCCCTAATACGTACATACATGAAAATTCAATTACATGACGGTTAGACGTATTTTTTTAAATTTCTTTCTCTCAATCTCTTAATTTTTCTCTTAATTTCTTTGTCTGTTTTATTTGAATAAAATAAACTTATCAGCTCACGTGGTTACCCGTGGTTTTGTTTTTTTACGATTTTTCGAAACTTTGGTTCATGTTTGATTTGATGTTTTCATTTTCTTTTTTAAAACAAATTTCGAAGTAAACTTTATTTTTCATTATTTATTTATTCCACCCTCCCTCGAGTGTACTTACAATAGGAGGAAGGCCAGGCTGTGTTACTTGCGGCTCTGCCTTGCTATCACCTCTTACAGCAGCCTAAAATTGACAATATATTAAAACACAAGTTTAAAGAAAGGATTTTTGGTTCTTTCAACTTGATTAAAGCCCACAGAATTAATTAAAACAAAGCGGATAACGTTATTTTATCTCAAGGAAGTTATTCAAAGGGTACAGATGAATTATTGCGTGTTTTAAACAGGATTCGAATCATCTAGGGACAACGAATATTTTGAATTCTTAAATATGTTGTTTCTATGAATATTTTCATAATTAATGCATAATTAGCATTTCTTTATTGGAATTATATACAGTTCGCAACGTCAAAACAATCGAGTATACATAATATCGTTAGGCTTCTAGGGCATCAACATCACCCCCTCTTTCCTGTTTTTAGTCAGTAGAGTGGGAGGAAAGATCAATACTATATGTAAGATTAGAAGAAAAAGACATTTCATCAATGGATTTTTCCCACTGTGGTAAATAGAAACGTCGACTTACTGAATGATCCGGTATACTGCTCATCATGTTGCTGTCAACAGCACCATTAAGTTGTAGATTCGGACTGGGAAGAGGGCTCCTTGGCGCTTGATGTACTTTCCGATAACTCTAGAAAATGAAAAAAAAAAAGTTAGCTTAAAGGAAAAAAAGGACTGAAAACAAGTTTGACCTACAGAATGGAGTAGAGCTAGAAATATAAAGGGATTAAAATTAGACTTGGAACCGGCCCTTGGATTCCTGTTTCTCTTCTAAATTTTAAAAACGCACTGTTTACGGTAACAATTGACAAATAGATCGACTAGTTATAAACATTTACAATTTTATAGGTAAAGAAGAAATGAATGTGAAAATACGACAAAATGTCGACCCCGACGTTATCTAATCAACCAAAATTATGCTCATTGCGTGAGATTGTAAGTCAATAAATAGCACATGTATAAAGCCTTACGTACTTTTGCCTTTAAACTTGTACTTTTAAAAATCTACATTCCAAAAAACGCACTGTTTGAATTAAAAACAATAAAGACACAATTAAAGATCAGGGATGATTTGACATCTTAGCATTTATTCAAAATAGACAATAGGCCATAATTAAATTTAGGTATGACGGAAGCTACATTTTAAATAAATCAGTTTGTCTACCCGTGTACCATAACACTTTTACAATTACTTTGCTTGTTGTACCAAAAAAAGTATTGTTTTTAATAACTTATCTACGATTTTTACTTTTTCCTGGAAATGACTGATCAAACCTATCTATATGAAAATTATAGCATCTGTTTAAATTTGGGAGCAAATTTACCTCTAATAAACAATAGGGGTTTTTTCTCGTTGAAGACCATTTATTAATAAATAAAGCGCGATATATAAAGAAATAATAATTTAAGCGGTTGTAACAGACGTTAAACTCTCTGAGATGAAAAGTTCAACTAAACGCTCTGGGTATTTCCTTTTCTCCGTCCATTCTAAAAATACCAAGAGTTACACCACTCACTCTGGTAATAAATCTGAGTGCGAATGTGCTTTTGTAAGGTATTAATAAATAGTGAGGCAAACCTTCAAGGCTAAGTTTTCTTTCTTAAAACTACTCTTCCAGTACGTTTGTGTACACGTATGATTATAAATATAAAAATTTAACGTTCTGAATCCAAAACGGCGTCTATTTTTGCTTTCTTGGGCAATCCCTACATCCAAGGGTAAGCACGAGTAGTAAATCCTTTATCTGATAAGGCGAGTAGATAGCTCTTTCAATTGTGACCTACATAATGATAACATTTCAGTTAAAAATCTTTAAATAAAACTGCGAATTTATTTATTTCCACAGAGTTTTATGTACGTGCTATTATTTGTCATTAGGACTAGATGTCAGGTAGTCGCCGTTGAAGAAAAAAAATGACCCAGCGTGACATTCAAAATTTCCACTCACCCTTGGTTTGGAGGGAAAGGCGTGGCGTGAAGGCAATAACTATTAATATTTTCCACCTGTCCAAGTTTTGTTCTAACCGAATAGAAACACGGACAGCAGAGATCATTTAACAGTTACACTGTCAAATGTTTAAATCAGCCCGGTTAAACGAAAAAAAAGCAATATATCTTCCAGTGTCTATTTAAAACTGGCCGTGTAATTTGAATTCGTTAATCGACGACCCACTGAAGGTAAAGATATACGAGAAATCAATATCCATTTCAGATTTGTATATATTCAGTGAGAGAATAAATTGACACAAGCAATGAACGCCATGCTATTTTTCATGCAGATCTTATTTTGAGTGATATTTGTCATCATCTTGCCTTTCTAACTCAACGATAAAAAGGACATACACATGGAGAGTGGTAGCTAAACCAACGACAGCTCAAAATGTATTTTCGATGTGAGTGGATCCTTTAATTGGTTCAACCAACTTTTTAGATCAACCATTGGAAAAGACAAGAGTTCAAAACGAAATAACTATTATCTTACAAAACTGCATTGAATGGTCCAAAAAGCCATTAAACCTGATAGAAAAGATAAATAGAGAGGAGAGGCAGCAAATAACCACCGAGCAATATGCCTCTCAATTTCTCTTTTTGCTTTCTGACCAAAATGCCACTCCTTTTGTTTAGTGCTTCTTTTAAGTTCTAGGTTAAAAGGTGATGATGGAAAAATGTCGAAATGTAATAGTTATCATATAATCAACAATTGGAGGTCTTACAAACCATTAGAACTGATAAAAAGGACATACAAGAAGAGACCCACCGACCAACCACCAAAATGCCGGCTTCTCGATGGGTTTTGTTTCTTTCTACGTTCAGGACAAAAAGGCACACTTATTTTTTACAGTGGTTGGCCTAAGAAGTCATTACAACACTTCGAAAGAGCATAGACACGGAGAAATGCACCGTCCAACCATTGACCATTGAGCTTCTTGTACCAACTACTGATTGTAGCAAAATAACCACGCACAGAAGTTATGGTCATAAGTGAATGGCTTTTTAAGCCATAGTCTTATAAAAAAGAGACATGAGGAGAGTCGCAGACCATAGACGTAATTGACAGTTTCTTGCTGAGAATACTTTTAGTTTCCTACATCTTCAAGCACTCACTGAAGATGTCGAAAGGCTGAAGCAAATAGTTATGTTACAATTAATTAAATGTATGTAGGTGGTATAAAAAGCCGTTAGTCTATTAAAAAAGGCTCATATAGGGAAGATACAAAGACCAATACTACGAATTACCGAATAAGTATAGAAAATTGACAAAACGCAATTGTTAAATGGTCTACAAAAGTCATAACAATTTATACATAGGAGAAGTACAAACCCCACTACTGAAGATGGTGAAATGCCGAAAAGCTCGGACGGTTCATCACCCCGCAGACCCGAAAAAGATATTTAAACTATTCAGACGTCAGAGGTATAGAAAGCGTTGAAAATTTTCATCTTTCCTAAAAATATGACGCCAGCTTCATTTTTCATCCTCAAACAGAAGGCCTATTGTCTGATTTATTCTCCCGGAAACCTCTACCTTGTCAGAGATCCTTTCCGCTTTAATAATTTGTTTGTGAATCAGGTACCCGAAGAGCGTGGATCCCCCGGGGCTCGGATCTTACCTGACCTTCCTCAAGGCCTTGTTTCCCTCTCGATCGCCTTTTATACTGTGGGGGAGAACAAAGAGGTAGCGCGGGGATGCCTTGCCGCAAGAACCCGGTCTGGCAAGAGACGGCAGATCCACACGGTCCGGGTTTTTTTTCTTTTCTGTCGGCCCAAATTAGTATTTGTCTTAGAGGAGGTCAGAGTATTTATTTTGGCACTAGTAATAACATATCGCCGTGGGAATCTCTATTTACGTGAAATATTGCATTGTCATCCTTTACAACGATCAACCATTTTTATTAAACCTACTGTCTTTAATCATACAAATTACCATTCTTTACAAATAATTATTAACCATAAACAATTAAAATAGAGTTATAAAAAGTACAGTGCAACGAACTGTAATATAGCAAGAAAATCTAAAAATTTATGATCAATTAAAACGAAGAATAATTGGGAAGATTTATGCCAGATAGTGACGAGGCAATATGATAAATTCGGCAATTTTTAAACTAGCTTGTGATAAAAAATAACTAAACAATGGATCTGCATAACTGCTTTTTAAGTTAAAACAAAAATTAGGTTAGAAAATTAATACAAACTGTAAACAAAGAGTAAAATCGCCTCAATAAGACGATAACCGACTATGAATAGATGATAACCCACCCAATGCCATGATACAAAAAAAAGCCCAAGATTAATAAATTTATAAAATTGAGATTTTAAGAATTTTTGAAAGAAATTATATATAAGAAGTTATATAAGCTTATAAAATAACGTCATTCATACTTGTTGCACTCACGAGAGCTAACGTGTTTGCTCTTCACCCCTCCGGCTTGCCTTTTCATCAACGGTTTGCATTCGATGTACGAATTTCCATAAATATACTTTACTTTTTTGAATAGGAATAAGTTAAGATAACAGATAACGTTTGTTGTCTTTAAAAAACAAAAAACAAATAAATAATAAAAAACTGTTTGGAGTGGTCATTGAATTTGTACATTAGTAGAAACATTGTTAAAAAACTTATCTGCATTCTAGTATGAGGAAAATGCATCAACTTGTATATTAATTGTAAAATAGCGATGGTTTTGCTTTTTTTGTACGATATCGGGATGATTTCATTTTTAAAAGCAGTTGTAGCATGAAAAATTGATTTTCCGTTCGAATCCACGTCCTGTGCTATAGCCGTCCTTGAGCATTTATGAATGCTCTTTACCTAGCGTGGATGTGTACGCACACAATGTGTACCTATTGCGTACTTATATTAAATTAACGTGAATTTTTAAAAAATTATTGTAAATAATCAATAAAATTATAGTAGTATTATAAATTTACATGTAAACAAGTATTATATCATCAAATTTTTAAGTAAACATACATTTTATTTTTGTACAGTGAGGGGGCTTTGAGGCTCATTTGACTAATCGATACGTTGAAACCTGGATAATACCGTGTATTTGTTTTTCTTTGAATGTTAAAACTGTGTTTAGGGCATTGTTGATCGTTCGATAATGTTATACAGAGGCTGATAGGACTAATCTTAATGTTTTTCTAATGATCTCCCTAAAGGTTCCAATTTCGACCGATAAACATGTTCGAGAGGATTATTACAAAAACATGTTTGACAGGTTGTGTGCACAATGAAGAGAATTTCGATAAAAATACAGAAACCTTGTGACTACTCTGCGGGTTTCACAAGTAGTGTCTTGCTGTTGATAGCTTAGCAATGGAATCGACTCAGTTTGTCGTGTTATTTTCAAAGCGTACGAAAACTGGATTAATTGAAGAAGGAGGGGAGTGTAATAGAAGCTAAACGCCTGATAAGTGGGAATAGAGGTCACTGACATTCGTAGAGACACAAAAGAACTCTCCGTGGATGATATCGTGAGCTAGGAGGTCTAAAAATAGTCAACTGAATAAAACTCGTCACTGCAAAAATACCGCGACCTCGGTGGTATAATCGTCCCGTTGTTGATAAATAGCGAAAGGGGTCTCGTTTGGCACTGGTATAAACAACGAAAGCGAAGGCGGAGGTGAAAGTGGCGGTCTCGCCCACGGGACGTGCGTCCGACCCGCGGGTGTCGACGTTTCGCCCTCGGACGGAAATAGAATACAATTTCTAGTATATAATTAAAAAGAGTTAAACAAAAGGCTCAAACCTATTGGATCAAGTCGTTCGTCTTTGGCTTTAAGATGAGATCATTGTTATCGGAGGAGTCGAGATCGGTTGAGCGAAGGGCGGACACGTCCAAACTGAACACTCATGAACACATAATTGACAAAACTCGGCGGTTTAACTTTGTTAAAGCTAAACGTGTGAGGAGACTCGCATTTTGGGTCCGTGACGGCTCGCTCGAGATGAACCGCGGCTGTGGGGCTGGCGGAGGTCTGCCGAGGTCCGCGGCCCCCACTACGGCACGAGGCCCCCCGCGCCCAACTCTGGATACTAGCCTGTACAAAAACATCATTCACGACCGCCTTCTTGTTTTGCGGGTCGGACTACCTTCTACCCCTTGAAAACAACCCGCCCATCTACACGACATACATTTATTACATAATTGACGATTAATTAATCATTAGTGGGGAAATAAAGTCCAACGGTTGTGTTTTTATACGACAGCTTTGAGAAACGGCACTAGGTTTGTTCACCTTGTGACAATAGATAACATTATCAATAGATAACGAATGTTTTCGAGTCGTAATGTAAAGAAAACTAAGCAACGGATAATTTTCTCAATCGGATCAAAAAATGTTTCATCTATTTCGAGAGTCGCTGTTAAATAACCAGGCCGGTATTTTATGTAACTTTGTTAGCATAAAACAATCAGGGATAAGGTCAATCAGAAAGAAATCACTTCTTCATCTAGCTTAAGAAAAATAAATCCACTTCGATAAAACTGTAAAACCATAAGTGATAATGTAAACAGTTAACAATTATCACTAACATACTTAATCAGGCATCGATATCGTAATTTTATATTCAAAAAGGTGAGGCAGGCCAACTAAAAAGAAATCACTCAGTTTCTTCGTCGTGCGTTGAAGGTCTATATCTATTTCATCGGTACTTTCAATCCACCATTTAAAAAGTTAACGATATACTTAGTTATCATTTAACAGCATCGATATTGTAATTTTATATGCAAAAACGATCGGGGTTGAGGCCAATTGGAAAGAAAACCTCTTCCAACTTCGAGCTTTCAATGAATATGTCCACTTCATCAGAACTTTCAAACTGTCATTAATAATTCCAAAAGGTAACATTTTATATCTTCGATGTGCTTAGCTAATAACCTTCGATATTGTAATTTAATATTAACAAACGATCAGGGATAAGGCCAGCTGGAAAGAAAATACTCAATTCCTTAGTCGAGCTTTCAAGGACTACATCCACTTCATAAAAACTATGAGATATGTCATAACTTAAAAAGTTCACAGCTATCTCTGATATGCTTAGATATCAGCTTTTGATATTGAAATTCTATATTTAAAAACCTAGACCAATTGAAAATAAATAAACCGTTCCTTCATCGAGTTTTTGAGGAATATATTCACATCATCAATACTGAAATTATAATTAATAATTAAAAAGGTGAACAATTATCTCCAATAGTTATTTAACCGACTTCGATATTGAATTCCACATTAAAAGCTATCTGGGATATGTCCAATCAGAAAGAAAATAGTTTGTTCATCAATCATTCTAGGAAAATATCCATTTCATCGGGACGTTCAATCCATAATTAATAATTTAAAAAGTTAGCAATCGTCTCCGATATACTTAGTTATCATTTATCAGCCTCCGATTTTGTTATTTGATCAGGGATTATAGAAATATCAAGGGAAAAAATATCAAGCTCAGTTCCTTTTTCTAGCTTTTGAGGAATATATCCACTTTATCAGGATATTGAAACTTATAATTTAAAATATTAGTAAAATATGAACATCTGAAATTTTGCAACCTATAGTTTCAAGTATGAAATATTGAAATCATACGATCAGGGCATTCTAAAACAATAAATTAATTAAATTTAAAAACTACCAATATTCTAATTATTATCGTAAATATTTTATATAGTTATACAGCAACAGCACATAATCATGTGTATTTGCATTGTAAAAAATACATGAAATTTGAGAACGAATTTTCCAACTTTTCCACATTTTCAGTCATCAATTTTTCGTCATCCCCTGTTTTAATAGGTTACACAAACACGGAAGAATCTAGAAATTGGTTTACTTATAACTACAATAGTTGAAACATGATTGACCCACTTTTTTCAAACGGTTTCTCTTTCTTCTACAACACATGCACTGGAAAAAAATTTGTATTGAATAAAAAAATGACAACTTTTCATTGGATTCGGTATTACAATTCAAACTGGACTAAATTATAAACTTTCATACCAAAATCTTTGTCAATTTTATAACAAATATTTAACGGTACCAGCCGAATATTATTTGTGAAGGAAATCGATATGTGCTAATTTTAAGAAGCAAAAAAACATTGTTTAATTTAACCGCTCCTTATGTAGTTTGAACATAGAAAACAGTCGTTTTTCAGGAATAAACGGAGCGATGGAAACAATTTCTGTTTTGATGGCTTTTGGACCAATTTAATGCTAAATCCTATTTCTATCCTCCCCTACTTTATTTCAAAGTGTATACGAACATGGGAAAATTGAGTAATAGTGCGATTTTCAAAGGATTCGATTTGAAGTTGGTAAATGTTATTTTATCAATCGTGTAGTTTTAAAAGTTGGACCAAATCAACGAAGCATTGATAATTTTCATCCATTTTGGCCCCGCCTGTTTAATAACCAGTTTGATATTTTATATAAGTGTGTTTCTTAGTGACCTGTTGTTTTATATTTTGTTGAAGATCGTGAGGAGCGGTCAAAAATGAGGTAGTTTAGAAAAACACCTTTTTCATTTTTTTGCCTTCTTACGGTTCTTGTGGTATATTGGTTTTGTGTGAAAGTGTTGTGAGTGGCTTGATGTCCATGTTTGTAGGAGATATGTTCGTAAAAACTCTTGGGGCAGGAAAAAGAAGTTTTCATTAAAGTTTTGAAGGTTTTCAGGCTATTTTAGAACGTCAATTTTTACCATCCTCTCCTTCGTTTCAATCGCTACCACAAACCCGAAAAATCGGTTGATTTAACTGTAAAAAGGTAATATTAATTGACTCACTTATTATTAACCCGACAAGAATGTGACAAGAATGGTTTAAAACTTTACCGATGCAAATACTGAAAACAACTTAAAATAAATTGCCGTACGTAAACAAATATTTGGTCTGACAACTTTCACGAAATTTGGTGTTACAATTCCAAACTGGATTAAATTATAAGTACCAAGCCAACTTTTTCTCAATTTTAAATCATAGTGTCTAACAGTACTATCCGTGTTCATCATAGATGAGGGAGAACATAAACAATAAAATTGATAGGAGAACATGGGATGAAAATGTAGTGATTGTGCATGAACAAAAATTAGAAACGAATACTATAAAATAGCAGATTATTTATTGTTTCAATAAGCAAAAACATTTAAATATTGGTATACCAAAGGCTCATCAAATAAACAACTATATATTTTAACATTAAAGAATCTGTAAAAACTTCATTGAAAAAATAGGAAAATGGTGTTCAGGTCGGTTAAAGCACACGTAACGATAATAGGAAATGAACTTGCAAGGAAATTGAGAATATAAGAAAATCTAAGTTTCATTGTTCAACGCTTCAAACCCTTTACAACGAAAACAATTTCCATTAAATATCGAGTGCCACAAAAATTACGACTTGACCCAAGTAATTGACCCAAAGTCCTGAGTGGCCAAGGAAATGTAAGGGCCGCTGTACCAGTTTAACAACTTGCAACTTAGAGTAATTTATACGAAGAACTAACTTGGAACCCATGTGTTATTTTTCTATCCATAATTTGAATTAAGAAGGATAATTTTAATGGTATCCATATTTCTAAAACGTGAAATATAGTCTACTGCTACTTGTAAGACTGATCTGAAAGATCACTTAAGTACTTCTCAAAAAAATTATTAATTAAGTTAGTTAAGCCACCAAACATGTTATTTAGCATTCTGTTATTGTTTATTATATTATTATTAGTTACATATTCAATTACTTATATATTAGTATTTTTTGTTGTTGAATTTATATTAAATTGATTAAACTGATTGATAGCAATGTTCACAGAATGTACTAAAGTTAATTATTATTTAAGTCACATATAGAACAAAATAAACAAATAAAAGAAGAGTCAAATCCCGGTATTATTTTGCGTACGTACTAGAATCTATAAAGCAAAAATCTTTTTTGATTATTTATCTGTTCCTTATGTCGTTAGAAAATAGAAAACGGTCCTTGGTTTTGATTTTTGTTACAAAAGGCTCTGTTTAAATTTAATCTTCTTAAAACTTTATTTATTTGTTTAGGTAACAGTAATATCTTAAATGTCGTTCAAAACTCAAAAAATCCACCTGAACAACGAACATGTTATCGTCATATCAGTACTAAAAGGTTTAATGAACGGTTTTTAACAATCAGGAGATGTCGAGAGAGAGAGAGAGAGAGAGAGAGAGAGAGAGAGAGAGAGAGAGAGAGAGTGAGGGAGTGGGCGAGGGAAAGAGAGACCAAAAAAAAGAGAAAGAGTGAGAGCGATAGAGATGGAGAGAGAGAAAGAGAGAGAGAGAGAGAGAGAGAGAGAGAGAGAGAGAGCACACTAACCTAAAAGATTAATAACAACCTTAAATGTTTATTAATAACATGTAAATGACACAAGTAGATAAAAGTGAATTTAACAAGTAGATAACACACACACACACACACACACACACACACACAGACAACACCACACACACATGCGCGCGGTTGTACCCCGAATAAATCATTGTTGACTTTCGCAGTTCATATAAAAAAATACGTTATTGACTTCGTAAGCATTTATTTTAAACTGTTCCATGAGTCATATTGTAACCTATATTTATATCTAATGAATATGCTATTACGTTAAAATAACATACAGGAATATGTCGTTAACTATTGTTAAAAGGCGAGGTGGTAAAAAAAAATGTTTGTTTGAGTTTGTAAATCACATTTCAACTGCTTTACAGTTGTTTCAAACAAGAATCTACTGTGGTCTGCCCCAGTTATTTTAGAAACGATATCGCATTTGTTTGTGTTAAGATAATAAACGGTTTCGATTATTAGAAGAAAAAATCGTGTTCTACGAATTTTTAAAATAATAAATAACTTGATAGTTTATGTTTTTGTTTAGGTTGTTTGTTTTCTTGTTAATATGGTTTTGACGAAATATAAAATAAAATTAACGCGAAATACTTAAATAATTTAATTTGTAATTTCGTTATTTTTTTAAATAATAATCCGCAAAATGTGTTGTAAAAATGTCAAGATGAAGTGTGCATTTTATTTTTTTATGTTTTCGATTTCCCGTCAATAATATCTCAATAGACAAATTGATAATGCTATTGAAACTAGGCCGTTTCAAGAAGGTTTACAGTTTTATTTCAGATGGAAATGTTTTCGTCAAATCTAGGTCGTTCTAATCGAATTCATGTTGCCGTTTGCGTGCCACACGCGCTCCAACTCGGACCGAATCAATAATATCAACAATCGAACTCTAGTAATTGTAATAAATAATTTTACCAGTCTAACGCGAAATGTAATTCCACCTAAAAATAAGTAAAGAAGTAACTATGACAAAATTTTTTTTTTTTCAACCTGGGACACGATAACGTAGAGAATATTTGATTCACAACTGTAAAAACAAATACACTCGCGATTACAGATTGCACAAGTGCTATTACGAAATGAAGACCTTTGTAAATTTACTTTGCTTTTACTACAGCGAGTAAATTATTTTTCCTTATTGAATCTATTTATAAACTTTTTAATTAAATGAAAATTAATTTTACTCTTGCAAGAAGATAGCTAATTATTGTTGTAACAACTCTCAATGTAACAACAAGAAAAATATACCAAGGGAAGGCATGGTGTGAGTCAACATACAAAAAGAATCAATCTGCGGGCCAGCAAATTCGAGCTATTAAGGTCATAATAACATAATTATTTTGTAACTCCCTTAATTTTTGTAGCAAGAAACAAAGTTGATATTAGTTTTCTCCGTCCAGAAAAGCCTGATTATAATTTTTTGGTGGAATAAATATTTGTCAAACCTTTACATAAGGTATTTGTTGAGATCTTGTCTACTTTACTGAAATCATTTTTGTTACATTTTATATATCTGAACTCACTAAGTCCCATCCAGCCGTATTACTGTCCTACCATACGTACAAACGAAATAGACTAGTATATAAATAACTTTAAAATGCATGAAAATAAAGGCAAAAAACCGCACATTATAAAAAATCTGAACAGTTAATTAACTATAAAGCACAAAGCAATAAGTAAACCCACTTCGCTCAGAGCATCCATGGATGGAGTCGGCAGTACTCCTCGTTTTCATAATAACCCATTTCCATGGCTTGCAAATGAAAAAATAAATACACAAGCATTATTTATTCTTTTTCACAATTTAGGATTTATTTCTTAATTTCACTTTCGGATCATTTTCATAAAGTGTTATCGTACGATTCCAGAGATTTCAAAACATATCTGGGGTATTCAGAACAGCCCTTGCCTCCCTGGACTGCGCTCCTAACCGTTCTATTTTTATTTAGTTCCTGTGGTTGACCTCTTGTAGGCCGTTTTACTCATACTTCGTTACATATAACTAAGATTTTTTGTTTAAAATTAATGAAAATAATAAAATAACTGATATTTGTGTGGTGATTAGTGACCGTTAATCGATAATTATTCAGAAATCGTGAGATGCGGTCTGGTGTGATGTAGGTTTCAGAAAAACATTTTCTTTATCGTGCCAACGTTTCGATCTTTATTGAGATCATCTTCAGGGCTCAAAGTGTTTGTCTTCTGAGTAATTGTGCCAGTCTTACGTGTCGTGTTGAGAGTGCACTCTGAATAAATAACTGATATTGTAAAGGGAGAAAGATTTGTTGTAAATGATTCCACATGAAATACATTCACGAGTTAGAACAAAATAAGTACAACAAGAGTGGGCATGGACGCCGTAACATATTCCAGAAAGCTTTGGCCATTATATTTAAAAGTTACAATTACAATTTATAATTTTCAATAATTGGGTTATTAGCCTGAGCCTGTATTGTCAATTCTCCATCTAGCACTGTGTAGAAAAAAAAAACTTGGAAGAAAAACAATTTTGTTTGAAATGAGAAATAGTTAATGGATAAACTTTCTCTCACAACACACACATTCACTCACTCACTCACTCTCTCTCTCTCTCTCTCTCTCTCTCTCTCTCTCTATTTATCTATCTATCTCTTATATTCTCACTCAATTCACTCTCTCTCGCTCTTTCGTTCTTGCGCTTCCTCTTTTCTTCTCTCCCCCTCTTTCGTTCTTGCGCTTCCTCTTTTCTTCTCTCTCGCTCTTTCGTTCTTGCGCTTCCTCTTTTCTTCTCTCTCTCTCTACCCCTCACTCTCTCTCCTCTCCTTCCCTCTCTCTCTCTCTCTCTCTCTCTCTCTCTCTCTCTCTCTCTCTCTCTCTCTCTCTTTTTCTCCCCCTCCCTCACTCGTTTTAAAAAGAACAATTATCACTAAGTTATCGATCTACCTATATAAAAACATTCCTTTCAAACAATTATAGCAAATAAATACAATCAATGAAATAATTTTACTTTGACACACTCCCATCCCTAGCTCTCTGTGTTGCTTTTGCTATAAAAATTTATAGGTAAAATGTATGATATTATAATTTGTATTGAAATTAAAACTCCGAGTATATAATAATGCCACATCTAGGACAGAAAGCTAGTCTACACAGCGCTTTTTAAATCCCAGGAGTCGTAATTTTTTTCACAATCCCAACTCTTTCCGTGCGTGCGAAGCTTCTCATATTCCTAATTATGGAACGTTATTCAGGAACTAAGAACCAAGGCTATCCGCTTGTAAAAGCAGGACGAATAGTACAAAACCTTGGCAACACGTAGCCCTGGCTTCTAGTGTGTAATAAATATTGTAAACTATTTTCTATCATTCACCACAGGGGGACGTCGATGGGAAAGGAGGCGGAGTGAATTGTTAACGAATTATTCACTTTGGAATGATTTTACCAGTTTCTAAGGCCCTTGATAATTTAAAATAATCCGAGATAAAAACGCTATCAAAATGTGATACAGCCATATTGATTTCTTATCTTTTGGGACAAATTACATACTATTATTTTTTTAATAGAAAAATTCGTTTCAATTTAAATTAAATATTACCCGAACCCATATTTAAAACAAAATTAAAACCTTTCAATGTTAATTAAGAAAATACATGAAAATTAATAATAAATGTGTACGTTTTGTACAAGCGATGTTCTATAATTTTGAAAAAATATTACCCTGGCCTTGTTAGCCTTCTTTTCATAAGCTTTTTCTTTTAAAGAGAAATACTAATATATTTATAACTGACTTATGGAAGCTAGCTCGATATTTTAATTTTTTAAAATTAATTTTGAAGTTCAGAATTTACCCTTTTAACAATAGGTAAAATGAACCAGAACATATTACAAAGTTGACAATACATTTTTTTACTTCCATACATTAAACGCTCTCTCTCTCTCTCGCTCTCGCTCCCGCTCTCTTTCTCTCTCTCTCGCACGCTCCCTCGCTCTCTTTCATGCATTATCTCTCTACTTATCTTACTTCTCTATTTATATCTCTATCTACCTCTTTCCAATTCTTTCTCTTTCTCCATTTAACTCTTTATCTTTATCGATCTCTAATTATGTGATCATTCTCTCTGTTTACCTCTTTTTCTCTATCCATCTATCTCCATCTTCATTCTTTTCTTGTCTTGCTCTCTCTCTCTCTCTCTCTCTCTCTCTCTCTCTCTCTCTCTCTCTCTCTCTCTCTCTCTCTCTTTTCTCTTCTTATCTTATTTGGTCTCCATCTCGATTTACCTCAAATTATGTATTTCCTCCTTCTTCCACTCTCTCTCTTTCTTTTGTTCTTTTTCTTTTTCATTCTCTACCTATGTTTCTTAGTTATGTATCTCTCCCACTCTTTCTATCTTTCCTTTTCTGCTGTTAGTTTTCTTCTCTCTCACTGGCTCTAGTCCTATTATTTCCCTGTGTGTGTTCATTACTGTTTGGCCCGTACACAAATTAGTACATAGCAGTTCAAATGATCATTTATTGCTATTATTTTATAACTATTTCCTAAGCGTTTGTTCCTTAAGGATTAAAGGTTTTAGTAATAATGGAAAAAAAGTTTTCAGATAAATTCAAAAACCTAAAACTTGTGTTGAACCAGTAATGTTAAAGGCCATTGCTATTCAAACAGCCCGTCAATTAGAATTTAGTGTTTCTCTCTTCCTCAAGGTTTTCTCCAGAGCGAATCCAGCAAAACGCTAACAATTTTGTATTGTAATAAAAAAAAAAATTAAGTGAATTTTTTTTTTTTAAGTTATCTGTCAAAGAGCGACCTTCGCTTCAACTATTTTAGAATAGTTATCTAATTGTTTATGATTGATCGAACAAAAACTAACGGTTCGAACGCTCCGCGAACCTTTGAAAGTTAGTTATAAAAACTCAAAATCTATGGTTAAAAACTGTTGAAATTCTACTTCAACCGCCAGAATTAATCCAAAGAAGAAAGTATGAAATTTTAAGTTATCGATTGTCAACCAGATGACCCACTTTCGTCTCTACGGTATAGTTTAAAAACGTTTTGACGTCCTGCTGTTATACAATAATAATCATTCGTCCGATATACATACGTAAACGGCTCTGTGGAAGTAAATAACCAACACGCTATTTGTTTTTCCTTTTTGGTTAATAACATGTTTAAGAAATGTGGATAGCCAGTCTATTTTAAGCTTTTATAAATAATATAGTTTCACTATAATATACCAGATACAATAAAACTAGTACTGCCAATCCAGATAATAAGCAATATATAAATAACAATCAAGTTTGCACTCAAGATGGTCCGAACATGAAGGATTTATACGGTTTTATTTTTTTTTAAATTATTTGTTATTTTATTTTTTGTATGGGTTGAAATTTTTGAACATTTATTTCCGTAATCAATAGTCTATCTTCTACGGCTGGAAAATTACTGGCCTCGTAGTTTTCACGTGAACGTCGTGTTAGAATTGAAACATTTGTAATTTTTTATTGTGGAAAATTCTTCAATGAGGAATTTTATAGCATTCTTGTCTTTTTTAAACTAAAACATCACAAATGAACTAAATTGTTACAATATGCAAGAATACGTCAAGGAAATGAGTATTCAATAATGATTATTTTAAATAATAATATTAGTTTTGTCGACATGAACAGAACGGGCTTAGTTTCCCCATTTGAAAAGTTATGTGAGCGGAAGCGCGCATACTCGGCTTCAGTTAAAGTAAAAACCAATCAATAGCTCTCATGCAAATCTTGCATGCTAATCACTTTTCCCGGAGAAGACATTCTTCTAAAAATGAAGAATGTATAATCGTTGTTTTGACGCGATATAAATGGCAGGATCACTGTTTTTCGTTCGTGTGATATTTTTTCAACCCATCCTTGGCAAATGTTTGAATTTTAGAAAAAAATAGATGGAAAAATAGTGAATATCGAACATAAAATGTACGTTTTTGAAGTCCTCAAGAAACTCGAGACATGGTAGTGTTTCACTAAGCACTTTTTATATTTCTTCATTTTATGAAAAAATAATACCTCATGATTGAAAATTCCTTCAAAATCAAATTAAAATTAAAAAAGGCACAATTTCTTTATAATAGAAACATCAAAAATATGAAATTTGTATACCAAAATTACAACGCATCAAAGATATTGCTGGTCAATTCCATAACTGATCGAAGTGTTGCTGATGAGTTCTAGCGGTGGTTGGTGGGAACTAGAATACACGCTAATCCCCAGAGATGTCAGGACAGTCAAAGCTGATCAGACTTAAACTGAGACTTAATGCTTTGCTGGAGAATAGAGAATCTCACACTTATCCTGAACTCTCATGCATAAAACCCTAATAACGCTTTTAATTATACCAAACAAAAAAACATCTATCTCTCGCTTAGCAGTAAGAATTGAGGACAGACATAAACCTGTTTAAAATCACTCTGCCAAGAAAATGCAGACTTCATACTGTAGGCTTAGGAGATTTCAGAGATTTTAAGTTTGTAATGTTTCGATGAAATTGATAAAATTTCTAAAGCAAATTCATTTTACAAGGTCAAGTACAAGTGAGACCAATCCACAATAGATCTGATAAGGTAATAGTGGTCAGTGATTGTTTAAAATCATAGATCACTGGGTTTTATTTTATTTTTAATTTTTATTATTATTTTTTTGTGCGAAGCCAACTTCGATATTGATTGATTGAAGTATGATAGATATAGAAAAAAATTAACTTACCCCGCCACCTCTTCCTTTCCCCCTTCCTCTTCCTCTTTCGCCGCGAGGGTAATCATGGTTCAGGTACAGTAAATGCTGAAAAAGAAGAGAAAAAAATTGAATTTTTTCATTCGGTAGATTGGGTAAAAAGGGGCAATTTGAAGAGAAAGATCGATGTGAAAATGTGCTAGGACGATATGAATGGGCGGTATCTGGGAACATCCACCCTTAAAGGGCCCACGCCGCCCTCGTATCATTTAAAGCCCTAACCGCAACCTGTTCACTCCGTTTAACCGGAACTACCGCCTCTTAGGCAATTCAACGTAAGTCTCACATCCTTGTCTGTGGTCAGTTTCTTTGCAGTCAACATGCCTAATAATTTAAAACGGTTGCATCGATTATAATTTAATTAACTGTAAATATAAAGCGGGCTTCTAACAAGTTAGCATTGTGAAATTTGCTTTGGATTTCGTGGTATGCCTGTTTTCATTGTTTTTAGACTGACAGGGTTATTTAACATCTTTCATTGTTGTGTACTTTTTTTTAATAAGTTATGAGGTAGTAAAGAACAGATAGGTAGAGAAGGTTATTAAGAAACACTTTTACCGTATAAACCCATGAAAATTGGTAGTGCGATTAATTCTTAGCCATTGCTGTAGGACAGATTGAAGGGTCCTCTCTAATATATTTTTTTTAGATTTGCATTATTTATTTCCTTGTAGGCGGATTTGCTTGCCTTTCCATTATCCTGGGGTTAAGTCCTTCTTGAAGTCCTGAAGGACGCGATCCGACTCGAGGACATCCTTCAACCTATGTCCATTTCGGTCTTTTTTTTAAGAAGTACATTGTCCACTGAAATTTCTGATGTCAACCCTTGTTTTATTACTGCTTGCATTTATAATGATATACTATACCCCCTTTTATTTCTTTTGTTTGGAAATAATTTGAAAAAGTAGGTCTTTTACTTTATTTTTACGTTCAATCTAAATCTGAAGTCAATTTTTTTTCAACGTGCGGTACGTCCCCAGGGCTCAGCAACTTTTTTTTTAATGGGAAGGTAACATTTTGAATACTTAAATTCTACGATTTTTATAGAGATTTTACTTAGGGCACTTTTCTTGTGGAGTTTGTCGTTTAAGAGTTATTAAGGTTTGAAATAAAAGAAAAGAAAAAAGTTCAAATTTGATTAATCTCAATCGTCATTCATTTACATCCAATCTTTAGCAACTTTAAGTTAATTATTAATTACTAAATCACTTCCTAGTAACTTTATTATGTTAATCCAAATAAATTAAATTTTCAAAACGGACACCACCGATCTATGGAATTCATTTCGCACTTCACGGAAAAGTGGAAGTTGTAGAAGCACACCAGATACTTAGATGGAGTAAATAGTTTAGATAGGTAGTGCATCTTTCGCCCCTACTTCTACACGAGTCAGTCGTTTTATCGTAAATTTCTCTTTATGATGGTATTTTTAATGCAAAAAATTGATTTTGTAAATCCTATTTAGTCGCTTTATGCTACCCCGGTGAAAGATGAATGTCAAAAAGGATGGGGTTTTTTTTTTCTAATAAAAAATTACATCTTTTGGGTTTGTTTTTATTTAACAATTTTTAATTCATTTAGCGTTAATTTACTAATTTTATGGATCGTAAATCCGATTACAGAAAGAAAACTTATAGTAGTTTAGAAATGAGAGGTCAAATAAATTTTGATCCATTTTGGTGTCCCAGTAAATAATGAATTGCACAGGGTACATTCATCCCTAATCACTTAGTATAGTCTCAACTCGTCCCACCTTGTAGCAAGAATTGAGTGAGATCCGGTGAAGGTGATGAAACACGTTTTATAGACGAAAAGCGAGGACAGACGGACCAGGCCCGCAATTATATATTTAAAACTTAACGTTTTCAAGGTTCCAAGTGGGAAATATTTTAGCTAAATTTGTCTTTTAATGTGCTTTGATGAGGAGTCTGTAGAAATGTGTAAGCCTGACGAATAGATATTAATGTTATTAGTAATACGGCTGATCTAAGATAATTGAGAAATGCGATTATTAAGTTTTTATTGCTCGTATTTAGGTGTGAACCATTCGGCATCCATAGTTCTACATATACATAACATAATTTAGAAAGTTTAGGGGCCGACAAAATCTGAGGTCATCGCTGGCACTCTTCGTATTTCTCTTTCTTTAGCTGACTTTTCGCGGTATTTTTCATAATGCAGCCATTTGAGCGTCTCTATCTGTTACTTACTCTCGGTTTTTTAAAGAAATTAAGTCGATATCCTAAAATACTAGCAGGTTTCCAACTACAGTATAGACACAAAACGTACAATACATATAAATATATATTCAAATACAGTAAGTCTGGTCACATTCACACTCACAGAATACTCGATATTCCTCGGGGCGGGATTAAACAACCTTTCTCTTTCACGCTAATAAATTACATTCATTCCAATTGACATAGAAGTATGGTCACGTTCACACCCCCAGTGTACTCGATATTCCTCGAGGAGATAGTTCTACAATTGTTTGAAATGTTTCAAAGTAAATAAAATAGGAGGCTTATGTAGAACATGAGATAATTTAAGAAAGTAAGCCTGTTATTAGTTGTAGAAACTGAGTAAATATTACAGTTGCAATAATAAACCAGAAGATACCACGACATTTTTGGTTGTAATCTATTAATCTTCTTGTGATAGTGAATTTTTTCTTTTCTTATATATTCAGCAGTAACTTTATTACTGAAAAAATTGAGAAAAAGTAAATTTGTGGTGAGCAATTTTCATATGAATCAATATAAAAATCGTAGAAGGGGTAAAAAGAAATTCAAGAAGAAAATATATGAGATGATGGTACAAGGCGCGGAATCGGGGTAATACCGTCAAGGGTTGAACGTCAGTTGAAGAGATGGCGTTGATGGCGTGGTCCGCCTCGTGTCGCTCCGTGTGGAACTCGCCCCAACTAGGTCAGGGGTCAAGTTCAGAGGGGTGACCATGAACTCAACCGGCATCCTTCCCCTCTTGGAAAAGGGCCGATGGAAAAGGGAAAGGACGAACGAGGAGGCCGGGGCACTAGAGATGCAACCCTTCTCTTCAAGTATTATTGACCCGCCTTACTCCGCAAATATCCACCCCCTCTCGTCGTTCAACCCCTGGAGGCGTAGTCTTTAGCTAATTTTTTTTACACCCCTTGTCTTTCGGACCTTCTCGCTTTGCCTATTGTCGCGATAATATGTATATAAGGGCAATAAAATTGGCGGGGGTGATTCGGAAGGATTAATGAATTTACCATGTTGGCAATACATCCCAATCGGAATGAAAAATTGGACAGATTAGTCAATTCCTACCATGAGACGTTGTGCTATATTTTTGACTTTATTTTTGTAATCTTTGTTATTATTGTGAAAAACTGAGATGCTGTCACAACTTTTTCATCCCTTTTCCTAGCGAGAAAAGGCAGAAGATCGAAAATTAAAGAATATTAATAGGGTTAAATAATGAAAATCATTGAAGTACACACGGGGTGATTAAGGCCATCAGTCTAATATTGTTAAAAATTTTGAATCTTTGGTCTAAGTTATAATAAACATCTCTTTGTACTAAATGTATCATATTGTACATGGTTTTCAACCTGACAAATCAAGTACCTACTTAAAATCTTCTGCTGTTTGAAAATTTTATGCTAAATGCTTTCATTCACAACACAAGTTGATGTCATTAGTAAGCCATTTGTTCTAACTTTTAAAATCAGGTTTCATTCTTATCTGCATGGTCGGGAACATCAAGTAAAAATTAACATTGCTTCTCGAATTTGATAAACGTAAAATCTGGAGGACCAGAGGGTTCTCATTTAGACACCCCTTATTCTTTTTCATCTTTATTAATGATGTTACTGAAGTTAATTTTGATCTTTGCTGATGATGTTGCATTGTACCCTGTTGTCACTGATAAAAAAGCAACATCAAGTAAAAACAAAACAATGCTTTGTCTAAATTTATAAATTTAAAATCTGGAGTATTACAGGTTTGTCATTTAGTCCCTTATTATTTTTCATATTTATTAATAATGTAATTGACGTTGATTTTGCTCTTCCCTGATTGTGTCAAATTGTACCGTGCTAACTCTAATAACAAGGCAACACCAAGTAAAAATTAACAATTGTTTGTATAAATTTATAAACTTAAAATCTGGAGTACCACAGGGTTCTCATTTATGTTCCTTATTATTTCTCATAATTATTAATGATGTTCCTTAAGTTCCCCCTCAAAATGAGTAGAATAAATAGTTAGGTTCTGATATTCGCAACTCTAAACATTTCAAACACATATTTGGAATTAAAAATATATTCTGTTCCATAATTTGCAGTAGTTTAGAATAGGCTAATCTCGTCTGGTCTTCCTATAAAAAACATCTGTTTTTAGCTTATCTAGATTATGGTTTATCGTATGACTGCAGTTAAGTTTTTTTTAACAAATACATAAATCGATTTTGATTCAATATTTCATGATTACTGATCATCTCCGTGTTCGTCTGTTCTCGTTGCTCGTGGCCGGGCATTTTCCGTCATCACGCCATAGTCAGTGGATGATTGTCGTGCTTTTAATGGTTCATGTTATGCCGATGCCTTCCTCATCCGAACTCCTTTCCTTGCCTTTCTTGGTTTACCCAATCACGCTTTGTGGCGTCGATTTTTTAATCGAAAGTGAAACACAAGCGTAAATGTGAGATCTCTTGGGGTCCGCGTGGTGATGGACCTGTTTGGTCGTTTCCGATCGCCTGTTATCGCGTTTCGATATGTTGCCATCTTCACTGGTCGATTTGTGTGTTATTTCATAAAACCACCATAGAAGATGGAAAAAAGCCAAAATGAGACAAGCAGACAGATAAGCGTTGCAGGCCAAAATAATCTGAAACGACCAAAATGCAGGTCGGAAACGTCTATACATATAAATGAAGAATAATATTAATCGACAATCAAATGTACACTCGACATTATCAGGCACTTCTGGACTTACAGACTTGATCACTGTGATAGTATCAAGTACCAATAGATCTTTGTTTGGTCTCTAACGTAAAACGAACATTTCAACCCTTTCGATTTAATACCAATGTTTCTTATCTTCTCGACTCCCTTTTGTAAGTTAGGGTAAGGTAAAAGGTTGTTTTAATATAACAAATACACCACAGAAGGACCTACAAACAACCCGAAATGACATTCGTAGACGATTAAACTATAAATACCATTCAACTTGACTCTTGCATCTTTGCTGAATTCGTCTGTCTGAAGTATTTTTTAATTTCGACATGTTAAGCGGTTAGTATGTTGTGTTCTTTGCGCATATGCCCTGTTTATAAGTTCGAATGGTTGTTAACCATTATGCACTTCAACGTGTAACATGTAAATCGATTGTAAGACCTGAACCCACTACTGATGATGGCGGGAAAATCTGACGAAAAAAGGCCGAAAAAACGTGTTTAGAGTTTTAGTAGTTTGAAGACTTATTAAAAAAAGGTTATTTTCAACAAGGATATCGAACAATTTAAATATACGAGAGAGATTATACTTTTATTGACCTGTCAATATTAAAGATAGTTAGGAAAGGTTTTCTGGTGTGAAATTCGGCAGGAACAATTTTCATTTGAGGTTTGATTTGAAGATTAATGTCAAATCTATCACGAGTGGTCGAACACGTGATAAATAGTGTTTTAACGGTTCTCAGACGTTGATGGCTCGGGTTCACCACTTCCTAGGAAGCCAATGCTTAAACATCTTCATTGTTGTTCTCGTCCATATTTTATAGTAGCGATGTGGAATATCGATAAAACAAACCGCCCCGCGTGTATACTTTTCTGCGCCATTACCTCCAGTTCTCGTTCGTTAGGTATGTAGGCGGGAGGAGCGATTGTTAAGAACGGATTCTTTTTCTTTGTCGATCGAGTAAACCGACTTTCTTTTCCTGGATTTTGTGAAAAGTAGGTGCAAGTTACAACTCACGAAGAGTACAGATTTTAGAGTCTTTATAATGTAATCAAAGGTATGTCGTCTCCAGGAGTTTCCCAATTTGAAGCTTAATGCAATTTCATTGGAAGTCGGGGGTCCTAGAAACATTTTTTATTCATTTATTCCTCTTTCCCTCCGTGGCTCCTTTCCTCGGCAAGTGGCACTTTGAGCGGCTTTTGAAGTGGGAGTTTACCGTAGATAAAAGAACTCTTTGCTTCGTTAAGGGACTTATTCGGCTTTATTTAATTTTTCGCCCTCTCCCTTTTAACCCGTGCCCACTTCGGCAATCGTCCTTCCTCCCTGGATACAGGGAACGTATATTTCACGGCTACGACTCGGACGTATTTCACCCGACTTTTACTTTCCGACGTTTTAATTAAAAAATGCCGGCTCAGTAGAAAAATATACGCCACCCCCTGCCCGACCACTCGACCCTCCACTACCTCCACACACCATTCAGCATCACGTAGTATAAGCTTGATTTATGTGAACCACGAGGGATTTTATATTTAAAACAATTACCATTCAAAAAAAAAGAAGAAAAGGGACTCCTTTTCGCATACAGTGATAAACGAGATTTCTTTCAAATTTATACCCCCATGTAAAAGTGAAAAAATTTAATGCCACTTCAAAAGATTTCACTTTTTTAGTTATAAATCGATCTAATTATAGTTTTTGACTGAGAGCAATTAAAAAAAAGAATGTTCGGTATTATTTAAAAGTATTACAATTCGCCAAAACCTTCATCTTAGACGAACTGAATCTGTCAAAAGGCCGAAATGATCTGAAATAAGCGAATTCTAACCATAGATTCTGTCAGATATTTTTTCTCTTTGCTCTTCTTGTTCGATTGATCTGAATTTTCCGGCATTTATTTTTTCAAACCATCGCCAATATATTACATATTTCATAAAGGTGTCGATTATACTTACTATATATTTAAAAAATATCATTCTTTAATGGATCATTATGAAAACCTTTTGTGTACGTTTATCTGAAGCTAAAACTTACCATTTGTTCACAAGTATTTTTTTAAAATGATTTTTCATTTAAACTATCACAAATCATAAAAACATGCTGATTATTCAGAGATTTTCAGTGGGGAATGTGGAAGGTGTTGGGTCCAGTCAAACACAATTCTGTATTTTCGTTGGTGTCATAATGGCAAACTATGCTGTCCAAATTTCTCATTCATTATTTTCAAATGACGGGATGTTTTCAGTCATGCAAACCAGATCCGATATAAAATCATAAATAAATTATAGTTGGATTAACACCATGAGTAATTGTTTTGGTCGTTTCCATCATCCTGGTCCGCCAAATGATGTTTGGTTGTTGATTTAGTCTGTCAGACAACTTTTCACTATTTTCGACGGTTAATGTGTTTTTCTTCTAATAAGTTCTGATCCTTCTTTTCCAAGCAAATTAGCGAAATTAGACAGACCAGGATAATCAGAAACGACCATTTTTTTTTAAATTAAGGAGGGTGTATTCTGATCATTCTGGTCTGTCTATCATTGCTTTTCGTGAGCTTCCTTGTTTGTCTCTTTTATAGCTTCTAGTGACTTCTTTATGACAGGAAAACCCTGCCAAAATAATTAATTAAACTATAGTTTCATCATCTACAGACCGCAACAAACAATCTGAAATTATTGTTTTCAGTTTTATGAAACATCGTGATACAAGCGATCAATTAAATTTATTTTAACGAGTATAGTAAACAGAAAAACGATTCAAATGCAATCTTCGCTTTAAAAAGGTTAACAAAGAAAATTTAATCTTGCCTAATCTTCGGTCTGCTAGACGAGTTTCATCATTTCTTGATTGATCTGTGCGTTTCTGTGTGTCTAAATTATTTTCATAATTCTTAATGATTTCTGTTATACAAAACCAGCAAGAATAGACATACCAGGATGATAGGAAACGCACAAACTACAGTTGTTATATTCTATGATTATTTAGATATCGTGAGATGCGGTCTGGTGTGATGTAGGTTTCGAAAAACATTTTCTTTTGTCGTACCAACGTTCCGATCGTTAATGAATCATGGCCTGGGATTTATAAACATGGATTAAATTATACAAACACATATAAGATGTGAAAATGAATTTATACAATGATGTGCACATTATAGAAATTTTAGGTTTAATCAATGGATTTGTATTCACTCAAAGTGTGTGTTTTCTGTGTAGGTGTTTCACGGTTGTATGCCGTGTTGAGAGTATTCATGAGATATTAAAGTTTTTTTTTGTTTATATACGTTTGATTTTGAAGTAATAGGGAAGGAAGTAGGAATAGAAATTCATTTTTCTATGAGTCGGCTTCTTTAAGGTGAAAGGGACCGACAATCGAAAGAAAAGGTAATGGTTTGTCGTTCGGGCCTAGTTAGCCTTTCAGGAATATTATAGACGGGATTATTACTTAAAGGAGAGATAAATTGTTTGGGATTTAGTCTATATATAATTTTTTGATGTATGGAGCGTAATGATTGTTTTATATGTTGTATTTATATGTTCTGTGTGTTATTGATATTGAATTTTGTTTATGATATTAGCGTAGCTGCGGCTGAGTTTACATATGCCTGTTCTGTAATTGATGCTGTGTTTATCTCTGTTGATGTAAACCATTTCTAAAAAGTTACGTTTATGTTTGTTTTGTTCAGTGTTTATTATTTTTGGATTATTGAAATCGAAATTGTGTCGGTGTTCACTAAATACTACATACACGTTATATCTATCTTTGCTTCGATGTTTTTTTATTTAAGAAAGGTGTTTTATGATCATTTAGGTCTGTCTATCCGTGCTTATTGTGCGTTTCCCTGACCATTTGTCCTTTTTATAGCTTCCAGTGGCTTCTTTTTGATAGGAAAACCCAGCAGGATTAGGAAAACTGACTAATTCCAGATTCATAACGTGCATTACTCAATAAACAAATCTCCAATATCAATTCAGTTTAATAAATATCACACAACGTGATTCAACTTCTATCTTCCCTTACTCGTGTTTCAATCTTACACTTTAGTTAAAAAAGGACATTTTGACTTCTAACAGAAAGCTCAATACTGTCCAAAGACTTTCAGCGGATATAAACAGAGTAATTATTCTGCGTGATTATCCTAAATTCGTGAGGGGGGAAAGTTGAAATGATTAAAGAGAGAGCGAGGGAGTTGTGCAGGGAGGAAAATAAAGCTGGACTGGAATTGATGACCAGTGCTGGCGAGCAATGAACATTGTACAAGTGTTTAAATACAAGAATGAACGCGATATGGTAGTCGTGCAGGGGTTGATTGGCGAGTTGTTTCTGCCGAAACGGGGGTTGTTTTTGAGTTTGACGTCGGGTTCCATTGTCTGCCAAGAACAGTCCCCAACCTCGGAAATGAGTTTCGCCAACAACAACTATATAATTACTAGCTATTAGAAAAACATGGACCCCCCCTTTGAAATAATCAATACTTAACTTTTTTGCTAGTCCCCGACATGTTTTCCAAACGAGTAGTAGAGTTGGAGTTTATGCCCCTCTGAGGGCCAAATCCTACCCATTTCCCGCACGTACGCGCTTTACAACTTATATTTTATTGCATTCAAAATCTCGAAACTCCTGCGCTTTATTCCCAGTTGCTCTTCCAATTTACGAGAACTTTTTCCAACCTTACTTTTCCTTTTACTTCTCGCGCGGCATCGCTCTCTCTCCCTCTTGAAATATTATTATCGAAGTTGTGATTGCGAACCTGGCCAACGTCGTTCTAGTTTAAGAGGATTCTTCGTCCCGTTTTTTATATTTTATTTTTAGGACGAACCCTGGATTGGAAAAAGATCTCATGTGTTATATAACTATTCCTTTCAAATAGCAATAAAAAAAGTAGAATACTATTTAAAAAAACATATATATAACGAAGACAATTGTTTAAAACATTTATAATAATAAAAAGTCATATTGACTGGCATTTATCGCTGATAACTCGCAACGCAATAACCCGAGGATGCGCGGTCGCCTTTAGAATTGAATGCAGTAGCTCCACCCCGGTGGTTAAGCGGTTTACGGTTTTGGATCTGGTGTTAAACTGCCGTTCGTTTCAACTTCAACAGATCTAATTGCCGTTTTACAGTTTGATAACATTCTCCAATTTATACAGTACGACGTATTTTAAATACGACGAAAAAAATTGAGGATTTATTTTTGTGGACATAAGAGTAATCCTCGTTAGCCGATAACATTTAAAATCACCACGGATAAAAGAAAAACAAAAGACATTTGCGTTTTGTTGTTTTTATATCCGATCCTTATCCTCTCTTTTTGAATATGTGAAGTGTCGAATATTTCAATCATTCTTTCAGCGTTTTGATTAATCGCCTTCCCCTCCCCGTCCGAAAAACAAAATAATAGACACGTGTTGAAAATTTTCCGAGCATTTGTTTCGTTTGTGAAAAATACGTTTTGCAGTCGCCGGTTCAATAGGATGCGGACTCTTGTTTACCGTTTGTTTCACATTCAGGGCGATAAATCCCCATCCGTCCCGTATCGGATCACAATGAGATCTCTCTATGTTTTTTTTACCTTTTCTGTTATTTACTAATCCAATGCCCGGCCTCCGCCTCCTTCGACCTTGATATATGCTAAACGAGAGGATTTCATATATGAATTGGCGCGCATGTTTGTCTAAAATATTGAGGATTAGATCGGGACTCGAAAAACGGCAAATTGATTAGAAGTGCGTGTTACAAACACGAGATTAAATTCTAATTTAATTCATATTCCTAACATTTTTTTCATTTATTCGACTCAACTGTGGCGAGTTTCACGTCATAACAAAAAACACAATTTGTGAGATTTCTTCATGCAGTCTAAGGGTTGAAGAAAAATTAATTGCTCTCCATGTAACAGTGTGACATAAAAGAAGACACGGGAAATCGCGCAGTCCGCCACCAAAGTAACCAGAAAATTGTCTGACATGTCAAACCGTCGAGAATTTTTGCGTCTAGTGTTTACGTCCTTTTTTATAGGTTCCAGTTGCTTCTCAGACTATCTACTGAAGATTATAAGTAACTTAATATTTTTATGTAAGGTTTTGGTTGAAATGAAAAAGTTAGAGACACTAGCGGGATTCGAACCCACGACCTTCGTAACCTTGCCGCTGCTCGTAATGGCAAAAAGAGGGAAAATTCGAAAGGTTGTAGGTTAAGATGGGGAGTAGGTGTCCGAGTGGATCGAAGTGACGATAGCTGAAGTGGTTAGAGCAATGTCGTATTTAGCCGAAGGTCATGGGTTCGAATCCCGCTCGTGACATTAACTTTTTCATTTCAACCAAAACCTTACATAAAAAGATTAAGTAATTGAAAGAAGTAATTTGGTCAGTAGACCACTAAATATAATAGATTATAAGAAACATCGCACTTAATTGTGTACCAGTGATCGACTAATAGCACACATAATATAACTAAATGACCAAATCTGCGAGGACAATCAGGCCAGAACGAAAGAAACAAACGAACTACAAAAAAACCATTAACATTGCCCATTTCCTTGTGTTTTTTGATTGCAAAAGTTTAAGTTCAATTACTCCAAAATCACAAACAATGAGAAATCGAGTCTGTGGCTTCCACGCTCCTGTTCCTTTTCGCGATATAGCTAGTCTCTTTAAAATACAAAGTTGTCAGGAAAAATCATGACAAAATGGCCACACTCCAAGGAATTGCTTACTCATATGGAAATATAAACTGGGAAACATATTGCTGTTAAAACAGGCTAAAACTCAGAGTGATAGGACTGTAAAGAAAACAAAAGAGAAAACAGCCGAAAGTCGTGGGTTCGAATCCCGCCTGTGACACAAATTTTTCATTTAAAAAAAATTGTGTACAATTAATTGAGAATTTTTATATTTAATGGAAGCTGATAAAATTTAGTATTAAAAGAGAAAACACCTATATAACATAGGTGTATTCAATTATGACCCCCCCCCGTTTATAGGTTATTAATTAGGGGAAGAAACTGCCAAAGAGAATAGGAACGCACTTCGTTGTGTATCAGTGATCAGATAAAATATAGTGAAATCTCTCCACTGAAACACCAAATTAGGAAGGATAGTCAGACTACCCACTTTGTTGTGCGTTTGTGATGGTTAAGCGTCTTAATTCAATGACTTAATAGTGACTAAGTCTGTTGAGAAGTCAGTTGTAATGTTGAGACGTTGATGTCGGCCGATATCGATCAGATGACTATGTTTACACCTAGACAGCACCATCTCAACTATTCTCCGAGACCCCCGGTCTTGCATTTACATACATCATATCCTGAATATCGCAGAGTTTCATGGATGGCTTTGTTTCCTTTTCGGCGACCCCTTCTTCCATAAATACGCAACGGGTTTTCCTTCTTGTGACACATTTCCCAGAAGTATTGTACAAATGTAGATTATCTCTTCCCCTTGATGTATAAGAGAGAGAAAAAAACTTTTATGGGGATTAACATAATATAGTGCTCATTATAACGGATAACCATGTTTTCTGACAATGTTATGTGACAACTTGCTCAGCTTTTATAAACTTTTTATTAAAATGCAGATTCACTACTGTTCGCTCATACAATAAGCCGAGTAGGAAAGTTTAAAAAAAAGTTTTTATTTCGCGTTTCTTCGCGGGGATAAAACGCATGGAAGTTTTTTTATTTTGAATTTTACGAGCCTGTCGGATAACAGTTCGTATTGATCTGTTGGAAGAAGATTTCATAAACCGTAGACGAATATTCACCGCCAGGCACCGGGCCATGAACTGCAGTCGTCTGAAGGAAAAAAATGGGCCGAGTAAAGATTTGTCAATGTCCTTTTATGAATTATTGATGTCGAAAGAGATCCGCATGTTTCTGACCTTGAAGTTTAAAAAAACAACTAAATTTCATTCAGCAATGTGAAGGCGATTTTCCGGCTGGAGAAATGACCGTAGGAGGAAAAGTGACATTGAGTACATCCCATTCGGAAGGATGAAGTTTAATTGTCTTTCTTGAACTTTTATACAGGGAAATTTTGGATTTGAACCCCAGCGGTCTCGTTGAAGGGCTTCCTAACTGCGTTTCACCCTCTCGACGAACAATTGGATGCATTTCTCGTGTCAGGTACAATAGGTTATTTTAATTAGGTCGTGTAGTGCGCTAGACAGATGGCAGATGTTGAACTTCTCATACTACCTGGGAACCCTCTTCTTGCCAAACTACCTTCTATTGTCAAGAACAAATACACTTTGCTCCCAGACTTACAAGTCAGGGCTGGCCAAAAATCATTATCGGGTGAAAAACGCATACTGTTACACATCTGCCCGGGGGCTTATTAACCTATCAGTTAATTAAAGACAAAAGGTTGATGTTTTACCCAAATGCTTTCTTTCATTGATGCTCTAGTCTCTTTGAAATACCATCTATAAACATGGTTTGATATGGCTATGTTTTTGAAATGTCATTTCTATTACGGGATTACAGTTGCAAGGACGAAATTGGATTCCGTTTCTCCGTGTTTTCGAAAACGCTAGAATATATCTTTTTGTACCAGTAGATCGGGTTTTCTTCTTTAAAGGAAAAGTGTAGTAAAGTGACACACTACAACAAAAATAATACAAGAAGATTTATTTATTAAAAAAAAGGCATATCCTCGAATTTGCTGAACTCCACTAACTTCTTCCAAGTTTGATAAAAAGATATTGTTGATAAGTTCAGCTTGGACTAGCATAAATTCGAACTAAGGTGCAAAATACATTTTCCTAGCCACTTGTTAGTCTCATTAGTAAAGTTATATGTTGGGAAAAATACAAAAGAAATGAAATTAGAAAAACTATCATCAAGTATTGGTCTTTATCATTCGTAATTACGTGAAACGACTTGTTACCCTCAGCAAAGAAGTTTATGTTACGAGGGAGATGTTCAACAATATCATAAATGAAGATGATAAATAATAAGCGACCTAAATGGGGATTCAAGATTTTCCTTCGAAAAATTAAGATAAAATTGTAAACTTTTGCTGGAAGCCTTCAACGAAAATAAATATTAAACTACGACAATATAGGTTGATGTCCTAAATCGTATAATTTAAGAAAAACTGATTAGGACTGACACAATCAAATTATTTACTAATGTCTCTATAATTGCATCAACTTGACTACTGTGGGAAAAGCTTTTAGAAACTGCAGGCTTGAAATAGTTGATTTGTTAGGTTGAAAGGTACACTGTTAGATACTATAAATTGGGATATGGAACCTGAACTGATGGTATGGAATTGTACGCTACCTTACATAAACTGCCGAATTTTATTGGAGGCTTGATTAAACTAAGTTTCCATTTGGTTTGTGAGACGCCGAAAATAAATCGCACTTGACAGGCTAAAGCAACAACTGTAGGGAAACCAAAATGATAGGTAATGACCAAGCTACAGGTTCATCACGTCGCAGATCTCAACAAGATAAAACAAAAAGGAATAAATATATAAATCTCTTTCTTATGAAGAACAGTTGGAACTTTGTCTTGAGGATGGTTAGGTATGGTTAAAGCAGATGTGATGGAGATCCATTGATATCACCATTTACGAAGATGCATTTTCTTCACGGTATCGTCGACTTTACTTACAGCAGATTTATTTATTAAGAGAGCCAATGATTTCACATACCAGAAATTTGTAGCTCCTTGCTATGATAGACTGATGGCTTATTTATTTTATCGAATTTTATCAGAAGTCTGCTCTTTCTTAATAAATCAAAGATCCGTTGATATTAACTGGCTATGATGTGCGGATAGATGCGTTTGCGTACAAGGATTTGCTACGTTTCTCAATAGCATTATCCGTCGTACAATAGACAATTAATACGCATAATGCACCAGGGCGAATATCTGTTGATTTATGGCCAATTAGACCGGACTACTGTCACGTCGTTTGACACTTCCTCTTGCGTAAATCGACTGAGATAGTTTCGTGATTTTTGCAACATTTTCCACCAAGCCCATGTCTTCCGCTGCAGTCAGGTAAAGCCAAACAAAAGTATCTCCCTTGAATGCTCAACATACAAAACGCTTTTCACTCTGAAAAGGGCCAGGTAATGTTATCGTGACTCAGTTTAAGAATTCACTTTCTACAAGGGAGGAAAAATAAGGATTTTCTCGGCAGAATTCCTCACCGTGCTCTTTTAATGCTCAACGTTCTACTGAGCTGCATCCAACTTAAACAAACATCTGAAGTAGGGCCAGTTAGAATAACAGACAGTTCTACATAAAAAAATCTAGTTCTCTGCAGAACAACCTTCATTGCTCTTCACGTTCCTCAAGTCAGTACCTGTAGGACCTAACAGAAATCGCTTTTTGGCCATATACTAGACAGCAAATTTCGAAATTGGAAAAACCGTTTATGATCAAATTGGAGGTCTACTCAACTGTTACTCAATGAACATCGGATATTGTACAGAATATAATCGAAATAATATGAAGTCACGGCACAGTATTTTGTCGAGATGTGCAAATTGAGAGATAACAAATTATTTAAATGTGCTCATTCCACCAGAGTTAAAATACCGTGTAGATTCTTCGTTTGCCATTATTTTTGGTCTGTAAGTTTCCCATTAGTGAGTCCTTTTTTTAAGTACTACTCTTACCAACTACTGAATTCACAAAGTAAAGTTCTGCCATCATTATATACGATTTGTGAAACACACCGACCCCCACTACTGAAGATGGCGAAAAAAGGTTAAACGGTTCTGACAGAGAAAATAGGCTGATGGTGAAACGTCACAACTAAAAAATATATAACTCATTAACTCTTGGTTACAATTTATGGATGATAATAACATCTTGGCAGTTTCCGATCATTTTTGGGTAAATAGCGCGAATTGTCGGACCAAAATTAGATCTGCAGGTTCATCACCCTGTAGGCTTCTAGAAGAAATATAAAAATTATTTACAATTTTTGGTCTACTTTACCTGTTTCGGTTCGTCGAGCGAAGTTATAAAAGGACACGATTAACAATATTACACACAGGCCAACCACTAACTTTGATTAAATAGCAAATCATATCTGAAAGGCCAAAATAGCGCGAATTGACGGACCAAAATTAGATCTTCATCAGGCCTATCACCCTGCAGACTTTGAAGTAATGGCAAATCATGTCTAGCCCGAATAGGCGAACGATTTAGTATCCAAAACAGTACTACAAAGCAGTACTTTTTATTGAACTAAAGAACCGAAATATGTACTAATTATCCTTTTAACATTAAACAACCGGTACAAATGAAAGACATCTCGGATTCAATGGGTAACGAAATGTTATTCTCTTCCGGTGATCGGGCAGCAGATGTGTCCGATTCGGTGAAATGGTTGAACGATGACTTCGATCTGTCAAGGGGGGGAAACTGTTTACCTACGTTGCATCAAACCGAAAAACCGATCTGAGATCCGCTCCAGATACAGCTGCTGTTATGTTCAACGCTGTAGAACTATAGAAAAAATCTATTCTGCTGTCATCTATTGTGAATATAGTAAATTACCAATGCAGAATATCAAAATCTTTGACTTACATTAGCTTGGACATACACGCGAGTATAAACAAGTATTACAAATTGTCTCCAATGTTGGATGAAATTAAATACTACATTAACATGGAGTGAAAACTGTGGAGTTTTTTCCTGAAATATTTCTTCCATGTTAAACTGATAACAGGTTGAAGACAAGAGATACCTAGGTTTTGATTTAAATAGGGGAAATGATATTTAATAAATAGAAATTTATGTGTTCCAAAGTAAAAAAATTCAAATCGTATTTACCCGAGTAAAAATGAAAAATAGAACGATTTATATGGATTTTACATCATACTTCTCTAGCACTTTAGACCGGAAACTGAGACCTTTTTCCAGAACAGAAATCATCTAAAACTTTGTTATTAGTTTATAACTTTTTTAATTTCTCCAACTTTAGTCTTATGTTCTTTCATTATAATTCAGTGGCCTTATTACAACTTTTATAACGCGAGAGGGGGTGCCAGGGTTAAAAAAAGTTGGTTCTTCGTCAAGGGAGAAAAATGATATGATCGCCACTGTTTTACTCAACTCTTGTCCATTCTATCTCATTTTTTTAATGTGACTCCCATGTTGAAGGAAATAGAAATTCGCAAGAACGAATGGCAAAAATTTATAAAATTACTTTCATGGTTGGTGTCCCTGTAGATAGAAAAACGTTTGCTTGCCGATGAAAAATAACCGAAACATTTACCTGTAACACTTTCTTACACATGTTAACCCTAGATTATCCTTTGTCACGTCGACAAGAAACAAATTAATTAGCTAAATTCGTCGCGTAAATAATTTGTCACTTCCTTTAAATATACAGGACGCCACGTTCACATATTTTGAAAGAGAGAAAATACTTTATTCTGGGAACAGTCCCCTAATAATAACAATAATGACACAATTTTTTATAAATCTGACACTTGAATTACTGAAAGTTTGACATTATCATATAATGAAATAAATTGACATAACCCATATAGGTAATACAAAATATAACAAATAGAAATAATAGTACCAATAATAAGAATTTAAGGAAAATATTTTAATAATAAAGAATACTGTCTTGTGTGAAAATAATCACAAACTGTAAAGTTGAAAAAAAGGAAGGAAACGACGTTTTTATCTAGTAAAAGAACCTAATAATGTTGGGGTCTATTTTTGCTCTGTTTTGAGGGAGATGAGGTGTTTTTGTTGAGGAATTTAAAATAGGTAAGAGAGGCGACTTTTAGGATTGGCAAATGAAGAGAATTCCATAGATTTGTGGAACTAGGAAGGATCGTTCAAATGTGGAGGTTTTATGACAAGGAATGTATAGGTCATTGTTAGATGAGCAGGTATCAAGAGAATGGTTATAAGATTCGAATTTAAATAGCTGAAAAATATAGTGAGGTCGACGAGAATGGATTGGTAAAGGAAGTTGCCCAGGAAATATTTCCTACGAAAGGAGAGATAAACCCAAGATAGATTTGAAAACAGGTGTGAGACTCTGGACTTTCTGGGGTGCCGAAAAAATCGGAAATAACAGTTCATGCTTTCAAGACGCTTTTCTTGTTCTTCCGAATGCCCACCTGTGGAAAGAGGGGAAAGATGATGTAGGAGACAAGGAGTTTAAGAGTAGTGAAAGGTAGGAATCAGGACCGGCGGAATTGAATAACGGATGCAATACAACGTTGGGGATTGGGTGTGTGTGGTTTCCAGGAAAGGCTTGGTCGAAAGTAACCCCGAGGTTTTTAACAGTAGGGCAGAAGGTAAATAGGCTGGTTGTTGATGGTGAAAGGAGGGATGTGGGGAGAGAATTGAGGAGGTGACTTGATACTATATCAATAGCATATAGCCAGATTAGGTCAAGCCCAGCGGTTGCGGAAGATGTATTTTCAAGGAAACGTTTATCATAGGAGTCCGGTATATAGTTTGCTTTAAAATCTCCAGTTATAATTATTTTGGGATATAGTGAGTTGAGTTTGTAGAAATTCAAGATGACCGGAAAAAGGAACTGGGGGGTCGGCAAATAACAGCAGAAAGATATGATTTGCAAGACACTTCAGCAAAGAGGTGATATATTTGATAAATATTCCCAAAATATGAGCCCACACAAAATTTACGAAAATTAAAAATTCTTGTTTCAAAATTTGGCATCATGGTCTTCATCGTGGATTGCTAAGCATAGGAGGTCCTACCAGATATCTATCACAATTTTTTGATGCATCGAAAAAAGCAAACTTCAAATCAATCAGAATGAAGCCGTATCAGCCTTAGAGCTGGAGTCTCAACGTCTTACTTGTCCGTTTCTGTCTTACCTAATTAATGCGAATGTCTACCCTATAGTTGACATAGCTTACAGACGAAGTACCTGCACTATCCGAGGTATCAAGTAGAGAGAAAAACATTATTCGAGTTGGGTGCACTCGTTCACACCAAATTTACAAACTGTACAGTTCCTTGGAGTACATCCCACAGGACCTGAACACGGTATCTAAACCACATTACATTTTGATTTCTTGTAGTCTGCTGGGTTACGATTCTGGTTCTCCATCGCTGTTTTCTAGGCGCGTTTCGACATTTATCCAACATGTATGTCTGTGCGTCTAGAAAACGATAATGCGTAAAAACCTACTGATCACGCATATAATATCGTGCCAAGATACTTTCAGCTGAAGTATATGAATGTTCAAAACAAATAAGGCTGATTAGTTGAGCTCCATGATACTTTAGGACCGTAGTGCATCGACTGCATCGGGTCTTATGTGCTATGTTCATCAGTTATTAAATTGCTGAACTGTGAATATCTCACGGCGATTAGGTGTATAAATATTTTGAATCTAATAAAAATAACGCAAAACACAAAGATTCTTTGTAATTTGTCCAGTCGACCTATGAAAATTTCTTTTCTACCATCCTACCTTATGGATCGATAGTTGCACTGTTGTGAATATTTTCGTCATGTTTTTATATTTAAAACGAAAGGTTCATGGATATTTTATTGACCCAGTATATGAATGAAAATATTTTAGTCAGTTTAATAAATGACCGGTTTACTATATAAAAAAAATCATAAGCGATAAGATGTCAAATCTTTCAGCACGGCAGCGACTATTTAGGTCCCCTGTTCCGATTCTTGGAGGAAACGAGGTTGTTCTATTGTATATAGTAATAATAGTTGTATATACCTCGCTTATGTTGAAAGTAATTGAAAATATTGGAGTTAATGTATTTACTAGCGTGAATGTATGATGTGAGAGGATCGACGGCGGAAAATCGAGAACCTCATCGACTCTCAGTTGGTTAGTTTTATAATATGTCTAACGGGTGATGGAGGAATATCGCGTACTCCACCACCCTAATGGAATGAATGGTATGTAAATAGGACTGAATTTATTTAAAAATAAACGTGAGTACAAATGGGTTTGGAACTGCATGCGTTGGCTGCTGAATTGGCTTATCTGTTGACACCCCGTCCCCGAAGACCAACCAGGTTGGCTGGATGGTCTGAGGTCTGCCCATAGGTGTCAACACCAGGGGTGGTTGATTCTCAGGTCTGCCGGCAGTTTACTGTAAATAGAAAAAGTTGGAATTGCCGATGTACTACGAGAAGCGAATAGGCTCAACTCGGCACATGTTTGTATGCATTTACGAATGATTTGAGCCTATATAAATGCAAATCCAAAATCCGAGATGACAAAACATGAAATCAATATGGTAATAATTCAAAGAAGACATTCTCTATTGGAAATTTAATATTTTTTATATGTTGTACTGGTATTGCTTTATTTACTGTTAACTTATACTTGAAAGAATGCGGAAAGGGGATGGCGCATGCCGGTCCTCGGAAAATTAGTGCTGCGTAAGTGCGTTGCTGAGTTTTACTCTGCATTCCTGGACGGTCCCTTATTAAATTCCGTGGATATCTCGTCTTTCGCTCACCTGTAGTTCAGAACGTGATATTCCGCCGGCGTGCAAAGGAAGCAGCGCAGTCGGGATTTGGAATAAATGGGGGATGCAGCTGCCAACAGCTGGCCCACATTAGACAACCCTCCGGCCGCCATTGTGTTCGTACGTACGGCCTTAGGAGAAAAACATGTGTATATCCACATATATTTTTTTCTGCTAGATGCTATCGATCGAACTTTGTACTATCGGCAGTTTTAACAATATCGGTACATCGTCAAACCCGTTTACGACAGGTAGCGGCGACTTTACTACATCCGGCTTTACGACTTTATCCCGGACAAGAGGAAAGGGCTTGGAAAATCGATAACGCCTCTTGGCCGAGGATAACTCTCGCTTTCTGTGTATAAAGATGATTTACTCCTTGAACAAAAAGTTTCCGACTCGGCCGTATTGATTTCGGGCCAGGACTCTTCGCATCCCCGAACTCCAAGGCCGTAGGCATTTTTAAACACCATGTTTTTAAATATAAGGGAAACCCTTTAAAGGGTGTGCAAAAATCAATAGTGCAGCCACTGCGTAAATATTGAGTTAAGGAGGGGAATTCAGAACAAAGCATTGTAGGAGGGGGGGTGCTTTGATCGCAATTTACTTGACAAAAGCAACTAATTGAAATCGTCTTATAACAAATTTTCATACTATTGTTTTCTCACAAAATGTTCGGAATGTATTAGCATCGAATTTTAACGACTGGCTCTATTATTAATTTTTTTTAAACTACATTTGAATGAATTCTCTTAAACAAAGTGAACTACGTACTGCACAACTTTACAACTTGGAAATCAAATGGCCACTGAAAAATAATAATATAGAGGTTCGGCTAAAATATCAATCGTACGAGTACTATCTCGTCCCTCGACTTCCTCAGCGTAATATCTTCCAGGAAATACTTTAAGATAAGACCCTATCCAGTTTTTGAAGGTGAAAGAACAATGGAAGGACAATTTCAAAAGCGAGATCGGCAAAAAGTCACGAAGACAACTTCGCAGCGGGAACATTTATTTTTAAGCCGTCACATTCTCCGGTATCGGGTTTGGGGCAAGGTGGCGTGCACATTTAGACATGTCTGGCGAGTATATTTAGACGTTAAGGAGACTGGAGGTGAAGTGAGAAAAAATCCTGTGGATAAAAAAAACAGCGGTGCACGCAGGACCCACGTCCGCTAAAGTCTCGGGTAATAAAGTCTGGAAACTATTAAATATGTCAGTTGCCACTGCTCTACAATTTGCGAAATGGCAACAGAATTGAAATGCAGGAACCGATTTTTCCTGGAATAAATGGGACCCCGTTGATAAGTCAATTTTGAAACGATTTCACCTGGAAAAGCCACTAGGCGTGCCAGGACCAAATGTGATTTTTTCCCACAGAAAAATTCTATCAATTAGCGTAGAAGGGAGAAGCCGTTCCAGCAGGCTTCGGCCATCTGGAGGCAGAAAAAATGGAACAAATTTAGTGACCATGGAAAGGAAACATTTGGTAATTGTTAGCATTAACGAAATCAGGAATCAAAGCATTCAAAAAAGTATTTCGTTATGACTTTAGCGATATGGCTGGCAATATACACATATTACGTTATGTCATGGCTCTCGACAAAATGAAACTTGTAGTTTGGTCGTTTCTACCTATGAATATGGTCCGCCTATCCGCGACTGCAAACTTGCGAAGATAAGCAGGTCAAAATTATTCGAAATTAAATTCACTAATTTCGTGATCCGCTTGACCAAAACCTTAATTAATTGTAATTATTCGAAATGAACAAACGACATTAAGTTTGGGGAAACTGCATTTTTGCCGGTGGTTGGCCTGAGTCTTTCTATTCTTTTTATAGGCGCCAAGGGTTAGACCATCCACAGAAGATGGTGGTTTGCCAGATTGAGTGATTGGTTTAGTCTTTAGACCGTAAAAATCAAATAGTCAGAGGTTACTAAGTTATTTTATTTGCTAACGAATGAACTCGATGAACCACAGCAAACCAGACTTAGTATGTACTATTATAATGCTGACAGTATTCCACACATAAACACATATAAAAGATGGACAAAATAGCCCGAAATACCTTCACAAACGAAATGGCAAATAGATTCTGACAGTCTAAATAGCAAGACTGGGCAGACCAGATGACCAAAATGATCTAACATTATAACCCTCAGACGGTTTTAAACCATGAGGTACGTCTTTCTTGCTCTGTAATATATACTGCCGATTTGTAAACTTTGTATATAAATCTTAAAGAATAAAGACATATATAGTAGTAGTAGTAGTAGTAGTAATGATCTAACATCTCGCAGACCTGAACAAAATGACATTTTCTTATGTAGGAACTTTTAGTTATTGTTTAATGTCTTGCTGATTTTTCCACCACGCAAATCACCACATCATTACAGTGTGAAATAATCATAATTACGAATGTTTAATGTATCACATCATTTTGTCTAAGAGGACAAAAAAATGACGAACTCATGGTAGTGCACAACGAAATCAAACATTTGTTAATCAATGTTCTTTATGACAGTTTTTAATATCCATATTGTGCGTAGTGATAAAAAAAAGTGTATTACAATATCAATTTAAATGTGGAATTATAATTATGCGTGTTTGTGTTTAGGAAAATCTAGCTTTGAAATAACCGGAGGGAGTTTAAATCGGTTTGTGGAAAGTGAAAGGGTGACTGCGGTTGCCCCCGGTTAAATATAAACGCAATGGCTAGGTCACTGTCGCTGTTTACACTCTGTCTATCTTTCACTCGGAATTAACTGGACGACACTATCCAAACCAAACCCCACCGCTGTGTGCACATAGAAAAACAAACCCCGGACACGACGAAGACGATAGGCGTCAGCCTATTTTTTTTCTCGGCTTCCTCAGGGACGTCCACATGTTTGAGGACAAGTAGGTAAGACAGTTTTTTTAAGCATCTGAGGATTTGGCTTCCAAAGCCGTCCTATAACGGCCAATTACGGGTGATTTATCGAGTTAATAAAAGTTGTCCTGCGTTTTACTTGTTCTGAATTTACGGTCCTGTTCAGCTAATTTTAAATCTGATTACCGCAGAAAAACAGCTGTCTAGACGTTTTCAAAGTGCACATTTTTTCTCATTGGCTATTTCTAGGAATATCATTTACTGTTGATTAAGGGCTCGGAGAAATTTAAATTTAAAAATATGTTTAAACGGTTGCACTTTGTCCAAAGCATTTCCACACCTACGCTTTGAAAATTGATCGCATTAAACATCTTTATACTGATGGCATCCTCGTCTGTTCGTTCTCGCATGTTTTTTTCACAAATATTTTCAACCATTGACAGAGTTCGGTCTGCGCGTTTTTCTGTCATTCGAGCCCTTCCTTGTGATACGATCAAGCTGAGGTTCATCATCACAATCTCATCAAAGTATCTTATAACATTGGTCCGCATAGCTTCGCTGATTTTATATGCCAAAGATATTTTTGAATTTTTTCATCGTCAGCGGTTTGTCAGAGAAATCTAAAAAGGTCATACACTCGAGAAACTATCAATTTGGCCAGTCTGTACGTCTCTTCCTCACGAGCATGTCATTTTAAAGGATATAACGTTTTCTTCCAATTCCCCTTGTATTACAAGATATTTATGGTACACGACTGACGGTTGTACTTGATAGCATAGCACAGGGAGGTTAGGTGTACATGAGGGGAGGTGTACGGTAAGACCGAACATTAGACGCAGAATTTAAGCGTCAATCAGCAAGGATTGAAAAACCAAAATCATGGATGCTGATACGTCTTGACAAGGTAGAAATAAACGAGGTATTAACAATAGCTTGCTTCATTAAACAAAACTTTAAAGTTTTAAGTTAATAGTGTCCTTTTATAAGTTCGCTAAATCGGACTTATCAAAAGATCGAGACTTAACAGAGCAAAAATTTATATAACAACCTAACAAACAAACATAACCAAGACTAAGTATAAATGGCCTAACAATTAGAGTTGATGAAAACTTTGTATGACTGATTAGTTTAAACGTATTAACCAAATTTAAAATGATTATTATAATGGGATAGATTGGTCGTTTCGGATAATTTTTGGTCTGCCTATCGTTGTTGTTTTCGTCTGTCCGAATTTTCAACTTACAAAAGGACACGATTGACAAAATAACTCGCAAACGCAAGATTGCAAAAAGAAGAAATAATTGTATAATCTTACGTACTTATTTTGTCAATCGTGTCCTTTTTTAAGTTCGAAAATTCGGATAGACGATTAAATTGTTACAAAGCTAAAAAGCACGTTGTTTCAGTGATGTATGATTCATTGAAAAGATGTGCATAGACTATAATAATAAGGGCAAAAATATCGATGGTTTCATTTAAACGGATTTTGTTTTTTCAAAACATTCATCAAAAAGTAGGTAAAAGAAAACGTGTTGAGACATTTCCGGTTTAGTGAAAGAAAGTGGGCGAATGTTGATCATTAATTGACGATGTTACGAGACCGGGGAGGGCAAAGGATCAGTGGCAAGGTTGTGGGGTAAGGTTAAGGAGAGTGAGGGTTAAGGGAATGGAGGAGTAACGGGAAGAGTAAAGATAGGACTGGGGTAATTCATCAGGGGAAGCCCTTTCCCTTTCCCTCTCGCTCACGCTCGCTCATTCTCCCTCGTGCCGTTTCGCTCTTTCCTTGGGGGTAGCGCCCTTGACCTACCCCAACGACCGTTGTTATTGTCTCAATACGTTGACCCGCTCACACCCACACGGAAATAGAACGGGCCCGTTCTATGCCCGTGGGGGTGTTGCTCACTGTCAAGGTCTCTCAACCCCATTTACACATAGATACCGCAGGTATTTCTATTCCCTTTATGTTCACTTTTAACGGATTCCCGTCTTTCCATACTAATTCGACATGCAGGAGATACAATTTCATTATTTACACATCTGTTGATTCTTTTCACCTTGTTGTTTTTTATCGTTTTGCGTATTTTACTAAAACCTTGCAAGCCGATCATTTTCAGCTTTGATTACGGCTTTTTGATCAGTGTTTATAAATAAAGAAAGCCCGATTGAGTAGAGACAAATCTGGCAGCAAAAGAAGAGCGATTAAAAAAAAAACAAAAAACAATCCACTAAACACCAAATAAGAAAATCATGGCAAAATCAGATCCTCAAAGAGGACAAAAGAGAAACCCTTTTAAATTCTTTATCGAAAAAATAAAAATGTTAAATAAATTGTAAAATAAAATTACAGATTTCTTCAGGTCTTGATAGATTCCCGTATACCGTAATTATCCTTCTACCTGCAAGTTTTAATGGCGAATAAATTACAAGTTTAAATAATATCATTTTGAAATTTCTTCTTGATATCTGTGTAGTGATCAATGTTTTACAATGATTTTTGATAAGCAGTCGTTAGTGGTTGGCCTGTTTGTTGTTTGTCAATAGTTTTCTTTAAAAGGTTCAATCGATCAGGACAGTGAGTATGGGCAAAAAAAATGTACGAAATAGATGAAATATTTGACCGCATCGTATAGACCTGACCATGCACCTTCAGGAAATTGAACAATGGACCTCTAGATGGCAATTAGCAGTCAAGTATTATGGGCTATGATTAAAAATGAACCTCTAGATGGCAATTAGCAGTCAAGTATTGTGGGCTACGATTAAAAATGATTTGTTGGAATGTTAATACGTTGGAAAATAGAAATAATCTCAATGTTAACCATCGAAACTTTTTTCCGCGCTAAATAATTAATAATTTCAATAATTGAAAAATGTAAGGGAAAATGCCCTTTTTGCAATGTATAGCAATACAACGACATAAAAACGAGACTTAAAGAACTTTTTATTTCAATAAAATTAGTCGTACCGGCTGAAAATTGAGCAGCCGGCATCAAGATGGCAATTAACCGTCAAGTATTATGGACTATGATTAGTACGTTGGATATAAGAAATTATCTCAATCTTAACGGATCGAAACCTTTTTTCTTCACTCTAAAAAATAAATATTTTCAATCATTGTGAAATGTAAGGTGAAAATGCCCTTTTTGCGATGTATAGCACACAAGGACATCTAATATTTTCTGGAACGATGTCCGGCTTTAGTTTGGAAGGATTTTTTCTTAAGTTCGCCATCTTCAGTGTTAATTCGAACCACTTATTCAAGAAGAAATCTTAGAACTTTAAAGCAGACTAAGCTAAAGATTTCAAACTGGTACAGTATCATTTAAACATCAAATGGTGGAAAGAAAGGACAGAAAAGGCAAGGGGAGAGAAACATCTGGAAACTCAACGTTTGGCTATTAGTTCACGTTATTCTTTTCCTTCTTGGGGTCTCTCGTGGCGAAAGACTCCATGGAATTAATCCTAGTTTATTTTCAAACCACACAATGTTCACGACCCGGGTTCCTGCCTCTTCGATACTGAGTCGGCATGTTTGTGTTTAACTTTTCCGATTGTGAGGTAGTAATTAAATGAGCAATGGCCAGTATAAAGTCCTCTTATTTTCCTAGTGGAAGAGAGGTAGATTTTTGTTTTCATGTTTGAAATGTTGAGGAACTTCTTTGTAAGTATTGCATCTGGTGAATTCGCCCTCTCTCTCAGTGTGTTCATTTCTTTCTTCATCTTCTGTTCCGCGTTTAGCATAGTTTGGAGCGAGCCAATTCACGATATACAAAATAGCCAAAAAAATTGTTCGTTATCATCATAAGTCATAAAAACGTTGAATTCAGAAAATACAACCAAAACGGTTTAAGAACCAGAGACAACGAGTTGTTGAAAGTTAAAACGACTGAATAAATAGGTGATATCTTGTATTAGGTCTCGGGATTTATAATTGCTGAAAACATTTATTACGAGCTTTCATCCGGGTATGTTACGCGTTTTCGTTATTGAATGTGTCATAGTTAATATATTTTATCGTTTTCGTATCCTTGCAAGAGATAATTGAATTTATCTTCTATTTCTGGTAAAGTTAACTTAGCATAATCTATCATTTTGATCGCTTGTATCTAGATCATTTCTGCTGATTCTGTAGGGCCTCTTTCACCATATTTAGACCTTGGTAGTATGTTTACCCCAATGAATTGCTGGAGAAGTTAGTAAGTCGTTACTATTTGTAACAACTAAAAAACAATTGTTCGCAACATCTCATCCGTTGATGACATTCACAGCACAGATTTCACTGGGATGTGTTATTACGGACTTATGATTCTAGTATTGTGGATACATTCCACAGTTAGGCAATTGAATGGAAATGGTTTAATTTCTGCCCACATTGCAATAAGGTGGTGATGAAATTTGACAACTCGACGACCCTAGTCAGGACGTTTGACCCCGTTCGTCCCAACCTCCCAGACAGGTGCAAGAACGTGAACTATTTCTATGAAGGAAAGAGCGAGCTCCGGCTGTGGGAGTGTCCGAGTCCGTACTGACCGCCGAGTCCAACAAGTGTGGGTCGGGGGCGGGCGCGGGTGTGGGTGCGGGTGCGAGGAGAGCGCTCCATCTAGCTTTAAAGGTAGTGGCCCTCCCGGAATGTAGGTCACACGCCCTCCAAACAAAGGGTTGCGTGCTGGCATTGACCCCCTAATAGCGTGTCCCGGACATTAGCACCCTATTTCGGGACGGCCTGTCTAGACTCTTTCAACACCTGTACAACCCGCCCCTGCCTTTCCTCTTTTGCCCCGGTCCACCCACGCAAATATTTTATCAACCCTCCACCCTTAAAGGACCTGCGAACAACTTCCGCCTTTCGATAAAACGAGGAAAACAGAAGATTACTATAAATCAGCATCGATAAAACTAGCTATGTTGCAGTTTCAAACCTGCTCGATTATAATTTATTTATTTCCCAATGGCATAATTCGAAATTCATTCATTTTTAATGTGCCTGACATGCCTCAAAACAGCAGAAAATCTCGTATAATTGAATTTTAACCTACTATGACAATCTTCCTCGCGCCATATAATTTGTTTCTTCATTTCTAATTGTTTTATCAAGAATTCAATAGTAACCAACTATCACGTAGTAAGTAAATCAAAGCATAACCTAAAACGTGGTAAACGAAATAGCACGACAGACCCCAGACCGTGGAAGTGTATCCGAAAAAGTATACTTTTGTCACAAAAATACTCGACTCGTTTAAATATTTTAAGTTAAGAATAGACTGAAACCAATTCTGTTAAACCTAGCGGAGTATATCTGTTATCCAACACGAAATTTTGGTTGTTACTGATGAACCTGGTCCGCCTATCCTCGCTGGTACGTCAGATACATCAGCATTCTTCAGTAGAAACTTAACTTTTTTCTATAAAAAACGACTCGTAGGGTCACACCTTCTGCACTGACAAGCCAATAATAGTAATGTAGATTCAACTCTAAACATTGAACATCTATAACAACAAACAAAACCAGAAAAAAACAATATTTTCTTCTTTTTTTTAAAATCAAATTCTGACAAAAGATTGTTCATCTATTTTTTGCTTATTTTTTAACCACACGCGCCAAATCGATTTTAAATTTGACAGACAGTTCGTTCAAACTCTGGGCTTTTTAGATAACCAAATACAGCAGAAATTGGGTTTATCGACTGTATTACAATTGTTCTTATGATTTTCTTCTTTTTTGCTAATTTATGTTAGTCCAAATGATGCTATTTGTTTATAGGAAAGTTTTATTTACAATCAACGATCATTTTTCAATAATGCGATTCGATTAGAACCTGCAATTTGGTCGTTACCTATCATTTTGGTTTGCCTATCCTTGCTCTGTTGGCTTGTCGGACGCGTTGCTGCATTTCGCCATCTTCAATGTCCGTTTCCAGGCCAACCCAGATAGGATAGGAAGACAAGGATGGTAACAACGAATTACACTTTCATCACTACGCAGACCCCATAGATAAATCTCATAAATTGTCATTTTTTTCATTTAATTTATAATTTACTAAACGGTTGAAACCATTTTGAATCTAAATACAAAGTAACATGAAACAAATTTTCTTTTTGTTAAATTTTATCTTCATCTCGAACTAATTACGATGTAATTACTGATGTCTTACAAACAGAACGACGGGATTTGCTCGGTTATTTTTAAATTTGAAAACAATTCTTCAGAGACAATCAGAGAAAACGTTATCTACTCGTTAATATATTAATTAATATTTATTAATACTTAGGAACTAATCGACATAATTATTAACTATTCCAACTTCATCTGTAAATGTAATGTTTTTCGTCAGCATATCTGTCACCATAAACTTCCAATAATAAATAATAAAATAAGATGTGCCAACAATATTATTCCTACTGTTATATAAAAATTCATACTTCAAGTGTACTTTTTCAAAAATGAACTGATCTGAACCGATCATGTAGATTAAAAAATTACGAGATACGTCAAAGAAATGGGGAGAAGGAATGTTTCTTCACCAAATAACTGGGTAAAACTACCAATCATTCTCTTAAAATATTGCGTCATAATTTATTATTTTTTATATCTTTTTATATTCCTAAATAATCTGATTCTTAAAAACAGTGTGACCTTAGGTTAATATTGCGAAACGTTTAAAAAGCTACGCAATTGATAAAAGCGATGACAATCCTTTCTCTGAACCGATTTAAAAAAAGAAAAATAATATAAAATAAAACCTCACTTTGTATTGACGAATTAAACCATCCGTTTATGAAGGGATATACTTCGACGCATTTAATTAAACGAAAAGTGTTGGGCCGAACGGCGTACCCGCCAGTGAAACCGGTTGGCATTGTTCGAACGGGATGAATAGAAACCTGAAGTTAAGAGTCGTTGCTTCATACGTCCACATCTTAAGAAAATAAGGGCTGGGTTTTATGGATGATAAACAATTTTATTCATATGTGAGAAAAAAGGCCAGTTTCGCAAGCCGGTCGCCGTTCGAAAATAAAAAGCTGTTATTCAGGATGTCAGTATAAGACAGGAATAAACCGCCTCGGGCGATTTCAAGTCGGCTCAAATTGACAACAACATCTCGGGATGGTTGTGGTCAAAGAATTTATCATAAATTCACAACCGACCGTTGATGCGGCAGATACCTAAACGAAAACAAAAGGAAGGTGGAAGATGCAACATGCAATACATATCAGCAGAGCGGGACTAAGCCCCCTGCTTGAATCGAAGCAGTGCCATTGTTAACTAAAATATTTTAAAACGATTATATACGGTTTATTTATAACGCTAACCTGTTAAAAAGAAAAAAAAAGTCTGTAACAAAAATCAAGTATTATCGTACTTAATAAGTCCGCAAATCTTTCTTGAATATTAGTACATAAAATAGCAAAACACCAGAATGATGATTTTATGATGATAACGTCGTGCCAAACATGTACGATGGTAGTGGAAATGGTAGTAAAAACCATGCAAAAAGGGATAGCATTGTTTTTTTGTAATTGGCTTTTGCTACTCCAGGAACGAAACGTGTATTGAGGTCTCAGTGTAGGGTGAGATTTGATACATTAAAAAAAGAGATAAAATTTTTTGAGATTGTTCAGTTATCGACCAACTTTTATTTTAATCTGGTTTGGGATGTTATTGGGAATGTGGTCCTTTGGAATGCTTGGTTGACCCCAAATGTCCATTACCATCAACCATTACCCCTTCGGTTTGAGGATCATGGCGTATATCAACCTTTTGAAGTTAAGTGTTAATTTTGATCGCCTCGGAAGTAGTGGTGATAATACTTTCCGTATAAGTAGTCTTACATATAATGTGGGAGGTTTACGGGTCGACAAGCAAACAGGTGAGGCCATCGCCGGCCCTCTTGGTGTTTTCCTTCTTTGACTGGTCACGCGTATTTTGTTTTAAACTGCAACCATATGATAGCCTCCATTTGTATCTCAGGTTGTCAAATAGAAAATAGAGACTAGACAAACCCCTACCCACATACCATCGAACACACTCCATTCTTGTTAATAAATTATTTTTACTCTCCAGACGTCATACACTCGCCCTAGAGTACTCGATATTCCTTTTAGTCTTGTCTGCCGATTCCAAGTCATTTGTCCAGGTGAAGTACCAAGAATCGTGTGCGACATGTGGTAGTGAAATTCAGTTAAAGTAAATTGTCTAATCTTTCTAAGTGTGAGGTTTATTTTATTTTTCCGCGATTAAGGCCATAAGTCGAGGAGAGAATTAATAATTTACAATTTCAGAAGAAATGTATAGGGGTATTCATATTCACGATTTTTGTGTTAACCCTGTTAACTCTGTTAGGTCGTGTTAGATCGAGAAAAATGATGACGTAGGCTTGTAAGATCGGTTAGTTAACATTGCTCGATCTAACAGGCCAGAACCAATGTTAGACGTTAGTCTTTATGTAAGGTATTGGTTGAGATAAAAGATTAATTAATTGGAAAAACGTTATTCGGTCAATCGCATCACGAATCTAATGAAGTTAGATGTTAGTTTGAAAATTTAGTCACATCCGTTAGAGGGTAGGTAACCAACATGGCAACCATGAATTTAACAGATGTTTTTTGTTTACACGTATTTTTATTCTTAAATACGCATTAATTAAATCAGACCAATACATTTCTTTTGTTGATTTTTGACCATATACTCTCATTCATAAAAGATACATCCCCTATCCTATAAAGTTAGACGTTGGGATGCAAGTTAGGTATGCCGGCACGAATTGAAGCGTGTCATTTGTTAGTACTTTTCGAGTGCTTAACGCAACATTTTGAATGAAGGAGATGATTAATTTTCCGTTATGCTAACTTCTGGCATCTTACAATTTAACACAAAACAAAACCAAAACAACAACTTCACGGACTGTTATAGTTTTGTTTTTGGTTCTGCCTATCGCCACGCTCAGCATTGCAGAAAAATTAACATATAACATGCTAAGAAAAGAAGGGGCAAGCACGATCTTACTGGACATTTCTCTATTCAAGTTAACACGAGATGAACTCATAAAATACTACGATAAGATAATTAAAAATAAACGTTGTTACTTGTAGAGAACAACTTAACTAAAGAAACATTAATTAATATAAATGTTATATTCACTAGTTTTCGTGGTCCGCTTGACCAATTAATATCTTTCAATTAATTAAGGCTTTTAGTTGAGATATAAAAAAAATTGAAAAATGGCAAAAAGTAGAGAAAATTCAAAAAGTGGGGTTGAGATGGGAGGTTAGTGTCTGAGCCGAAGGTCGTGGGTTCGAATCCCGCTCATGACACTGTCATTTTTATCTCAACTAAAAACCTTAATTAATTGATAAACATTATAATTAAAAAATACAACATCACGACCAATTAACAATGTGACTTGTCAAAATGAAAAAGACTCAAAATAGATCAAGTATTACCTGGTGAGGATTAAATTGTGGTACTTTCTTGAACATAGAAAACAGAGAAAAGAATAATGTTTTGTTTTTAAGTTGATAGAATTATACAATTGGAAGTCCTAAGGCGATAGGGCATTTCTTTAACTATAATAATTATAATTATTCATATTGTTATGTGATAATTTACTCGTTTATTTAAACAATGTTAACCAAGAATGTGACTAAAGCAATAAATAATACGAGGATTATAATTTTGGTAAAAATAATAACACGGTGTAAATTTCTGTTTGGTTGTCAAAATGTTAATATTACAAAAGCTCTTACTTAAACAGTACCTTCAAATTATTCTAAAAGCACGGCTAATTAGCTAGCGAATATTTTTTGAGCCTTTTAGAACCTATAAATAACATCGTTATTATTGTTGACGGTGCTTTTCCGTTTATAGTCACGCACATGTGCTCCCTATCCGTTATGTTTTCGACTTGATTAATGCTCAACCCCCCCTCCCCGCTTAAAAATAAACTGATAACATTGCATCATTATTAACATTTTTTAACCTTCTAATCACTGTTTACGTGTGTTAATTTAAATAGAAGAATAATCGTGAGCCTTGTCGAGGGAATAATAAAAATCCGTGCCGGCGAGATTGAGTCTTTAGGTTTGTTGACGCATAACAACGCCATTTGGTTGAAAACTTCTCTTAAATAGCCCAACAAGACAATTACCTTTCTATTAAATGAGGTAAGAACGGATTCGTTAATAAATTGGAATTATTTTGATTGTCCAGACGGAAGACGGTTTGCCCGAAACAGGAAACGGGATACGGTAATTTAGGGAAGTTATTCGACTCAATTGAGAATTTAAGAGACCGTTTTAATCTGGTCTCAACTGGGTTATTGTTTAACAGGCGGCCAATTGTGGACTGTCCCACGGGACCGGCAAGTCGACAAATCTGTTTTACGCCGCCATCAAGTAGTTGACTTCTTTTTTGTCATTGGATTTTTGCCGGCGGAAAACGGAGCCTCGGTGTTTTTAACGTTTTGACCGGTGGACGACCGGAATTTTGAACGGCGAGACTGTCTCACCGCTTGAATGACATTTCAATGAAATCGTGCAAAACCGTTTCGCATCGGCGTAACAAAATCGTACGTTACCCTGATGCCTTTCTTCAATAGCCGCCCATGACGAAATTATCGAATACGACGGTAATCGAAAAGTACATCCCTAACTTCGGGCTCGTTCGTCACACATTCACACTTCAAATATAAAATTCATACAGACATTCTCGGTATAGTTGCGACTTTTATCTATTTGCATTTATCTACTTTACCCATCTTTTTGGAGACAACTAAAACGCAAACAAAATATTACCGTATCGGCAATACTTCACCTACAGTGAACTATTAATTGTCGACCATAAACATCGAGGTCAAAAATGTTATATACATCATTCGTTATAAGTCCTATTGTATACTTTGAAAACCTATGGCTGACGTGCTTCTCTCGCCAAGCACCTTCAAGTAAGGACCAGTGATGTCTGAGAACGTATGCCAAAACGGTATCTCGTACGGCATGAGATATGAGTAGTACTTTTTCGTTGACTCACCTATAGATTAATTTTCTGAGCTTTTACTTTTGATATTTCCGTATTATTTTCATGGCGATGGCAGTACTACGACTTACTTTTAGTATTACTTAGTGATGATATCTCTGGATCGATGAACCAGTGGTCTGGTAATCTGTGTTTATCCTGGTCTGCCTATCATCGAAAATAGTATGTCAGACGAGTTTCACCATTTGCCCATTTCTACAGGTTGGTCTGCGTATTTACCCCCTTATTCTTTTCACATGTAATGAAGGCTGATGACAGATTACGAACCGACGTAGATAGGCGGAAGAGAATGACCAGATACAACTTAACTAATTGTGGTACTCACGACTATTCTCGATTTCGCTACAACAGAAATGTGCATATGCTGGCATCTTCTATACTTTTACAACATACAAGGGATAGGTAATTGCCCAGAGGTCATAAGTAGTAGGAGTGAGTGTTCCTCGTGTCCATGTACTTTTAATAGGTTCTAATGTCTCCTGACAGACCAAACCAGGAAAGGATATGCGTAGCAGTATGACTGGAAATGATCACTTTACAATTCATTACCTTCTACTAACAGTTATGGTGTTTTTAGGAAAGGTTAAGGTTAAAAGAAGTGCCAATTCATTCTATTGTGCAATCAACATTATTATCTTGAGCTTCAGTTTGAATACATCAGGCCTTGGTTTTTCTTCTCCCAGGAGTAGGAATCAGCCCGCATAGACCTTCTTACCAACAGAGGACATGTTCCGCTGTTTCTTCTTCTTCCTGAAACTACCTACACACGTTTGTTTCTGTAGTTCTCAGTCGTTATGCTTCCGGAATCTGCAGTGTCCAGTCAGCAGTCCTACTATCATCCTAAACGCTAGGTTTAGTGGTTTTGGCGTCATTTTCTGCGATGATCTCTCAGTGAACTTTTTCGCATGCCAAACAACATGAAAAACAACCAATTTGAACCAAAGGCTTTTATGCTTGTTGTTTTTCCATAAAAATGAAGTTCGCAATAGAAAGTGATAATCACAGATCGTCGTGTTGAAACCAAGCGAATGTATAAAAACTGTCTTGGCAAATAATATTTCTAACATTGCAGTGATTTAGAAACGGTGCGGGAATTCGAGGTGAAAAATTGAAAGGGTCTTAAATGAAGCGGTAACCCCGCCACGTCCGCCACCCTCGACACCTACATTTATTAACTGGCAGAGACTCTGGCAAGTGGTTCGTTCAGATAGCCTTTCAGGAAAAGTAATCCTCCTGCCCGGCCAGGACGGTGATTCAGAAGATAGAAAATACACGTATTTCCCTCAATTTCTCTCGCACTGGGAAGAAAATCACCGTAAATTGCCTAATGTCGTGCCCTGCCGTAAAGTTTGAAAAGCGTCCATGCCAGATGCTCACGAGGGTGAATCAGGTACGCTTTTATCGATCTCGAAGGCATTAAATAGAATTTCCAAACGACACATCTGCCACTGTATTTTATTTGGCAGAAGGTCCCATTGTGTACGTGTGAATAGTTTCGCCAGCCGATCATTACCTGATACGTATGATACCTGTCATTAAAATTTCCACGGGGCGAACAATCGGAAACGAAGGGGTTCCAGCTTTCTACAACGGATCCCCTTAAGCGGGTTACAAACACAGTTACCCAATTTACAGGTTTTATATTTCGTAGAAAGCTATCAATGATAATGGCACAATAAATCATTGTTATCGGATAACTGACATCCGACGGTGGTAAGGAACTTGCGGAAAATCAGTGCAAACGGAGACCGTACATCCGCGAAGGGAATACAATATCAAACACGGAATATTCTTATAACAAAGATCAATTGTTTTTAATTTTTTTCCAATTTTATATCAAGAAAAAAAAAAGATTCACAAGCAGAGGGTGTAATAAGCTTTCCTACTACTTTTAAAGGAATTCATTAGATAAAATAATTGTAACGTTGAAATGAATAAAAGCCTGCAGTTATCTGTGGTTATTTAAAAATACATATTTTTTCTTGTTAGGGAATGTTCATTAAGGTTATGACATAACAAATGTTTATTGTCTTCAATGTATTAATAGACGGTGCACGGCTTTACATAATCGTCGTGCTGTAAAAATAGGCGGGGAGTTTTGGATTTCGTTGTGTTTCACATCGCTATCGCCTGATTACCCGAGCGTAGAATTGTTGGATCGATCACAGTTTAGAAACAGTATCATTAGATTCCTTCCTGGTACGGAGATCGATGAGAATACTCATTTTTTCTCTGTATTAATTCATCTATACGTAAAATGTGCGTAATTTCTCGGTAGGCGGTTAAGGATGGACGTGATAGTGCGGGCATCCTCCGGATAACGACTTAGGTGGCCTTTTCAAATAGGTTAAAGACCTTTCGTTAAAAATGTAATAAGGCAAGATCCCATAACGGGCGGGTTATAAATTTCGTGACGACCTTCAAAAAAAGTCGGGGAATCGTAAAAATAAAATGTTCTCGGATGTTCTCTTTCTGTACAGCGTTTAGGAATGAAAAGGGGCTTTCGTTCGGAACGGCCGATCAATGGAGGACAAAAGAAATCCCGGACTCGTCTTTAGGAAAGTGAAAATAATTGTGCAGCGACTAGGGGAACAAAATTTTTTCGACGCCCCGCAGAGTTCACCGAGAAAGCCGCGGAATACATGAATACTAATACAAATCTTGATGTAATCTGCCCGATTCGATTTTTCCCCGTTCTGTTATATTTTATCGAGTCGCGGTGGAAGCGAGGATTTCGTAAGAAGCGTCCGCAAATCGCTCATCCCCGAAGTCTTAGAAGGGAGGAAGTGGTGATCCGAAGGGACTTTCGGTTGATTTGAGCCGGAGTATTACCTTACGTTCTGGCCTGTTTTAAACACGTGTAAACACACATGTCCCACCCCTGTCCCGACCAGTACGGTATTTCAAACAAATGTATCGAATCTGTGCCATCTCCTGGCTTTCAGTAATCCCAGCCCATCCGGTTATGCGGGGCGATAAAATCATTCAGCTGCCGTTAATATTCTATTCTAAATTCAAATTCCTTTGTTTGACAAGGGCGGTTTTAAGAACCGGTATCTTTTCCAACAGCAAAACGACAAACTACACGGATCGTGTGACCGAGCGTGAAACTGCGTCAAAACTCAATGCAAACTATTTATTATCGGATGAATAGTCTTATTTCAAAATACAAATAGACTGTCCACAGTCTTGATGTTTATTTATTTACTAAAAATAAAATACTGACAGGCGCGCTGCGGCTTAATCCTATTTTCAGTGGGATTCTCTTTTTTTATACTCGATAAACGACTTCCAAACAGCGAGAACGGACGACCCAAAGTTAAAAATGTTGATCAAACCATTGACAACTATTTTTTCTTTTTACTTCATGTTTGTGCTGATCGACTTAGCAGAATAATAGCACAGTTTTACAGCAGTCGATCGAATCGTGGATTTGCGCAGCTTTGCTCAATATACGCGACTCCATATTCTCATCGTGTCGATTTTGTCCATCACGAGTCGTTTTTTTACTTCCGCTTAGTCCCGCTTGTTTTTGTTGTTGATTCGTGACGGCTTCAGGCGACCGCCTTACATTTTTTGAAGAACGTGTTCGTCCACGGACGTATAATACATAATTTACGTTTCTCTTTATAAGTAAAGATTTCAATATGTTGCACACATGGTTAAAGATACATAAGATCAGGGGAGAAAAGTAATGAGGAAAAAGAAAGAACCGTATTAGGGGTAATATTTGTAACGAATAATTAATTTGAGTTCTTCTCATTTATCTGAGCAATTAAAAACTCCTTATTCTGCTTTCCCTTCGTCTTTTAAACATCAACGTGCCAAAAGATCAACCCGATTCACACTAACTCTTAATATTGTGACATTTCGTCTCTGCGTCTGCGGAGAGATGAACGAGTTTTTCCCGTTTCCGATCGTTTTGGTCTGCTTACCCACCCTGTTTTGTCCTGTCCAACGTGATTCGGTTTCTCAATATCTTCAGTTCTTGCCTAGTTATAGTACAATAGTTTTCAGCCAGCTTTATTGGTTTGGATTTATTTAAGTTCAAATCTGCACATGCAAATACATACATCACAATGTACAGAATTAAGCCTATCGCTTTCTTTTCAATGTTAGAAGTATCGACCACTTTTTCACCCACGAACACTCTTGATCAAGATGTGGTCTTGAAGAAAAAAGCAAATTCCGCTGTTACGGTGCCACGCTTTTGACATGTTGTAAGGTCATCATCAGGGCAAAGCAATCTTAAATTTGTCGACAGATTGACACATTTAAGTTTTTTTTTACAGGCGATCTCATAATTACTTGAAGACCGCCTCAGTCCTAACATTGCCAAAGGCTACCAATCAACTGCCAATCTGTAGACATATTTAAGATTGTTTTGCCCTGATGATGACCTTAAAATAGGTCGTAAGTTTGGTAGTACCAACCGTTCAACAACCAGGTCAATTCAGCTCTCATTCATTCTTAAATACATTCTCTCCTATTTACATACCATTCACTCAATTAGGGTACTGCAGTACTCGATATTCCTCCATCACCCTCTACACATATAACTAATTAGGTTAATTCGAAAGGGGAAAATATGAAGTACTAAATATTTCGCCTTGTATCCTCTCACACTACATTCACACTAATAAATACATTTACTCTCAACACACGATAGGGACACAAAACTATCGTTACTATATACAATAAAATAACGCTCACGCGTGATTCTTATATCGGGTAGCAATCCTACCTTCTATATAAAGCCCAGGGGTTGCACTCTTCGATTACGTAGGTCACATCAACCAACCTTTCTCTACATGCCGGACAGTTAGCTGAATTCAATAAAATAGGATAAGCAGAACAAAATGATCGGACTCGTAACCTACATAACTTCAAAAAGTAAAATACTTTATTTTCGAAGAAATGATTTTTATATATGGATATTAAAACTTTTATGTGAACACAAGGGTGCTTTTTTTTAGATATAAAACATGATTAGTATTATTTATATTCGTTATCCAAAGAAATGTTTCCTTTAATATTTCTGTGTTTTTAACATTGCGGGCTATTCGATCTTTCACCAATAGAAGTTATTATTTTTTCAGTGCAGTATTTTATGTGACATAAATGAAAATATCCCAAATGTTTGTCGCTGCTCAATGTACTTGGTTGATTTTTTTCTGTAGTATAGGTCAGTATAAAAATGCAAAATCGAGAAAATTAAAACAGGAAACTCCTAGAACATGATGATCAATTTCAGTTCAGTGAGTTTTTATTCCCTCCCGATGTTTTAAAAAAAGTTTCAATTAACAGAAACACAAATATCCAAATGGGAACTATTTGATTAAAGATGAAAGCGAAAGTCGCCCCTTCCCCGCCGGTCGGATCTTCGATCCTGCGTAAAAGGGAAGTTTAAATTGGATATGGATGAAAGTGGAAAATGAAAACGGTTCTCCGGCGTAAAGACAAAGTGTATGCACAGTCTTCGGAGCTGAGCTATTGATTTCCACGCTGGCGATCCTTGAACTTATGAAGGCCATTTATCAATTTTACTGGCTTATCTCCGGATTACCTAACCGACCGAAAGTAATAACCCGCGCCCCTTTGCATTTCCCCCCTCGGTAATAAGAAGACAAATATTTAAAGCAATCTTTCAGAATCTGTTGACGCGTTTGGCGAAGGTCCGGAAACGAGGCCGCCGGTGGTCTAGAAACAGGTTTGGGAGAAATGCTTTTTGCCGCGATTTCGGCTCGCCGAGATCTAGATTCATTTTGAAAAGTCCACCTTGCCCAAAAGTCCAAAAGAGTTTTCGATTTGAAAAGAAGAACCGCGGGCCCATAAGGATCGGCCTACAACGAGATCTCTTCCGGTAGCCCGTCTCTGATTTGCATCTCTGAGCCTGATGGTGTTTACGGTGCGTTTTACCTGTCCACCCTTTTCTTTCTATCAGGGTCGTTCTATATCTCTCTCAAAGCAGATATAATACGAAGACCAGGTGCCCCTCTCTCTATTCACATCTCCAGTAATACGAGACTGCTCCATCGGGCTTTTTGTCGTTTTCTTTTTATTCAAAGTTCAAGGACTGTCATCGCCTCGCTCCGCCGATGGATCACCCCGTCTCACGATTATCCCAAACAACAAACTTCGATTGATTTCGATTATTTTAAATCTTCGATAGGGCTGATTATATCTACTGTGGTTTTAAAATAGTAGTTCACAGATAGGAAGAAAAAATTACAAATAAGTATAGAGATCGTTTTTTTTTAATTGTGATAATCAGTATAGATAATAGCGATATAATTTTTTTTCTCTCTTACATAATGTAAGAAAAATATTGGCGAATATTTTCAAAAAAGAACTTTTCAAGAATATTAAATTTGAACGGGCGAGAAGTAAAAGGAGTTGGTGTGTTCAAAACGTCTTGGCATCACTCACATCGACAACCAAACGGTTCGAAAGGTGCCGGGAAAGCGAGGCTAGACGGACAAAAAATGACAGATGATAATAAGAAATCTAGCACGAAATCGTCCACTCGGTCAACAAACCCCACTCTATTCGAAAGATGAGAAATATTTCCCATATAGAAATTATCTTAACGTAGTTTATCGTAACTAGTTATCTTTGAGAAAGCGCTAGGATAAACAATACCATTGGTTGGGACAAAAACGAATAACTTATTACCTTCGTAACTTCGTTATTGTTCTATGCTATTATTTTCATAGTTTATTATTACATTCTAAAACAATGTTTTTACGTGTGTGTTGATTAGTGACCGTTAGTCCATAATTATTCGGAAATCTTTAGATGCGGTCTGGTGTGATGTAGGTTTCAGAAAAGCATTATTTTTATCGTGCCAACGTTTTGATCTTTATTGAGATCATCTCCAGGGCCTGGGATTTACAAACATTGTTTAAATTTAACAAATACATGTAGGATGTGAAAAAAGTGAATTTATACAATGCAAAAAAATATTTTTTATATTCAATCAAAGTATTTGTACTCACTCAAAATGTTTCTACGCAGAAAACAAACACTTTGAGTGAGTAGAAATACATTGATTGAATATAAAAAATACTTTTTGCATTGTATAAATTCACTTTTTTCCACATCCTACATGTATTTTTTAAATTTAAACAATGTTTGTAAATCTCAGGCCCTGAAGATGATCTCAATTAAAGATCGAAACGTTGGCGCGATAAAGAAAATGTTTTTCTGAAACCTACATCACACCAGACCGCATCTCACGATTTCCGAATAATAAATGTTTTTACTGTACTGGCCAAGAATAAAATATAAGCCTTTGTAAAATGGCGAAGGAGAACTCCCTAACAATAAGAGAATGAAATTCCTATCAAATGACTAAATCCTTTAATGACTACTTTTAAAATCAGGAAGAGATACAAATCGAAACAAAACACTGGCACAAATTGTTAGGAGTAGTAGAATAAATAAAAAAAGGATACAAATATTTACTTTAGTACTTTTCACATGTTGTTATTGTTGTTGTTGTTATATAAACAACAAGAATTTTTCCATGAGGTTCAGTCTTTCCGACTGTTGGTACGCCACCACCGAAATTTACTACGTGTTCGCTTTCATTTTCATGACAATGGCTACTCTGTCCAGATGCCTTGCAACAGAAGAACAAATTGGATCCAAACGGTGCGAAACTCGATACGTCACTTATTTCACTTCCTGGCTGAAATGCAGGTATGAGTCTGATGTCGAGGTCATCTCACCTTCGTGTAACCTCGACCCGTAAATCCCTTTTTCTTCTCTTGTCACAATTTATTCGATTTCTGCAGTATTTGGACGATTTAAAGTTTTAGGTATCGACCATTTTTCCACCGAAGAACAATCTGGATCTCGGCATGGTCCGGATGATGAAACAAATTCAATTGTTATCTGCCAAGCTTTCGACCTACTTTAAGGTCATAATCAGGACAAACAATCTTCAAGATGTCTACAGATTTATATAATTGAGTTTTTAATAGATGGTTTAAAATTTCTTTGAAGACCAAATCAGTCACAACATTGTCAAAAACTAACTTCTATTGGGTAGAGTGGCCTAGAAAGAAATTTGATACAATCTATTAAAAACTTAATTATATCAATTTGTCAATCTTGAAGATTGTGTTTCCCCTGATGACTTTATAATAGGTCGAAGCTTGGCAGATAACAATTGAATTTGTTTTTTTGTTCTACCATGCCTATATCCGGATTATTCGTATTTAGACGATATTATATCGTTACACCTTTATGTCACACTTTTCTTCTAGATGTTACTCAGTCCCTCTTGCTGTGTATTTTTAGAAGAATCAAGAAGGAAAGAAAGGGAGTGTTATGTTGCGTAAAGATTAGAATGATGAGTAGAATTTCGGTTCCAGTCACGTTAAAGCAGATGCCGTATTGATCGGTGCTACCCTCCAAATGAAAAATAAATAAATTCAATGACTGATAACCCATGTTATTAATCCAGTCAGGGCTTGAACGTCGAGCAAAAATTTAACGGCTTGAGTTTAAACGCTTTGCCCGTTCGGTTCACCATTTTCAGTAATTGAGACGTTCGTCAGTTCTATTATAAAAAAAGAATCGGTATCAGTTAGAAGAATTAGACTTGACATTGAAATCTCAAGGGGTCATCGCTAGATATTTGTTAACGAATTGAACTCTTTCAATTTGTTGAATGAGTTTCAAATATTATATTTCTTTAACAAGATTTTTTTAGATTGGTTTATTCACCAATGATCATGGTGATTCGCATCAAAGCCGGATTTGAGTTCAGACAATGATAAAATATACTAGGAGAATAGGCAGACTGGTGTGACCAGAGGTAACCAAACTAAAGAAAAAAGTGTAACATAAAAACTCAAAACTTAAATAAACTTAACCAAGTTTCGCGAGAACTCGAAGGGAAAAAAGGTCCTATAACTTGGACATTTTCGATCGACCTGACCCGTCAATCAACGCTGTAATTGTTATTGTTGATTTTATGTTCATAGAAGGTTTGCATATATGTCAATTTTCGTCCTTTTTGCATATCATGTTGAAATTTCAAGCTTATCGGTTGAGGGTTCACTAAGGAGTCACTTCGGCTCTCATGATTGTTGCTGTTGGTATGCTGTGTCTGGAGTTGATTTTCAGTTTTTGTAGAACATAAGTCAAGGAATATTAGTGAAAGTTAAGTTTTTATACTAAGGGGTTCAGGAATGTTAGCGTTTCTACTAATGCTAGAAAGCGAGGGGTTGCCTTGATACCCGAAATTATATTTCCATTGAGTGGTTGCTTCACATTCGATGGATGGCAGTTTCTTCCTCTTTTTGATCTTGATCATACCCACGTTGTGGAGGTGTTTTCTCAAACGCCAGTGACCCGGCATATCGTCCTATCACTCTCCTGAGTTTTACCCTCTGTAAAATGTATTTTACAGTTTTGAAGATGGTTCTTTAATTAAGTGTTTACTGTGCCTGCCACCTCGAAAGTTCGTCAGTTATTTTTTTTTTTTTTTGTGGGCCCATTGGATGGAAGAAACTTTCAAAGAATTTTTATCTCAAGTATATGTTCTATGCCTTTATTTGACTGTTATTGTTGTATTTTTTCTCGAGGTCTTCTTAATATCCTTATGTCTTCATTAAGTGGATGCTTCACATTGGAACATAATATGGATAGCAGTTTCTCCTTGTCATTGCATAACTTACAAATGGGGACGTCACGAAATAGATCCATGTTATTTAGGTGTTTTCTCAGTAGCCATTTACCCGATATATATTCCTATCTCTCTCCCCTGAGCTTTGCCCTCTCTAACTAGTAAAGTTTTTGTCAGTTTTAGTGATGGTTCCTTAATCATGTGTTTACTAGTACTCTGGAAATTGTGTATATCACGTTTTGATTTTTGTGGACCCATTCTGAGATGAAAGTCTACGTTCGTCCTTGTTATCCGAAGTATAGGTTCTGGGCCTGTAATTGGTCCTGGAGATTACCTTTTGGCAAGTTAACCCGCTTGTTCATTATCGAGAACTCTGATATCGCGTTACGTTTATATTGAACTTTTACAAAGTTCAAACTTTTTTTTAGGACAGTCAATCGTCAATCTGAGTTGCACCTGAGCTGTGAGTTAAGCATGATGAAACTATGAGACTTCAAAGTGAGGAAGAAAGCTCAGTTTAGAAAATTAATAAAACCAATTAAATCTTCCAATAGAAAAATTGTTTTTATTTATTTAAGAGACTCTATCGCCCAAGATTTCTCATCTGCCTAACATAAAAGAGGTTAACAAAAAAACACCCATTATCAAGACAGTATACAAGGGGGTAAAAAACCCAAAGCGGAGTTTTGTAGCAAATCAGCTTTGATACGGGCATAAATCACCCTGACGGACGGCAGTTTATGCGCGTAAGCCGCGTTCCTCCTATCTCGCATCTTTTGAATGCCGGCCGGGCTCCGGAAGTCGAGATTCTTTCAAAACCGTCCTCGCCCGATCCCGGATCGGAAGCCGGCAAAATAAAAGCCGAGGGCCGAAACCGAAAATCGATAGCCGGCAGAAGGAGCCGTGGATCTGGGAAAGGGCGTCGGACGGTACATCGCGGCCTACGACTAATCGAGATAACTGCTCCCAACTCTGGCTGGTTCGACCCTTTCAAAACGGCAGACAGCTTTAATCGGAAAGGCCGATCGTACTATCTGTCGAGATGCAGATTGGAAACTGCTACTGTCGGTTTGGGACGACTTCTGCAGGAAACGGCAACTTTGATGACACGACACGAGCCGTTTTACAGTACGATTACAGGCGTTACAGCTTTCAATTGCACGTTTCATTTACTAACTTTGCTACAAACCATTTGATCTATTGTTCTGAGGAGTAATCTGTTTCGTTATCCAAAAAATAGCACAATATTCCAACATAATATTTAATCAAAATACAAGAATGATGTAGACTGTTGTTTGTTAATTGAAAAGTACTGTTTCGTTCGTTTCTGCGGGATAAATCTTTCGCCTGAGTTGTAAAAGGCGTAAACAGAAAAAACAATCCATGCATTTTGCAAGCTCGGCTGCAAAGACGGTAAAAGTAAATACGTTTTAGGAAAAGAGCCGATAAGATCCATCGAAGAGAAGAGGCGTCGATTTGAGAGCCTAGGGTGGTCGGAAGTCGGTGGATAGGGTCGGGGATTGGTAAAAAAAAATCCCCGTTTAAAATACATAAAGGGTTGGCCTTTTCTCGCAGTTTGATAACTCACGGTAATTTCCAGTTTGGAGATTGAGTCATCTGTTTTCTTTCATGCGTTTTGTCGTTAGTTCCTGCCGGGATCAGGCTCGGCGGTCCGGGTTGTACGCGCACGAATATTTACAGATGGAAATTTAATACAACTTTAAATTTCTTCGATACATCCAATATTTGAAATATAAAATTCTGGTTTATGTTCAAGTACGTCATATCCGAGGGGGCTACGGTTTTATAGGGGATGATAACCATCAAATTACGTAATTTTTTAAAAGTTTACTTGTGCTTTGATTTATTTAGATACCACGTTTACGTGAATCTGTGTACCATTCCATCACTCTTGATTTTTTTTAAGCTAGCTTCTTTTTGGGCCAACCACCCGTTATCGAGTCGACAGTCCTTAATTTCGTACTATACAGTTACTACCCTTCACTGCTCACAATATTGAAACATTGATCACTATTGTATTTGAAAATAAACCTTTGTTGATATTGAAAGAGATGTTCTGAAATTCTCAAAAAACCAAGTTTCAAAAAATTTAGATTGCTTGAACCATCTCGAAACAACACCCGGTCTACTCCTTAATTGTCTCTTACAGCCAATAATTAGTTAACATGTTACATCAATTATAAACTTAATAAAAGTTTGCCAAGAAATAGCCGACTTCTGTCATCACTGGGAGTCCCATCCCCGCTGGGAGGTAGAAAAAAATTCAGAATGATCCCACATTGTAAATACTTATGTTCTGATGAAGAGTTATGACCTGTTTATGTTTGTTTCTTTTTCTTTCTTTGTTCTTCCCAATGTAGTTAATATATAGGCTAATAGTTATAATAAGTGAATAATATACTTATCTGTTAATCTATAGTGGTTAAAAACAATTAGAACAGGGCATACATATTACAAGAATGATCTTACTGAAAATCTTGTTTCTTGTATGACATGTGTTATAATTAAATTTTCTTACCGAGTTACATTTCAATTTTCATAGAATTTATCACAGCCCACCCGCTCGTGCCGTACTCATTAAACTCCTCTTAAACAGCTCTTAGAAACTGTTACATCTAAAAGATAAACCGGGTGTTACATGTCGTATTACGCGAGTTAGAAAACAATTTAACGTGTAAGCACAACAGCAGCCGATATTGAAAGAAGAGCACACTTGTAACTTTTTTCTGCGAGGAACAGCAACTTCCTGAACGACTGCTGTGTGATAAGGGGTCCAAGCTTATCTAACACTGAAGCAGGATCGTTTTGCTGAATTTCTCGAGTACGTCTGGACCCGGGGTCACCGGACGGGAAAGTCTTTCCTATAATTTGCTCATTATAAAACAAAGAATTTGGAAGTTTACCTTTCTATTGTAAACTTTTCTGATGATGACTTGAAACAAAGTCAATAAAATATAAAAATGTTGATAAATAGTTTCTAAATCTGAACTAATGTTTATTTACTGTTTGCCAATTTCGTCGATGTTCTGAGTTTTACACGATTGTCAAAAGACTATCTGGTTCCTGAAAATCAACCATTTAAAATATTGTATTTTGAGTTTTATATTCTAAGTCGTACTGAGGTTTCTGATCAGTTCTGTTAAGTCTCACTGGTTGGAGGACAAAAGAAGAAAAACAATCAGTGAAAATAGTCAGTCGAGGATGATCTGAGATTAAACTACAGGTCCATTAAAAGTTACAAGACACTCAGAAGTTAAGTCAAACAAACGACTAAATGGGATATTATTCCGGAGTCGAGTTTTAGTTGTGTTGTTTATTAATTGGCTATGAACGAAGCGATTCCAAAATTAAACTCTCAATGTCGAAAGTAATTACTGTCCATTAATTATCTCTCATATTTTACGCATGAGTCGTGGTCCGATCCGGAGTGGTGATGGGAACCGTTTCAGCGAACTACCCTCCGATTTCACACGTCGTCCTCTGAAAAACTATAGCTCGGATTAAGAAGAAGAGAACGAATCGAAGGTCCGTGTGAAATCGCACGCGATGAACTACACGTCAGTCCGATATAGAAAAGATCGCGATGAAGGGAAAAAAACTTATTCATGCCTCAGCTGTTGCGAGTAATCCCTTTTGTTGTCGGAGAGCTAGCGGTACCGCCTCGCGCTGAAAAACCCGGCCAGTTCAACGTCTTTCCCAGACTCCAGATGTCCCGATTCATTGATTCGGGTTATCTCGGTCTCGTGCGCCACGATAAATCGTCTAGGCCGTTTTGTGAGAAAACCTCCGGGTTCTGCAGTTTGACGGCGGTGTCAGAGGGCACGTGGGCCAAGATGGCGTGTAATGTGGCCTATGGGCCAGCTGCCTCCAGCCACCTGGCATTCTCAGCTGATCCATTGTTAACGGTCTTCTACGGGCCCGCTTCCCAGACTCCCGCCCTCCAAGATTAATGGTCAAGCTTTATTCCAGATCACAATTAACTCGTCAGCGGAAAATTGCCCTTAGCAGGAACGCACGCCAGCCAAGAAACATTGAAAGGGCTAATTACCGGTCGAACGTTACCAATTAATGTCACATTGTTGTAGGACAAGAGATTGAAAACTAGATTAAAATACAAAGTCCTATATAAATTTTCTTCGACTAGTTGTTTCACATTTGATCTACCGTCTGATCTAAACTAATCCAATGGCACACCAACACCCTCATTGAAAGTGCACGGAAAGCATTACCGTCGATCAGAAGTAGGGGTACATGGTACAATTACAAACAACGAAATATTTAATAGCCGATATATGTACATTTGGGAGTACCCACTAATATAATGATGTAAATGTTTGTTCTTCCTTACCTTATGATTTGATTTTTTTTTTTTTTTTTTTTTGTAACGATATGATAAACAAAAATAAAAAACAAAAATAAAGCTTTTAAAGACTCTGGTTGTACCAACAAAGGTTTCTGTAGCTCCCTGAGTTTTTATCACCCCGCGATTTATTTTTATCACTTATCGTACAAATATCGCATACACCGTTGTACAACTCGATTTTTAGTGATTTTCTATTTTGAAACGGAATCCAAATTGGTCGCATGCGTCGTGAAAATTACACGTTGGTCAAACACATTAATCAAAACACAGATAATAAAGATTTATTAAATCCCATAGAAATAGACTTTTATAAAATTTTATATTTCGTACAGATTTCACGTTGGTGATGAGTAAAAATCTGTAGAATAGTTCTGTAATTCTCACGTATAGGAATAATTTACCAACGTTTTAGTTTTTGACGTTTATTACATTTATAACATAACTAACAACATAGCGAATCTAGTAGTAATAGAACTTTACTGATCGATATTTTTAAAGATTAAATAATAACTCTATTATATTCCTTTAATTTCAGTATATGTCTTCTGTATGTAACATGTAACTGTTACTGGGTTAATGTAATTCGTATCTATTTTAAAACATGTAATAAACTTCAAACTAATTTACTGAATAAGAATTAGCAATGAAGTATGTGCGACTATCATGAAAGGGAGAGAGAAAAATACCTTTAGCTTTTTGGATTTATTTTATTTTTTTAAGTTACATAATTAAACGCCCAGTCTTGTCTATACGGGGTGTCCCAGTTCCTTCTAACGAAACTCAAGGAATCGATTCTACTCTTCGTTTGGAGCAAAAAATGCTCAGGAGAAAATTTTCGGAAAGTTCTCTATTTTGAAGATATTCGTCAATTTAGGTTTTTTCAACTTTTCACTACCTTACCACATAAAAACGCTTACAACTTCCAAAATGTTGAGACTACAACAAATCCAATTACACCATTTGAAAGAACGCTAAATTTGCTGTAAGATACTTCTTTGCAATAATCTGAATGACATAAAATGTTAGCCAATATCAGTTGGAACATGTCAAAATTACAAAATTTAAAATTTTGGTCATGATTGCACGTTCTACTGAGGTTACAAAAAAATACCTACAACTTGTCAAATTTTACAAAAACTTCTTCATCTAATATGCTTTACGTTGATATATCCAGGTTTTTAAATAACGTTCTAGTAGAGTTGAAAAATAACAATTGAATGTTCGAAAACGTGAGCTAAGGTAAATTTGAGGGGGGGGGGTAGAAATTCAGAAAGTCAGTTATGCATTCGAGAAGAGGGAAAACACTTTGAGCATTTCCTCTGAAAAGTTCCTCCTTTGTTGTTAGGTGCTTGCTACAAGAAGAACCATTGCATTTTATTGTATGAAGCTTTCTGGTATGGTTTTTGTGAGATTACAGATGTGTCATTTTTATTTTACAAAGCGAGTTCTAATTGGTTTATTCTCCCCCCCCCTTCAAATTTACCTTAGCTCACGTTTTCGAACATTCAATTGTTATTTTTCAACTCTACTAGAACGTTATTTAAAAACCTGGATATATCAACGTAAAGCATATTAGATGAAGAAGTTTTTGTAAAATTTGACAAGTTGTAGGTATTTTTTTGTTACCTCATTAGAACGTGCAATCATGACCAAAATTTTAAATTTTGTAATTTTGACATGTTCCAACGGATATTGGCTAACATTTTATGTTATTCAGATTATTGCAAAGAAGTATCTTGCAGCAAATTTAGCGTTCTTTCAAATGGTGTAATTGGATTTGTTCTAGTCTCAACATTTTGGAAGTTGTAAGCGTTTTTATGTGGTAAGGTAGTGAAAAGTTGAAAAAACCTAAATTGAGTAATCTTCAAATTAGAGAATTTTTCGAAAATTTTCTCCTGGGCTTTTTTTGCTCCAAACGAAGAGTAGAATCGATTCCCTGAGTTTTGTCAGAAAGAACTGGGACACCCTGTATAGACAAGACTGGGCGTTTAATTATATAACTTAAAAAAAAAAAATCCAAAAAGCTAAAGGTATTTTTCTCTCTACCTTTTCATGATAGTCGCATATACTTTATTGCTTATTCTTATTCAGTAAATTAGTTTGAAGTTTATTACATGATTTAAAATAGATATGAATTCAAGGAATATAACAGAGTGATTATTTAATCTTTAAAAATATCGATCAGTAAAGTTCTATTACTACTAGATTAGCTATGCTGTAAATGTAATAAACGTCAAAAACTAAAAAAACGTTGGTAAATTACTCCTATACGTGAGAATTACAGAACGGGGCGATTTTTACTCATTACCAACGTGAAATCTGTACGAAATATAAAATTTTATAAAAGTCTATTTTTATGGGATTTAATAAATCCTTATTATCTGTGTGAACGATTTTGAACCGGTTAGAACGACAGGAACTTGTGAATGATCTAAATCCGGCTTTTTCCTCTCCTCTTCGATCACTCCAAAGTCAAGGTTATATGTTACTTTTTTTAATGTGATTTCATCAAGCATGTTTATCTCGTCTAAATAAAAAAAATTAAGCCCAATTTATTTTTATTTTGGCCTGCACCATTGTCGGCTTCCAAACTCACGTGAACACCACTTTGATAGTGAACATTTTGGAAGGTGCTACCTCATTTTCTCCACTTTTACTATTTGTCGAATAATGTGACTAACAAGAAAACTGCTTTGTATATTTTTTTGTTGAGGGAAGAAAAATCTCTATACATGGAAAAGTCATATTCCTGGCATTTTTCCATGTTAGGGACGTAAAACTGTAGCTTAACGTTTTCTGTTTTTTCTTCTACTTACTGAGCGAGGATTGGTCCATTGTCGCATTTTATTAAATGTGGTGGTGAATTTTAACGGAAAAAAACAGATACTTAGCACGCATTGGCACATTTTACTGATGGTACATAGCCCACTTTGGTTGAGAGGCGAACTAAGATATGGTTGTTTGCCTTTTTCACAAAACATGGCATCATACATGATCTTACGAGCATTTTTTCTCAGTGTAACCTCTTTTAAGATTTTCTTTTATTTTTGGTCATTGCATCTAGGTATGCTTACATGAGTTTCCCTTGCTTTTTGAAGCAAAGTTCGAAGACAGTTTGCTGTGAAATCTATGTTTTTAAATGTATAACTGCAAATTTAGACATGACGTTAATATCGGGTATTTAATATTCATCATTCTGAACATCATTCCGTTCGCTTTGGGAAGATTCTTCATATTCGGTGCATATATCATTCATCATATATTATATCATTCACCAAACTATCATATGGATAGTCATACTAGCAACCATTTTACACGTAGTTTTAAAATACTTAGAGATGATATGATGATTTATAATAGGAAATCGGGGTTTTGTTCTCCAAGCACTTCTGGCTTATTGTATTAATTCTGGTTTGTTAATACAATGCATCGAGTAGATTCTTCTCCAAGGAGATCATTGTATGTGTGACTGTAGTTGCTACAATTCCTTTCCCTGGGTTTTATTTGCCTTTTAGCCTCTAAAATGTAGCAATAAGCTTACTAGTTTTGGTAATACAATGCATGGTAGCATACAACATTGGTGATGGTTCTGTTAACATAAGCTTACTACTAATCTAGAGTTTAAACACTTCTCCTTTTGCTTATTTTGGATCCATCATGAGTTGGAGCTTTCTTTGTGTTTGTCATCCCAAGTATAGGTTCAGGGCCTATCCGTGGTCTTGCAGATCTTCCTCTTGCCATTTTGTCTACCTTTTCGTTATCCAAAATTCCTCTGTGTCCCGGTACCCCAAATTTCATCAGGTTGTTTTTCCCCAGGTTTTGGGTATTATGGAGGCATTCACTGACCAATTTTGTTTCGATTTTATTTACATACTAATGCTTTAATAGCTGCATGGCTAACCGATCGTACGAGCATTTTTTTCTCAGTGTAACCTCTTTTAAGATTTTCTAAGACATAATTGATGTCATGTATTTCAGCTTGAAAGACCGAGGTGTACATCCCACATTATAAAGCATTGCAAAACTGATTCAATTTGTTAGGGCTGTACGAGCTTTGAGCTTTTGTATAATTCAAAAATTTATTTTTAAGCGGTGCAGCTTATCATGAAATCATCTGTCGATAATAATGCCTCTAAAGGTGATCCGAACTCAGAAAATATTTTTCTGTGAGAGCATGCCAGGCGTTTTATCTAATAATTGGCACGAAGCCTGAGGACCACAGTCAAAATGCGTTGTCATCCCAGATTGTCAGATCGCCTTTAAAAACATACTTAGACATACTTAACCTGTAAACCTGTAAATCGACAATATCTTCATAAACGATTAGTAGTAAATTTATTGACTTATTTTCGGTATTTATAGGAAATAGCTGATGCTAAATGTATCCTGATAAAGTCGCATAAAAATTCAAAACTCAGTTTCTTGTTAGTAAATTAATGTGTTTACAATTTAATCTTAGCTATTATAGAAGATATATTCTTTGATAGTAGTGATAGGTAATTAAAAACTAGACAAAATAACATTTCATTCGCATTTCACAAGTTTGACAAGGGGCTGTACTTGTGTAAAGAATTTTCGATTGAAGGAACAATTATCGATTTTAAATGCACAACCGTTTGAACTTCAAATGCCGAGAGATATCTTGGAATTAACAATTTTTGAAACTAGTTTAAAAACCTTACTATTAGCTAATGAATAGTAAGATAACTGTCCGCTCAGATTATATTAGATTATCTTAATTTTTTAAAGTCTATTGTTTTGAACCAAAATTTAAATAAAAATGGTTAATCTTTTATTCTGTTGTTTGAACAAAGGGTCAAAGAACCAATCGGATTTTATACTTAAAATTCAAACCCGAGACAAAACAATTGGCATATTTTCATCCCAATTCCAAATCCTGGCAAGAGGCTGTACCTGTTTGTATTTCCATTTTGGTATGATTTCTGATCATTGATCCTTTTATTTTGGACTAAACAAGCAGACAATCGATTTCAAATATTTTTTGTGTATTCTTTCGAGCGTAATAAAAAATAACGAAATTTCAATATTTCCTTCCTATTTTCTATTCAATATAGTTAATTAGTGATTAACTAATGAAAAGAGAGACAGTTTGATAACAACATGGAAAACATTTAAAGTTGTCATATAAGTTAAACATAACTGTTATAAATAATATTATTAAATTCTGTTTTTATTTAAGCAAAAGGTTTTGCTTTAAAGAATAAAAGAATTTTTGCTGATTATTTTTTTTGCTCCTGATCGAAGGAGCAATCATCGATTTTAAGCTGATAAATATTATAAAAAAACTGTCTACTGTGAATATATTAATTCAACATAATTTTTTTCAATTCTTTCGGATTGAACCAAAATTGAAATAAAAGTTATCTTTTATTCTGTTGTTTAAACAAAACGCCAAGGAATGAATCGGATGTTATACTTATTTTCATCCCAATTTCAAATCCTCATCGGGGGCCTGTTTGTATTTCCATTTTGGTATGATTTGTGATCAATTGATCCTTTTAATTTGGACTAAATAAGCAGACAATAGATTTTAAATATTTCTTGTTCTTCTTTCGAGCCTAATAATTAATAAAGTAATGCCCAATATTTCATAATTAACTAATTAAAATGAGACATTTTAACTCTCTTTTATATGATATATGAGTAAACTCTCTTATATGATTACACTCGATATTATTTTTTATAATACATTTTAGTGATTAAGTTGTTTACAAGCGATTTAGCAAAAATTTCGTGGGTTCAATAATGGAAAGACAGAGTCGGCATTCGGCAACCTTGATCGGCTGCTGGTCCAGGAAAGGCAATCTGGAATTCCGCGGCCTCCTTCTTTTTATACACACATAATAAAACGGGCATAAATATCCTGGGCAGAGAGTGGATTAGGTGGATGGACAACGGGCGAATCCCATTTTCTTCTCCGACCTTTTCTTACCCCCTAGTTAGCGTTTTCCTCCATTTGGTACCTTCGTCCTTGAAAAGAAAACCATTTTAAGGAATAAACACACGTTATCTCGACCCCAATTGCTTGATCTTTTGATCTAAAATTAGGAAATTCGAAGTGGCGCTCGGACGAGAGTAAACCGATGGTACATTTTTATTTGTAAACAGGTGTCAATCATGTATCTTCATTTTTTGTGAAAAATTTAAGATTTTTTTATCCGGTGAATCATAGGCGAATATCGCCGGATTTGAGGCTCACGACCCAACCTTTTGATTCTCTCTCATCCCTCCTGCCTGCAAAATTTTATTTTCTATTCATTTTCTACAAAAACAAATCAGAAAAAAATAGAACAACCGTTGTTTTCCAAATGGCTAAGAAAAAAATACATATTAAAACAAAAGAAGATTTATTTTTTGGTTTAACGTTCTGCCAAACATTAAAATAAAATTTAATGATATAACTATACCGATTTTCTTCTGATATCCAATTCTCTTTTCTTTCGCCAGACATGTTTCAAAACAAGAGAAATTTTAGTAATTAAATATATCAATAAAAATTTAAAAACAACTGATGTTGGATTTGTCTATTTTGTAATAAGGTATTAAAATCTTGCAGTATAACGTTTTTGTCTACGATAATTTAACATATTATCAAACTAGCAACAAACCAATTGTTGAAGACAGCAATGTTTAGGTGTCAAAACGCCGCCCTCTCACCTGAAACAGAAGATTGAACAGATTAATTAAAAATACGCTTTTAAGAAACTAAAAAACACTAAAAAAATTATATCAATCTATCATTTGGCAGGACGCGAACTTTTTCCTTTTATCTACTCTGCATGAAGAGTGGTGATAAATGGGATTAAATAATGGCATGACACATGGGAATTTTTTAGAACGCCAATGTTATAAACATTTTGGCATTGTGTTAGTCACTTTTATTGTGATATTACGAGACGTAAGGCTTTGGTAAGCGTATGCACTTCATTTTAACGGCAGTGAGTAAAACGACAAATCTGAAATGAATACCAATTGGTTTAGGATTGGCTGATATTGAAAATTCATAAAATAATCTTAAGATCTTACTTCAGAAGGCTTTAGAGGAGACATAGATGGGTCACAGAATTTAATAAACTCAAAGTTCAAGATGGACGCATTTAACTCGGAAAAAAAGATAAAAACATGCCCATTCTTTTTGGTATCAAGATTTTGCAGACATTCCAGATAATAGGTGTCAGGATGTTCGCTACGGGAGTGATTTTCATCGCTTTTGTAACGCACAGAAACTGTGCCGGGTTATTTGTAGAGTCAGTGGTCCGCTTCGAGACTTTTAAAACCACAATAGGGGTAAACGAAGGAGGGGCAGTAAAAAAGGGGAAAAAAGGAATGGGGCGCAACTCTTTTACCAGATAATCAGCGGCGGCGACGATCTCTGCGAAGGGAATTTAATTTTTTTTAGTTCTGCGTGGCTGACACTAATTTTAATGGTTTGTTCAAAACATCGATATCAAATTTTCAAATGTCTCTTCCGAGATTGCTCAGAAAGCCTGAAAGAAGAAAAAAGAATAAAAGTGGGAAGTTTTGAATAGTTCTGAGGGGTGATGAACCTACAATTTGATCGTGTCCGATTAAATCGTCCGCCTAGCTTCGCTTATTTCGTCTGACAAACGCATTTCACCATATTTTTTATAGGTTTCTATATTGGCTTCTATTGCTGCGTCCAGTGTTAAAAAACATATGGATATATATAAAAATTTGGATTAAATATGGCTTGTGGCCATTCTGCTCAAGTTGGCCCGGTTGAATTTAGCCTATTTTTTCACAGATTTTATTTTCTTCTTGTTAATAAGTAAAACGTAAATTGTTATCTCCGTTTTCGACTGCCAGACAGACTTCGTCTTCTTACCATATTTCGTGGAGGGTTTGTCGGTGTCCTGGCGTTTGCGTTCTTTTTTTATCATATTCAGTAGATGGTTCCCCGGTGTTTGTTCCTTACACCAAACACTGAAGATGGCGAGATACCGAATTGCATCTGCCAGTCCAAAAGTGATCAAAAGAACAACTACAGGTTCATCACCCTACAAGACCCCAGGAGGAAATTTAAGAAAGTTAAAATTAACAAACGAACTTTTTTAACTATTGTAAATCGCAATCAAATTTCATTGAAACAAACGATTTACGCTTGTCTTTTTTTCCTTTTTTTATATTTATGTAATTATTCCAAGTTGTTCTTTACTTATGCAGTTTGATTTAGGAAGTAAGAAAAGGTCCTTGGAAGGCGCTAACGAACCGTGATTTAACGTACAAAAAACTGGTGTGGGAAAGCGCACTCTTTTCTGTCGCATTAACGAAAATGGCATTCAAATATTTACACAACAATTAAAATATTTTTTGCCAGTCGGGGCGAGTATGTAAATGCGGCAAGTTTTACTTTTACGCCTCCCCTCTTGTACTAGTTTTTACTCTTTGCAGACGCCGACGTTGAATGGGCCGGTTCCCAGGGAGAGATACGACAGGCCTGTTTTTGTGCGTATGCAAGATAATCCGTTATTTACTATGTGAGAAAGAGCCGGATTGGAAATTGATTTTACCAGGCCACGTGGGCCCGGTACCGGTGAAGCTACTTGGCCGATTTTAAATCCCCTGTAATCAAGGTACCGGACATGCATTTGGTCGCATTTCACGACTTTAATGCGTATGGATGCGTATGGACTAAGGTCTGTGTGAATTAAAAAAAAAAAAAAAATTTTCGACATAAGTCAGCCCGGCTTAAAACTTAGTTTATAACCCGCGCTTCCAGTTGAACTGGTATGGAAAAGTTATCAGTTTTTGTTCCGCTCCGGTATTCCTCTAATATGAAGCGCTTTACTTCACAATAATCTGACTTCCTATGTTAAAAACGACGTTCCAACCAACCTCATTAATCAGGCTCAAATTCTGTTTAAAACCTACATATTTGCAAACATTGAGCTTAATTTTTTATATGTATTGGACCTTTCGATAAAAATAAATAAATAAATAAATTTAAAAAAATAAAAAACCGCCGGAAATACGATATTTTCAACTTCACATTTGAGAGTTGGATGGAAAACAAGTACTCAACAATTTTAAATTCCTGTTGAAATAAACATACCGCGATCGTTTATAACAGATTAGCGCGTTCGAGACCGGTTTGTGCGAGCTGGTCTTACAATTCCGAGGAAACGTCTCAAATGGTTGAACTCTACACCATATGGGTACCACATTGTACGATCAGGTATAAACCCAGATCTTTCTCAAGCCCCAGTAACACACATCGAAAACAGGGCGAAAATAAAATGCCCCGGCGGTATTTCCAAATAGGACAAAAGGGTCGAAGTGCTGACTCGTTAAGGTGTGAAATGACAAAAGAAATATATAAATCCCCCCGGTTTAATAAATTTACCATTTTTGAGAGGGACAGGAAGAAAGAAACTATTTTTCTATAAACGAGTCCCGGTTGCAATACTGTCTAAGTACTTGACACCCGAGTAAGGTGCCTTAACAACGGGGTGCAAAAGGGGTTGTAAACCCTGCCGGGAGCAACCCTCTTTAGAGAGAGCGTCTACTTCATACAACCCCCTCGTCCCACCGACTTACCTGTTCCTTTACAACCACTTAAGTCCTAATTCATTACACTGATTTTACACCACGGCCGAATAATAGCGATTTAACCCCATCGATTCGTTAAAAACAGGTAAACAATACAATGTGCAGAAAATAAGTCGCCTCTAGTATAAATTATTTGAAAGATAGGATCCCATACCATCCGATGTTTTTGTGGTACCACACTTAAATTTTTGATGGTATCCTCAAGGTCAGCGAGGGATTAAAAAATTCCACACTTTCTTTCTCTGCAAAACTCTCCTTTATCCCCCGCTTTTTTTGTCTCCTTTAATATGCTACTATTTCCATAAACTATCAATCCATTCCGGTCCTGGCACTGCACAGGCATTCAGCAGTCAAAATTATTGCATTTTAACAATACTTAGTTTATTAAGAAAACGAATACATCATGCCTCCCACAAGTTTCGAGCTCAAACTAACAACTCAGAAGGGTACTCAAGTAGCTCGACCTATTAACAAAAACTGCACCGATTGCTGTGCTCTTTTTAGTAAATTAACACAATCGTCGCAAAGCCCCACTCTCTATGGGATAGTTATGACTATTTGACTGCCTTCTTACAAAGGGCGATCACCTAGAAATGACGTGTGACATCTGCCTTATCATTTTTTGCTCCTTTCGACAGGTTTCTGGCTCGGCGCGGTCTGCCTTCAGACATGCACTGTGATTGTGGTAAAAATTATCTAGACGCATCCCGGCACCTAAAGGTAAAACACCTCAAAGTCAATTAGGAATTGTTTCCTGATTGTCTTTCAAAATATGAGGTCCAGAGGCATTTCAAGAGAATGCTGAAAAGAAACCCTTCGAGCCTTTTAATTTAAAACCCAAAACAAAATTTACACTAACGGTTTGCTAACTGAATGAAACACCTTCCACAACCCTTTCTCTCAAATTTTAAATATTTTCTAATCTTTACAGTCAATTAAACTTATTCAACAGGATCCACTTTCGGGCCTAGGAAAAATGGCGACTAATGGTCTTTTTATTAATTTCTCCCCTCTTTCGAGATTTTCCAGTTGACTCATCCACAACCAATCATTTTGTCGGGTTTCTTCCTAATTTGAAAATTTGAAAATTTTAATTGGGATGGAGCAGGAGACGAGGAGTTTGGTGTTTTTGATCATCCCGCATGGGCATGTTTTTCGAACCTGTTCAAAAGACAGGCATGTGGAAACATACGGACACACCATTGAACATGACAAAATAAAACGCGTCCGACAGCTCAAAAATGCGAGACTAGGAAAACCGGAATTATTGGAAACAACCAAATACAAATTATTTGGATGTTTAGGAATCCGACAAGAAGCTTTAAGGGTTTGATTAATGTTAATTTATAAATAATAGCAAATTTTACTTAGAGGTTGATTTATTCGTCTATAAGGTAGCTTAGCAAGCGTGTTTTGTTTATTTTACAGTATTTACAAAAGAGAACATTTTCTTTGACGGCTGTATTTATGAAATGGAAGAAAAGGCCAATTGTTTGTTTTCCTCCTGGGTCCACTAGGACAAAACGGGCCGTTAAAGTATGTCATTGTAACATTTATCAAGTGAGAAAACATCCCAATCTGCCACGATTAGCAAGCGGTAAACGTCAACCGGTCGGGGAAGGATCGAAGGAAATGCCTCGGGGGATCTCTTAGAAAGAGAAAGAAAGAAATGGCCTGAGACACCGGGGACCAAGGACGAACGAGCGCCTTTTAACCTTCTTCGTTCCGCGTCCTTGGGCCTTTTTCGCCATCTCAGATGGTTTTTATGGTCGCATAAAATCCCTTGCGAATGTTAAACGATTTTTAATACTTTCTACATTCTACAAGCAAAGAGGCTTCGCGGTCAAATTTTCCAACATTATTGGCCTTGAATTTTTCATCTCCTTTTCACTCGTAGTTCTATCGGATAATAAAACATAAATTAAAAACATAACAATTATTGAAATTCCATTATAACAACTAGTTTGTATTGATTTTCACGAAAGAGTGAAATAGTCCTAAGGGTGCGTTGTACAAAGTTGGTTTAAACTCAGTTCCTGAACCGTGTGCAAAAAATTTCCGTTTTTCAAATTGTCCTGAACCGCGTTCAAACGATGATCCTGGTTCAAATCTAAACGGCCGTCGAGCGTGGGTTAAACGGAGATCAGAGCTGAACATCTATTTCATAATAATATAGCCAGCACGTTATTAAAGGCGTGTTCTCATGATTCAACTTCGAAGTTCTTTTTACATGTTTCAATAAAAATGTATTAATTTTTGATTTGAAAGCCAATGTTCTTTCTAATATAATGTTCCAATTATCTTAATTTTGTGGTTCTAATAGGGACAGTAAGTCCAGCAGTCTGAATTTTTTGTGCTAGAACTTAACTTAGTTTATCTCGCATATCGTGTTATACTCATATCAAGTCGTGTATCATATAAACTTCGATTCCAATTGAGGCTTATTTTGGTTTTGTTTAGCTGTTTTACAAGCGAAAACATAAAAAACTAATTGAACTAAATCTGAACAACAAAACTTAAATTATAAGAACGTTAACAGAAACCTATTCATTAGGCCGAGAGGTTCATAAAATCATAAATTTTGTGGCAGAGACCTTAATTTTCCAATAATGGATCCGGTAATTTTCATTTCTTTGACAATAGAACTAAAACATTTTCCATCGTCCGTCTGTATTTCTTATATGTATAAGTAGTTGATTCTATAGGAAAGGAACTAATGCTTATGATAAAATTCTATAGGTTTTAGCATAATTTCTCATTACAGTTATGATAAATATGAACAACTTTTGTGTCAAAAACGCTGTATGGCAGTGCCTGGTAAACGTCTTAATTTTGTAGTAATAAATCGGGCAATTCAAAAGTTAAATAATACCTGTGATAAAATTCTAATAATTTCAGCATAAACTTCGATTCCAATTGAGGTTTATTTTGGGTTTGGTTAGCTATTTTACAAGCGAAAACATAAAAACTGATTGAACTAAATCTGAACAACAAAACTTAAATTATAAGGACGTTAACAGAACCTATTTTATCGCTAACGCGTAATAATTGGCCCTTTAACCTTACTCAATAGTTGTAGGATTTTCGAGTGACTTATGTTATTGCACTTATGATTCCAACTGCCTTCACTAATTAATCTGTAGCAGCTGATTAGTGCTCTGACCTTAGCCTCAATGTGTAGAGGTGTGGTATTGGTTATGATTTCAAGTGATTGGGTGGGTGTAGTTGAAAATGCTCTTGTCATCATCAAACAGCCTAGTCTTTGAAATGACCTTAATTTGTTAATATTCCCTTTATTTTCTAGACCTTTCCACTATACTAAAGCTACGAATATCTAGATAGAATATAGAATGCAGTGTATAACCATTTGACTACCCATGGTTTGAGACCCCATGTTTTACTGACAATTCTCCTACACTGTACCATAGATATTGTGCCTTTCCCGTACATATTATTAATATGACCTTTCCAATCAAGTTTCCTGTCAAGTGGCACACCAAGGAACGAACCAAGTCCCGGACCTCTTAGGGATGGGGTACGAGTCTACCCAGGCATTTAACCCCTCGAATCTTTGTCGCCCACCCTGCATAATATATATAACAGAAACCTATTCGTTATTAAACGAATTTCATTTGGATAATAGATGGATACAAGGGTAAATGTATGAATTTTCACAAATAAATGTAGATGAACAGACGACGAAGATTTTCTTGAAACGGTAGGTGTACAAAGGAAAGGTTTTTATAACCAACCAGGCCATTTTCAGGAATGAGACAATGATGGACTCTAATAGATTCAGAATGTCAATAAAAATTTTCTCCGACATCGTGGAAAGAAAAATTACGGAAAAAGTAAAAACATATAAATACTGAATAAAAGTCTACGGAAAGTGGTACAACAACCAATGTAAACAATGAATGAACACTAGCACTAGCTATAACCATAGAACGAGATTACAATCAATTCTGTCAACTAGTGGTTGAACTAGGATCAGTTGAACGATGGTCCCTTACAGATGTTGTCTTCCTTCTCTGAAATTATCGACGTTCCAGTGGATGGTGCAACGGGCCCTAAGTGACTTGAAAAGCCGAGCTTCACTTGGACTTGACCCAAACCAATGGACAAATCACGGAATACAAAATAAATAAATAAAATCGAGTTAAATTAGGGTTGCATTTTTTTATTAGAAAATTATGCGAGGAAAATATTTGCAGCGAGGTCGTTAACGAATTTAGTCTTTTTAGTCCTGTTTTTCTATCTTTCAGACGCATTTCGGCTTTTGGCGATATTCAATGGTTGGTCTGAGCGTTTCTCCCACATATATACATATCTTTGTTTTTAATTGTTGAATAGAGACACTTGAATTATTGTAAACATTTTGTATGCTAACGAGGAACCAGGGTTGTATTTATAATTATTACCCATTTTACCTTTTAAGAAAAAGAAGACGAAAATTACGAATTTTCCTTTGATCGGATGATCAACCTGAGCTAAAATCTACCAAAATGACCGCGTATCACAATTTTGGTCGTCAGGTAGATATATTTTCATAAAATTGGAATAGAAATTTTTTTTTGCCTGACAAAACGCCGATCGATGAAAAAAAATTTTGGATGAACATAAAAACGGGAGATTTTATAAAATCCGATCAGACTGAATTTAAAAACGTTCCAAATGAAATCAGATCGCAATTCCCGGGTTTACAGACAGCCTGTTGGTCAGCCAGCTTCAAAGTCTATTCAAAATAAATTTCTTTATAAACTGATCGTATCTTTGATTGGTTTCCGACAGTTGAGCCTGTTACGTTGATATGAACTTGGTTTATCGTCAATTTTGTTTTTAGAAGATAAGGTTTTTGTTTAATTAAAGAAAAAATAATACGTTAAAAGTAAATTAATTAAGGGTTGTTTTAATTGATATTTGAATGTTGTTTATTTCCTTTGTGTACAAAACGGTACTGGGGATCGCGAGCTGCGATTCCGGCCTTAAAGGGTTGGATTAAAGGGAGGAAAAGGGAGAAAGGTGGAGAGTAGAGTTGAAGAACCATGTTTCAAATAGAGATGGCAACTACCCCCTGAGAAATGTTTTCTAGACGGACTGTAGAGGAATGGACCAGGCAAACAGAAACCTTCCCATTGATCCGTGAGGAGGGAGGGCAAGGGAGTGAGGGAAATGCCAACCAATAGCACTGTCACTCTGGTTCTGATCTCCAACCCTGATACCTTCCCTTCTCACAGAGACCTCCCTGAGAAATCAATAAAAGAAAATTCTCTCCGGCGGTGGGGGGAATCTCTGCTAATCCTCGTATTCACAGCCTCCTAATAGCCCTTCCTCTCCCAACCTATGGCTTACATCTTTCGCCGACGGCACAAAATTGGCACCCCTTCTCGTTAAACCGGCTCCAAATCGGCCTTATACCGATATTTCGCCCCCACACGACTTAAGCCCGCGTCTTTTCAGATTCGAAAAAAATCCACCTCAGGACTGTGGTTGAGGTGTACGCTCCCTTACTCGGGAAACCACAATCGACAGTGGGACCTCAGCCGGTTTGTTTACTTTGTTCGATCGTGGTTTACTCCTCGGGATTAATCTCGGTTTGATCCGAGAAAAACCCCTTATCGTCTTTATTACTACAATTCTCAATTTATATAACGTTGAAGATGGGTAGATTTGTTGGTGAAATAGCTACAGAGTCTTTTGCCCCTCGTCTAACCAGAAAGGACTATTGTGCTCTTCCACCTTCAAGCTTTTTATTAGCCTCCTTATCTTGAGAGCACCTTAGAAATATCAAATTGAGACTTTCTTTACCCTGTATTGAAATCTTCCTATTAATTTTTTACACGAATACACAATACTACGGACATTGTCTCCCACTTATTGAAAGAAACCATACGCTATGTCTGCCACCCTCAATATTTACGCATATCGAATCGATAGCTCCCAATATAGATTTTTTATCGACCTTTAATTTTTTAAAAATTAATATAATACGCAACAAGGATTGCTTGAAAAGTTAATTAATGAACGGACAATTTGTTGGTGACGGGTAGCGTGAGGGTCGTTTCTTTGGCGAAGGTCTGTTTTTCGAAGCCCGAGGGGCTTTTTTACCCCGTTCATTTTATTTTTTTTTTAAGGCTTGAGCTTTCGTTAAGGATATTGCGTTTAACAATTAACTCTTTCATCTTCGCTTATACCAGTGGCAGATACTTTATTACACCATTACGACATAACTTATCGACTGGCTATTGAAGAATTTAGCAACTTATTAAACGTAAAATCCCCTTATTTTAACCTAACAAAGCAATAATGAAGGGACTTGGCTTTACAATCTACAAGGTTGCTTCAGCGACTCTTGTCTCTAATAACTGAAGCAGGAAATAAAAGGACAACAGGCCTGTTGCACTGAACAATTAAAGTCGCAAAAATATTGTGCTTTGTATTTAGAAAGATTTTGTTTCAATAGTATTATTAGTAGTATTTTAATGTCACATCAGTTTTTAAAGTAGTTAAAACTGCCAAAAAATGAATAGGGATATTTGTAATTTATTCTTATTTTATTAATTTTAATTAAATTAACCTATATATTTTTTCTAGTTGGATTAAACAAAATAGACAATACAAACCAAAAACAAACAAATGTTAAGCCTCATTTTTAATAACGGGTAGATTATTTAACATGAAGATTACTCATTTTGTAAACGAACACCTTTTTTCGTCTTTTCTCCATTTTAATCCAGTTGTATTCTCTTTAACCATGGAAAGACACCATCTTGAACTAGAAGTTCGCAAATTATTGTGAGAATGAGTCATCGAGGTTACCGACAATTGGATATCGCAGGGGAAGTTGGCGTTTCTCTGAATGTTGTCTCCCGGGCTTTGAACCGATTCAGAGAGACTGGAAGTACCAATAGGAGGCCTGATATCTCCGCGCATTATGATGTTAAGGGAGGACAGAAACATTGTCGTTGCTGCTAGGCGGAACCCTTTCCGTAGTGCCCGCTAGAATCTAAATGAAGTACAAGATGTTTTGGCAATACGATTCGTAATCGTTTGTGGAAAGTTAGCCTCACATCGTTTCCCCCTTGGAGGCGACCTGAAGCAACAGCCCCGCCACCAGCAACTCAGGATAATATGGTGCAGCGAGCGCCTAGAAGAGAACACCAATTGACGCCAAGGAGAACAAGGAATGCGTACAGTGCCCCAGTTCGTGCTACCTTAGTACAGTTCTGAGGAAGAGGTGCAATGGTCTGAGCTGGGATTTACACACATGATGTTTTAGCCAGGGCTTTATCAACATAAAAAATTCGTAATCGTTTGTGGGAAGTTGACCTCACATCGTATGCCCCTTTGAGACGACATGCAGATGATATTGCCAGCCACGGTAACTTAGGATAATATGGTGCAGCGAGCGCCTAGAAGAGAACACCAATTGGCGCCAAGAGCACAATGCCCCAGTTCGTGCTCCCTCAGTACAATTTCGAGGAGGACGTGCAATGGTCTGAGATGGGATTTACACTGGAGGACGAACTAGACTCCAAATTGTTGAAGGCAACCTCACCGGAATACATCCCTCAAACCAGGGATCTCATTGGCAGGGATTTTCGATGACAATGCCAGACCTCATAGAGGCAGAGTTGTTCATCAATGTTTAGAAAACACATCTGCCCCTTCCCCCCATTCTCTCCAAACCTCAATCCCATTGAACATATGTGGGATGCGTTGAAGTGAAGGCTTTTCGATCATCATCAGCAGCCTGTTGACCTGCAACAACTGAGTGCAGTAATGCAACATCTACGGAGTGAAATTCCTTATGAAATTAGTGACAACTTTATTAACATATGACTAACAGGTGCACAGAGGTTTTAGCTAACAGAGGAATACACGGTAATAATTGTTTAAAAAAACTTATTGTGTCCAACAAAGGAAATTATGCAATTAAAACCTTTTATTTGGTTATTTTTCAAAATCCGTTAATTAAATTTTCCTTCAGTAGAAAGTATAATAACTTCTAATAAATTTTAATGCAGTTTATCATAAAAATAAAATAAAATGGCAAGGTAATGTAAATGCTACAAAATTGGCAATATCCCTATTCAGTTTTGAGCAGTTTACATCAATTTAGATGTAAGGAGTACAAGATAAATCATTCAGTGTGTTAGTAAAGCGTTTCCTTAATAGAAAAATGATTTCCTGTTTGTACTACGTGTAAACGGCAATAAACAAGGATTTAAACATAAGTGCAAACATGAAAAACAGCCCAGAATGTCCCAAATTACCTCGGTTATGCGGTAAAAATAAAAAATGAATAAGGGAAAAGCTCGTCCATTGAGTAAAACGCGGGAATGAAACCGCACTCTGGGACGTTTAAAAGTTGATGGGCTTAGGAGCAGGAGCGGTTCAAAAGGCTCCCAGGATGGCCATCACGGAAAAGTCTGAATCATGCAGCAAACAATCTTATCCAGGCTGTCGCCCAATTTAATTCCAGCTCCAACTCTAAAAAAGTAAACAATTTTAACGGCCGACGAAACGGATCGACGAGTTTCCGGCCGCTTTAACTTGGGAATAATTAGCCCATCCGTTGATGACTGGTAGACAATGAACGCGGAATGAGTCGAGAGCCCGATCCGACGGCAACAGATGTTTCGGCTGCGATGGACCGAAATAAACCAGCCCCATCTGTTCGGCGACCTTTTCGTCGTTTGCACGCTGAAAAAATAAAGGAAAACGCCTCGGGGAGGTGAGGTGTGATGATGTTGAAGATTTCCGGGGTCGCCCTTTAAATTTGAGAGCTATCGCACCCCACGTTACTCATAATAAACCGTGGAATTTGATTACTTGACCCGGGTGCAACCCCAAAACACAATCATATGGAAGAACATCGGAAGAAGTCTGTCAATCATGTGCCTCAGTTTCCTTTCCATTTTGGCTGAATTTTCAGACAACGTGTTGCTTCATTCCGATCTTTTTCAGGCCCATTGAGCCTTCAGCACACACCACCTACCAAAAAACCGCTTAAACTTCTAACACGATTTTGTATCATACGTAAGGATCTGTCTTCGGTTTCTACAACTTATAATTTCTTATGAATACTTACTTCCAACAGTCTAATGAACAAATACGTTAGACGCATGGAAACGAGATAGAACTATTTTCTCGTCATTAACTGTCTAAATGAAAGTGTGTCTAATAAAGCGTTCGATGGGCGAAAAACTAGCAACAGTCATGCCCAGGAAGCATTTGCCCTGTTGGCAATTTAAGATATAATTGCTTGTTCGCCTGCTTAACTGGGTCGCCAGGAACATTGATTAGAAATCAACTTTTTTAACCATTCTTACCGAACGAAAATCGCAGATTTATTTTAATTCGGTTTTAAGGAGTAAAAACGTGATTAACTGAACTTATGGAGAGAAATATTGCTTTGAGAGAAATAAGCGCAAAAAGACACTATGTTCCAATCCAACATTTCTTCTGTTCATTGCTTGTTTTCAGATATAATTTTTTTCAAAACCCGGTGTCAGCATTTGTAAATATATGTACTATTCTAAAGTACTTGGGCATGGCTCTTGTAGCAAACCCCTGGTGTAAACCCCACGTCAAGAAAAAATAAGAAAAAACGTGGAAAGCTTAGCATTAAATTAAAGATACCGCTTATGGTGTCGAAAACCCGAAAGTCGCATGACAGACTGATAGGCCAACCAAAAATGTCCGTAATTAGCCAAGCTACTGATTTATTTATATGTAGTGGGGAGGGGGGTTAACTATCTCCTGGCAACGGTATATACAGGGTGGTGCATTTTTCGACGCACCATAGGAAAAACAGTGCTCCACCTACTTAAGTAGTCTCTGGTGCAATTTTCTGAATTTTCTAATTAAAACGAATTTATTTATTGATAATCGCTGGCAAACAGTTCAATAGGTCATCACTCAGGAGAAAATTGCACGGGTAACAATATTTCGGTGAAATATGGTCGTTCATCATTTTGGTCAGTCTATCCTCGCTGGATTGGCTGCCAGTATCGGCATTTCGCCATCTTCAGTGTGTTCCCATGATCGCTGTTATAGATTATCAGCCCTATCAGATGTAGAAATCTCACAATATGGCGGTGGTTTTAAGTTTTCTCAGGCAGAAAGATTTAAGCCAGATTTGCCTGGAAGGCACTTCTCAGTAGCTAACAGCTTCGATTCTGGTAGAAATGTGAAATTAGTTCGTTGAGGAAGCGAGATCGAGTGCTTCTTTTTGTGCGGACATATCAAGTCTGAACAAAATTGCTGTACGTTATACAAACATGTTGCGATATCATGTTAGTACAACTGAGAAATTATATTTAGCTAGTTGGTCGAGAACCATGATGTTCCATGGCATAAATAATTATTTATTCTGTTCATTTCGTGGCCAATCCTGAACAACCCCAATAAGTTATTTCTCAATCTGAGTCTCCATACAACGGACGATTTGATATGCACTATGTTAGATAAAAGTGGCTTGGTAGTCCTTTTAAGAAGGGGGTGCATTATTTTTCCTGGAGGCATAGTAGCCATTCGGTGATTTTGAGACATCAAATGAGATTATAAAATGAAAATAAATTATTTTCAAAAAAATTGTGTAACGACGACAGGATTAAGTAATCTTCAAAATTGAAATCGCTGTGGTTTGCTTTGTAAGTTCTTAGCTAATCAAACAAAAGGTAAAATAGTGGGGTAACTCGAAGCGTGCCGTCAATTGACACGAAAGGGCCCGTACCATTCAATTAGAATTTTTCCCAGCGGTCACGAACCCCCATTTCATAATTAGGAATAATCGTTGGATAATTACCGTCTGTGGGGGCGGCTATTTGTCGGGAGGATCCCGGTTTAGGAAGTGTCGTCCCGGGGGTGGGTGAGGCCGAGGGCGGAGGGTGAGTCCCCGTATAGTTCGGGTAGGTCCTGGAAAAGCCACTGACACACACCCTCACTAGATGCTTCCCACCTCGCCGACCTTCCCACAATCAAACACTAGTGGATTTACACGAGGGGGGAGGGACAAAGTGGAAAAACGTGACTCTCCAGCCAGGTGTAATTTCTTCCGTTGGGAAATTTTCATTTGGCCCATTTTTTTTAACTTTCTCGGACGTTTTCAAATGGAAACGAACATGAGATTACGATTACAAAATGTCTTTCTGCCCATTTTAAAAGTATCAGAACAGCCAATTATAGAGTTGAAGATTAATAAAAACAAATGAAATAATTCAACCTAACTCATTTTGGATGCAATTAACATCAAGGCAATGGCTCATTTGGATGTTAGGTTTACTAAATTCTTAAACGGAAAATATTATTAAAAAATATACTTTACAAATGCTGCGAGGACTTCTTTTAAACTCTATCTAACTACTATTTACAATATTTCACCTTTCATTCCTATCGCATATTGCTGATGTTAGCTAAACTTACACAGGACAGCAGCGCGTCCGATCGCTTAGCTATCTAGAAACATCTTTTTAATTTTTTTTAAATAGATAATAATTTTAAATATATTTGCAAGTAGGAAGACAGAAGGAATTGCAGTAAAAAAAATAATTATGGAGATGAAAAGTTCTATTTTGAAATTTTTACATAAATTCATCAAATGAGGATCAAAGGAGGAGGGATTTGACTTTTAACAAGCCATTACTAAACGGACTCATTTGGCGGGCGGAATAATCTCGTGCCGCGTTAAAAAATCCTCAGAATTACGGGATAATAGCAATTTTATTTTGCGGAATGACGAGAACGAGTGGAACGGGAGAGAAAAAAAGGCTCCCTTGAACCCGTCCAGGGAGAAGTAATTATTTTTGGAAACATCGGCTAACAACTCATTTTCTTCGTTATTCCTCCGAGAAGAAGTTTAATTACTTCATAATCTTTCAAAGCATTAAATATAAATGTTTGATACATTGCGTAATTGCCGCGAAAGTTATTTGTCGTTTCTGTCTTTGATCATAATAATTAATGGCTTAGGACTCACATTATAATAATGGCCCGTATGAAAGAAAATAACCAAAACATAATTACTCGTTGACAAAACCCAAAAAGCCACCCGGCCAGGCCATTCGAGGAAATATTTAGGGTAAACCAAAATAAACGTACCAATTAATCAGTAATCACAACTCTTTTTTTTGTTGATTCATAATACAGAATAATAACTTTCGAACGTTCCAAACGTAAAGTTCGAAAGTTATCTCCGGTTTAAAAGCAATCATACCAACAGTTTTAAAACTCAACTTTACATTCTAAATAGTAGATTAATATCAAAATCCAAGTCTAATCTTCCTGACAAATAATCCAAAGATTATCCGTTTTGAACACACAACTAAAGAGTAAGCAATTCGCCCGGAATGCGCTTTCTTCAGAGTAAAGCAAATGTCATCAAAAGTGAGTAAGTCGGAGTAAAAATAAAACCACTCGATATCGAAAAGGGTTCCTATTATTGAATCCAACAGGTGTCCTTTTCGCAAGAAGCGGTTGAAAATAATGGAGTAGTTTATTTTGGTCAAAATCCTTTTCGTCGGACAGAAATAAAGGCTAAAATGAAACAAATATACTCCCTTAGCCGTAGCAAACGAATTAATTGCCTATCGTTCAGCGCGAAAAATATGCCTGCTGAGGCTCGATAGGGTCAGCTACGTGACGGGGTTCCTCGCCAAACCGGGTCATCCTTTAGGGAGATGACACTGGGACGGTACCCCCAACCCCGGTGGCTGGATGGATAAGACCGAGGTCTGTCCCCGAACTGGCCAACACCAGGGGGTGGGTGATTCTGCCGGCAATTTATCATAAATTGCAAAAGCTGGAATTGCCGATGGACTGGGATAAGTGATACAACTCTGCAAAAGTACGTTCGTACATGTAAGGATTTAAGCCTAACAAATCCAAATCAATCAAGCGAATTACAATTAATTGTAAAAGATACTTCGTTTCACTCAGAATCATGACTATTTTAAGAAATTTGTGCCGTAAATGTGTAAAAAAAATGCAGTCAGGTAACTTTTACCTCAAAAAGATCTACCTGTCCTGTCACCCTGAACAATATCACTATTGTGAGATTTCTTCTGGAGGTTTGCGGGGTGGTGAACCAATAGTTCGGTCGTTTCCGATCATTTTGGCCCGTTTATCAACGCTTGGGATGTTAGACGCATTTCGGTTTTGAGTCATCTTCAGAAATAGGACTGTTCGTTCTTAGCCGAATTAAGTGGATTTTTTATAAATTTGTTTCGTTATTACATAAACCCACCATTAGAGTTGACAAAAAGGCGAAAATCTGAAAGCCTAAGCAGGCCAAAATAATCGGAATAAGCTCTACATTGAAAAGATTTACTTTTACAGAGAATAATAGAAGAACGAAGTTTATTGTCGATAGAATGTAAACTTAGTACCATTTGCAAGGTCATTTATCAGATCCATCTGACTTAGAGATTTGAACTCTGGGGTACTGAAAATCATCTAACCTAAAACAAATCCAAATATTTTAACCCAAACAATTTTTTTCGCATCATGGTCAATGATGCTTACTATGCCAATAATTTAATTCTGTAAAAAGTCCTTTAATATTGCTTTTATAAAAGATCTCGTTCAATCCACCCCCAGTCTGGTCTACCTTTCTCCAACCACAAAATCCACCAAACTGTCCGAGAAGGCTGAAACAAAACTGGTCCTAAATTTTAGCGGTAGGATATTTTTTATAATTTTCCGAAAGATTGGTATCCCTGGAAGGAGTAAAACGGGTGATTTTACTTCGCTATCACGCATACTCCACTTCGCTAATAATGAACTTAATTAAACATCGACAATTGGTGTGTTTCGCCGTCACAAAAATAAATCGGAAAATTTAGAAGGAAGCTCGGATGTTTGTTTACCTTTCGCTGTAAGGACAATAGAAGCTTTTTCTAAAGTGGATGCTGCATCATTTGAACGTCACATTTTTGCCAGAAAATGCACATAGGGGATGCAGGATAGGGAAAGCGATGAGGAGTTTGCCGTTGCCGTTTTCTTTATGACCGCAGGTAGTGTACGTGTACGGCACCAGAGAAAAAGAGCTGTAGGAAGAAGAAATCGCCTATCGAGTGGATTGCGTATTAAAGTATATTTTTATTTGAAATATAAGGCGTTTCAATGATCTTTATATATAGTATAGAAGGATGATAAATCAACTAAAATAAAGTGGAATGGTGAATAATATAAGATAAGTGAAAAGGAATGTTTTAATTTGTTTGGCAACTCATCACACAGCCAATGATTTAATGACTATTAAAAAAATGTGTACACTCTCTGTCCGCTGTTTTAATTGTAAGTGAGAAATTGCTGGAGTGGACGAACGGGTTTTGCGGGATGGAACGTTTAAGAGAAGTGTAATCCACCAGCTATGCAAAACAAGGTTCCAAGAATCAAGTTCGCCAATTAATGTCAGATAAACGTAACTTCGACTCGGCCGGTGAGCGTCCAAGCACAGGAAAGTGCGGACCTTTGTCGGGACTATAAAGCGTTTCACTTCACCGGTATATTTAAAAGGGACAAACGTGGAAATAATACGACCTCTCACGTTTTTCCTCCACCCCGGAGGAAATTTATCGGCGGAATTTCGTGGGCAATTTCCCGATTCCATCGGACAAAAGCGGGGGCGGAATAACAAAACAAATTAGCGTAGTTAGGCGCCTCGAGAGCAGGAAGTTTATTATTTACAACCGTTCACCGACGGGGCCCGGCCTCGTAAACCCAAACTGTATTATCTCGTTTTCCAACAAAATGTTTAATTAGTGAAAAGACCAGGGGGTTTTACATGCAAATTTTTTGCCAAGTCATGAAACCGAATGTCGGAACTTTTTCTCCGCGCCCGTAAATCCATTTCACCCCTGCGATGCCACCGACAAAACAAGTTTTACGCGTGTGAAAAAATTGTACATCTGCTTTCGCCAACGGTCTTGTGCAACGACTATTGTATCGATCAGCCGATTTAATCTCATCCCCCGAGTCTCATCCTATTCAATACAATTATTTGCTATTATTCAAACTAGCCAAAGCCGAACGAAAAATAACAAAAACATAAAATCTGCCCTTTTACGAACAATAAAAACGAGTAAAAACCTGCATACTCAACACAAATTTAAAACCGAAAATAACAATAAAACGTGATTAATATTACGAAATGGTCAAGCCAAGAAAGTAAATAAATATAGTTAAAAATTTCAATTAATTATTATTTTTAACTGAGAGCTTTTGGCTGAGATGAAAAAGCTAGTGTCACGAGCGAGATTCGAACCAACAAGTATGGATTAATATTGTTAAAAGTTATAATTTTAATTAAAGAATAAATCACACTAGATAAACTAGCAGATGTCAGGTGTTTTCACGCATACTAATTTGCTAACTGTGTTAAGTGGAAAAGGTTTATGACTGGAAACTAGCACGGCCAGGGTTCTGTTAACTATTGTCCCAATGTGCGATTTCAGTAATTATTTTAAGTATAAGTTGTGTTGATAATTTATAATGAAAGCGTTGAGAAAAAAAATCAAAACGGCAGAGACAAACACGTCAGGTTGAAAAAGAAATGATCAAAAGTATAGTCAAAGCAGGATAAAATTACATGAAACTATTTCATCCAATTTTAAAAGAATTTAGCAACTGCTGTTTTACTTATTTTTGGCAAAAAACTCAATGATCGTTATTAATCTTGAACAAAAACACACCAACCTTACTAGAAAGCATGTGACACATTTAACACAATACTACGGTAGCTTACTTAAATAATTGTATGAGCTTCAGTCTACCTTCTTGTTGGGCTTACTGTTTTAAATAAAGGATGTTCAGCATTGGTAATCCTAATCTGTTGTGTTTACATTATTTTATATATTAATTACGTCGTTTCCTTGTAGTAGCATGTCTATTGAAACTAATTCAACCTTAATAAAAACTGGCCAAGAAACGGTAGCCTCATTCAGTAGTGAGAATATTCATAAATGTCCAAGTATGAACAACGAGAATGAAAAAGGGGAAAGTCCACTTACAGTATAAAATAAATAATGAAATAAACTCCCTTGGATGTAGAAGGCTTGGCAAAACAATTCCCTACAAAAGGATGAAACAGAACGACCGTAACAATTAGGCTTAATTAAGTTTACCAATTATTCCGTACATTTTCGTAATTATCAACGTGCCGAATCGAGGGACGGACATTTCAAGCATTTGCGAACAAGAAGTTCACTTTAAGCACGTATTAGGCTTGGAAAAATATTCCAGACTTGGAAAAACATTTTAACCTACAAAAATTAACCATAAAAAAGTTCTAAGTGGGTTTTAATCCGAGCCAATAAATGAAAATTAACATTATTGGGTAAATTAATTGTATGCTACACTTTTACGAGTACGACCTAAATTTAACAAATTGGCAATCGTCTATTGGACATTGCCTTCCCTAATCCATGTTGTCCACAACCCTCAACACTAGCTCAACATATACAAGGAAATTTTGGCATTGGGAAATTTCTAACTTATAAAAGTATGTTATATCAGCGAATAAATCGTGTTATTCCTAATTGTATCGAGAGAAATTAGGGAAAAAAACATTTAAAACTGTTTTCGCTGTTTTTCTGTCAGGAGGTATTTTGCCGTCTTCATTGGAAATATAACTCCAATAATATAAATATCCACTCCACAGTCCTCAAGAAAAAAAATCTCACGATTTTAAAATCCTTAATATTTTCTTCTGTTTTTAGGGTACCCTGGAATTCTGAAGCATGCTGCAGATCGTGTAAATGTCAACATTGTGGATGGTAACAAACAGGTAAATCATTTATATTTAAACATCTTAGTTCGTTGTATACACGATATAAAAATTGCTAAGGAAGGTTTATGGTGATTTACTTTATGTGAATAATTGTGGAAAAGGTACAAAGACTGAAAGAATAGTGGATATCTCGGTTTGGGTCTAAAAATCCCCCAGGGTTCAAATCGGCAATATGGATTGCGTATTGAAGTCTATTTGTATTTGAAATCTCACGTGTTTCGGCATAGGGAGGGGAAAGGGGATAGTGAGAGTGAAAAAGAGAGAGGATTGCGTAAGCAGACGCAGGAGATCGATATGAGAGGGTGAGGGGTGACTCATCAGCAACCCCCCATTCGCCCTGTGCGTGCTGTAGGACTGGTTAACCTTTCTGTAACACCCTCTCCAACGGAACTCTGCCATTTCCTCGTAGGAGAAGACGCTTCTGAGCGACAATGGAAGCTCGGCGGGATGCATGCAAATTTAACTCGTAACAAATGACATTAGACAAAATATACTATCACAGCACACACTACTGTTGTTTAGGTTTAACGAGGGGGGCGGTTCTTCAGCACAGGTGAAGAACGCATAAATCACACGATAATCCAACCATAGATACCTCAATTCGTTAACAACATGTAAACGGGAGTTTTTTAAAAGTAAGAAAGTATCATAATCCCAATCATTTTAACGTCAGGTCCCAGTTGATACATTTCATCAGTAGTTAGTAAATCTTATAAGTTTGAAATTTTTACTGTCTTTATTACGGCAGCATTGAAGCATTATTACCACTGCCCACACTGTTATTTGTTAATTCAGTATCGCAGATTTTGAAGAGGAGAAATTCAGCTGTCTTAGGAGTTCATAGCTTTCCTTTTGGATTAAAATTGTAAACAAATTTACCAGTTTTCGTGGTCCGCTTGACCAATTAGTATCATTCAATTAAGGTTTTCCTAAACACTCATTTTTCCAATAAGAAAAAATAAAAAATCTGAATTAGCATTTCTGCAATTCTTCATATAAAAAAAACAAAACAAAGAACTTTCGTTTCTCATTTCGACGACACGGTAGGCTAGCAAAAGACCTTTGGCTTTGTTTACAATGTTTCAATTAAGGTTTTTAGTTGAGATAAAAAAAGTCAGTGTCACGAGCGGGATTCGAACCCACGATCTTCGGCTAGATACGCTGCTCTACCACTTGAGCTATCGTGACTTCGATCCACTCGGACACTAACTTCCCATCTCAACCGCACCTTTTGAATTTTCCCTCCTTTTTGCCATTTTTCGAATCCCGCTCGTGTCACGGACTTTTTTATCTCAACTAAAAACCTTAATTAATTGAAAAATATTAATTGGTCAAGCGGACCACGAAAACTAGTGAATTTAATAAGTTAAAATGAAGTATACCTTCACTAAAGCTCTCCGTGGCCATTTCATTTGTCGCCGAGAATTAATTACACGACATTTGAAAAAGATCGAAGTGACGATAGCTCAAGTGGTAGAGCAGCGGCGTATCTAGCCGAAGATCGTGGGTTCGAATCCCGCTCGTGACACTGACTTTTTTTATCTCAACTAAAAACCTTAATTGAAAGATTGTAAACAAAGCAAAGGTCTTTTGCCAGCCTACCGTGTCGTAAAGATGAGAAACGAAAGTTCGTTGTTTTTTATGTTAAGAAGTGCTAATTCAGATTTTTTATAGTTTTCCTATGGGAAAATGAGTGTTAGCGTGTAACCATGTTCGTTAATCCGTTGTTAACATGTTAATCACAAAGAATTACAGTATAAGTCGAGTTGATCTTTCGGGATGGATCGACACTTCGCCCGGAGCGGTTCACTAATCGGGTAAAACGTTAATATCCCGTAGTTAATAGGTTTGCGTTTCCACGCTCTGGCTCGAACGGCTATTCTGCAAAAATGGTGAAAATCGAAATTGAGTTTTATATACGAAATGATAGTCAGCATAACAAAACATTTGCCAAAAATGCTAGTTTCTACTTTTACATTTTATTTATTTTTTTAATCTTAGCACATATTACAAGAACTTCGAAGGCTCTTTTCTGAAGGAGTCGTGTTGTGTGTTCACAGTTTGAGGTCGCCATCGGAATACGTTATACACTTAAATCCTTCTAAGTTGGGATTTGAAAGTTTGCCCACATCTCGCTTTCCCGCTTGCTTGGAGCGAAACTTTATCTACCTCATACAACTCTTTCCCAGAACTAAGAATGAATTTTACCAAGTGTCGGCCCCCCGGCAGGGCTCAGATAGAGTTTGACGGACATTGGTTATCTCTCGCAGGCACGATAACGGCCTAAACAATGAAATGCCAACAAACTTGGCCGGACTACGCCAACGCGCCTCTTTATCGCTTTTCAAAAAAAAAAAAAAAAAAAAAAATGGATAGATGGAGAGATTTACCGTTCATTACGATAAAAAATAGGCGAGATGAAAATATTAAAAAACGAAAATTTCAACTCCTCCCACCAAAAAAAAAAAAAAAAAAAAATGGGGAAGCCGTGATATATTATTTCCTCAAAACAAGAAAAAACTGTCCAGAAATGCTCCATTTCCAGAAGACCTTTACGCAATTATTATCCTAAGAGTTGAAAGTTCTTCTCTAGATTAAATAAAAAGTTCAATGTAAAAAAACATAAAATTTTGACATTTTCCAGCCAGTAGCATACATAAATTAAGTGACCTTATCAAATTGCCAAATGAGTTCATCTTATGACTAACTAGCTACATTAAAATCATGTAATTAATGTTAAAGCGTACATAAACTAGAATCAATAGAGATGCGGCCAAACCGGGGCAATCGAGCGATAATTGAAAGCAAGTCTGAAATTAATTCCAAAATCCTTTCATTCGGCCGTATAAAAGTTTTTATAGGGAGCACTCCCGAAATTTTAACAATTTGCACATTCAAACTTGAGATTTAAACCGACTAAATCATCGATTTTGAAATTATGGGTATTTCAATTTTTACTAGTCTCATCCAGCTTTCGCACTTCTGTGGTAGTTGCAAATTATTTACAAAATATATATTTACAAACAAATATTTTATATATGTATATTTAAGAGATCTATTTTATTAAGAGAATGTATTCGACGATTTATAAAAGTTTAAGACATGGTTTAAACATACATTTGGCACAAAATAAATAAATAAATGTGTAGAGGTTAGTGATCGTTAATCGATAGTTATTCAGATATCGTGAGATGCGGTCGGGTGTGATGTAGGTTTCAGAAAAACATTTTCTTTATCGTGCCAACGTTTCGATCTTTTATTGAGATCATCTTCAGGGCATGGGATTTACAAACAATGTTTACATTTAACAAATACATTTAGGATGTGGAAAAGTGAATTTATACAATGCAAAATATATTTTATATTTGAACAAAGTATTTCTACTCACTCAGTGTTTGTCTTCTGTGCAATTGTGCCATCCTTGCGTGTCGTGTTGAGAGTGCCAGTGAGATTTTGCTGTTTTATGTTTATATATGTTTGGTTTTGAAGGGGTGGGGAAGGAAGTCGGTATATAAAAGACAATTTTGTGTAAGGCGTCGGCGTGCCACTTTGAGTGAGTAGAAATACTTTGAATGAATATAAAAAATATATTTTGCATTGTATAAATTCACTTTTCCACATCCTAAATGTATTTGTTAAATGTAAACATTGTTTGTAAATCCCAGGCCCTGAAGATGATCTCAATAAAAGATCGAAACGTTGGTACGATAAAGAAAATGTTTTTCTGAAACCTACATCACACCCGACCGCATTTCACGATATCTGAATAACTAAATAAATAAACAGGAGTTTTCGATTACTATATCTCTATCGATAGGTTGAAAAATTCCAAGATCTCCGTGGTTGAAAACTTTTATTCAATTTATTAAATTACAGGGACGTTTCGCGCTCCTGGCCAATCATCAGAAACTAAACTTAGAAAAATCTCATGGTATAATTCACATTCTGAAGGCACACCCATCAGTATTTTCTAATTTTTCAAATAAAAGTATTTATAAAAAATTGGAAATTACTGATGTGTGTGCCATCAGATTGTGAATTATACCATGAGATTTCTCTATGTTTAGTTTCTGATGATGGGCCAGGAGCGCGAAACGTCCATGTAATTTACTAAATTGAATAAAATTTTCAACCACGGAGATCTTGGAATTGTTCAACCTATCAATAGAGAAGATATGAACCGTGGAGTTGTTAATATATAAAATAAGATGATTACTGTGTCAATGAATTACAACAGTTTTCTCTGTTGCAATAATTAATATTGGTAAAAGAACGAAATTAAGCTTTTGGGGACAAGAGAAATGGTATAATTAACTAACTCTGATAATGACTTCTGCTATTTTATTTCAGACCAATCAAGGCTGCTTTCTTATGCCTCAAATCTCAATCAAAAACCGTACACTTTTACAATTTTAGTTTGTATTATACGAATACACAATGTTCCGACTCACAATTTGACAATAGCAAGCGCCATTTGGCCAAAACGTCGACAGTCCTTTAAAATCATTCGAAGATCTGTTAGTTTTAACTTTTACAGATCAAAACTTTAAGGAGGTCAAAGTTTTAGTAATAGCCAATAATCCTTTTGCCAAGGCCGGAGAAGGAAATAAGGACGGCAGCTGTAAGAGTCATGTGTTCTATAGGTAGTTAGAGTATAAAAAAAATTTTTCCAATTAACACTATTACGATTCGCATAGAAGATGCCGGGCAGAATTGAATAAGAACTACAAAAATCAACATCTTCCAAATAAATTGTTAATAGGCAGACTTTAAGTTGTCGAAACGATAGTTTTTCCTTTAAATTTTGAATGAACATCTGTACATATAAAATAAGACTTTTTTTTTGTATATTTTGTGTTTATCATTTTTGTCTTAATTTGTTTCTTTATTAAATTTAATAAAAACAATAGAATATGAATAAAGGAAGGAAACCTGTATTTTCTTCTATTACGAAATTCGAATGATTTTCTTTTAGAACATTCCCATTGTCAACAAATCGAAAAGGACTTAACTGTCTAAATATATAATGGAATGAATTTGTAAAGATAAAGATTTTATATTTAATTGAAACAACTATGTAGGACTACATTGTCAAGATCTGTAAATGGTTTCCTTGCCCAATTTTAACCGTGCGACAAAGGAAAAGGAATAATTTTACCCCTTTAAACTCGAGTGAACAGTTTCTTGTCACACGATTTTCTAATTCGTTGATATTATTATAAAGAAAACGGCCTTTGATCAAATTTGGGATTTTCGTTTGATCACCAGCAGTTAAAATAACACATCCTTAAGGCTTAAGATAATTATATAAATTTAAAATATATCTAAAACGATTGACGTGAAAAGATGCATTTTCGTGGCCAAGTCCCTGGGCCAAGGTTGATTGTAGTGGGCGTGTTTGTGTGAGCGAGTCGGGAGTTTGTGTGTATTTCTAGGGCCAGATGTGCATCGCCCAAACACCCGGTCCCGACGTCGCCGGAAGTCGAGGCGCATTTGTTCAGGAAGTACCGCCGGCGGCCTGGGCCCGTACGTATTCGCTTTGTTTTTCATGCCACTTTTCCGACTAGGCATGCTTCAAGACCACGACCAAACAGAACTTGATCTCGGATTTAGACAGATGTTTAATGCTGTCCATATAGTGGATGAATGTACAAAGTAAAGTTGCACCAATGATGAATTTTTTTTTACTTATTCATGGCACCCTTGCAAGGAGGTGAACCTTCCGTTTCTCATCATTCTGCTTGCCTAAGTTCGTTGATATGTCAGGCATAAATCGGTACTTTACCACCAAAACAAAAAGACCTTGCAGACCTGGTGAGAAACGAGCAACCTGTTGGTTTTGTTAGAAAATCAAGTAATATATATTAAAAATGTAGTCTTAAAAAGTAAACAAAGTATTAAACAGCATACAGTTAAAACAAAGCTTTTGCTATAACTGTCATGATTTTCGTTAGGCCTGCCTTAAGTTACTTAGTTTAATATGACGTTGATACACTCAATTTCGCTACTTACTCCCAGAAAAAAAACTTCTGCAGGCTACTTATCTTGAATTATTGTTGAACACTAGTGTATGCTTAGTTAAATAATCCTATTTCTAAACAATTTTTTTCGGATCATTTTAAGCCCAATTTTGAGGAATTTATTTATGTTTAAATTTAAGCTGTAAGTTCTAATATCGAAAGGACAATATAATACAGATACGAAGTAACAATGGATCTCCAATATTATTAGTGATCATTTTCAATTGTAATTACCTAATAAAAAACTGCCAGGGAAGAAGCCAGATAGAGAGAATGATCTATATGATCACAATTTTTTTATAGGTAGATTTTATTTCATGCTAGCTCACTATCACCTTTTTTAAATTTAAATGTGTTACTATACATGATCGTATACTACACATGATTAATTAAACAATTCCGTGTCACGAGCGGGATTCGAACCCACGACCTTCGGCTAGATACGCCCGCTGCTCTACCACAACTTCCCATCTCAACACCACCCTTTGAATTTTCCCTCCTTTTTACCATTTTTCAACTAAACTTAACTAAAAACCTTAATTGGTCAAGCGGACCATGAAAACTAGTGAACTAGCACTAATGTCAGCCCAGCATCGGTAGAACACGTGTTTTGAGGAGCCAGCCATTGCTGGCACTCAATATGTAATGATTGTCAGGGAGGTCCCGAAGTTGAACGGACGTGGCGGCTTGTCATGTGGGAATGAGTGGAGAGGGCTGGAGCAGTATGGTTAGGTTGGTTCGAAAAGTTGGTTTGGAATTTGGGCCAGATCAGTTCGTTGACAAAAAAAATGTTGATGTCTTTGTAAATAGTGAGGTTAGTGATAAAATAAGGTGCTTTGACAATTTGTCTAAGGACTTCCGATTGGAAGACTGGATGCGCTGGAATCAACTATGTCGCTCAGCATAAAACTGTCGACAATACAGATCCAAAACAGCACACAAAATCACAATAGGTATTTAATTTATTTGAAACTATATATTAACCTTTTAAATTATTACTTAAAGTGTCAAAACCATGAGAAAATAAAATTTATAATTGACCTCACCCCTCTTCACTTGTTAATACATACAAAAGTATAAACTTTATCTGCTAAGAACTAGCCTGGCGTGCTGGAAATCCACTAGCTAGTTTGCACCAAATATCCACAATTTCAATTTTAAAAAAATTCTGCTCTGGTTTGGGGGTGTACTGAATTTGTGTCAGGTTGATGCAGTATGGCGAAGCAGAAAGGGATCGTTCTCACGTCTGATCCAAGATCAGCCCCAGACGTTATTTCAGTACCGAGTTTTACTTGTTGGTTTAACGAACGTAAACCCGTAAAAGAGATGAACCTAATAATAAGACAAGGTTTTTTCAGTAGAGAACATGATCGGAATTTAATTTAGAAAGAGAAAGCGACTGATTTTGTGCAATTGTGAGGATATAAAAAACAAAAAAAAACAATCAATTTAACACTATTGTCTAGTTGGTCCATTATACAAATACCGACGAAAGTTGAAAAATTCACAAAAACAAATTTCAAAAAGAAAATCCAAGAGACAAAATTTACAATCGTAAGCATGAATGCAAAGTTACATCTGACATGTCAATCAAGATTTTCATGTATTGGAAAATAATTAGTTGATCAATTCTCCTCCTATTGATTGCATTGACTTTTAGCCGTATTTGATACAGGATTCAACAAATATAAATTTCTTTTTGAAAGAAAAAAACTCATCAGTGTTAAAATATCCCTCCACCTCCGATCGTTCTGTTCCAAAGAGTGTAAAGAGAGGGGAACCGTTTTCCTTTCGCTGTTTAACTTGAAAGGGATGATAAAAGCGGACTAATGATGATGGTGACCTTTTTCATAAATTTTTAAACAGTATGCTTGAGACGATTAAAAAGAGAGAGCCTTTTCTACAAGTAAATGAGAAATGTTGTGCTCAAAATCCTCCATTTAGAATATACATTCTCATTTACTCTTTACTTTTTATTCTCATTCGGTTTTTAGTTCCAACTCGTTTAAAGTTTTCTTTACGATAACTGAAACTACCGTTAATAATGAATATCTGATAATTTAAAATTTTAAGCCAATGTACGATTTTACGCGAGCATTTAAATGATGCTGTATTCCTTGTTGTCTACTTATAATATTCCCCTAATTCGTCGTGGAATTTGACCATATTTTAATTGTTATTGTTCGACGGTTAGGTTGCGGAGAAGCACATTAGTCCGTGAGCAGGTGTTGGGGTTTCATCTATTTCATTGTAAAATCTATCCACTACTATACTGTAATGCCGAATGTGTCTGCAATGTCCGTCTTGAAACTTTAGATTTTTCCATTCACTAGTTTTCGAGGTCCGCTTGACCAATTATTATCATTCAATTAATTAAGGTTTTTAGTTGAGATAAAAAAGTCAGTACCACGAGCGGGATTCGAACCCACGATCTTCGGCTTGATACGCCGCTACTCTACCACTTGAGGTTTAGTCACGATAGGTCAAGTGGTAGAGTAGCGTCGTATCAAGCCGAAGGTCGTGGGTTCGAATCCCGCTCGTGATACTGACTTTTTATCTCAACTAAAAATCTTTAGATTTTTTTTTGTTCTCTGGTTTCTCTCTTGAATACTGAAATTGTCTTTGCTTTCAAAACTCTCAAGAAAATTTCTCGATGGTTTGTTACCAGTGAGTGATTCCAGTTTTTCTTACTCTCACACCCTTCTAAGATGCCAAATTTTTTCCGCCTACTTTTATGCGTTAGTTTCTATTTTATCTAAGTTCCAAGTTTGTTAAAGCGTTTGCAATACGAACCAGTGATAAAAATAGAAAGTAATAACAGTTCATACAAATTTCAAAACAATTTAAGACGAGCTTTATCATATAAGCAGTTTTTTTTCTTTTTTTCTCCACAAGGTAAGAGAATACGGCCGGCGTTAAGACGTCACTTGGAAATGCACATTGTACAGAATAATCTGTGCGGTGTAGTCATAACGGTAGATATCTTTTCTCTGAAATCGAGGACGTCGAAAAGTGTTAATTTTGTAAACAACCCGTTGTGTCACAAGACGGTAAACGACAGCTTGCAGTTGACGAATTCCTTGAAAACGCTCACTGCTATCTTGCTTGGTGCTCGTCAAGGGAAAGATTTTATATTAAGTTATAAAAAACTTTTATATTGTGAAATAAGGAAAGCCCCGGAATGAACATGATCTTTCCAGGAGGAAAAATTTTTACTATTTGTAAATCGGCTTCTGATATAAGGGGTTTATTAGAGGAGGCCGCAATTTCCTCGGCGGAATTGAGCGCCCGGCCATTGGGGTTAAGCACATAATGTGCTCTTATTATCGTCGGAAAGCATCTGGGCTGTGGGAGCAAAGAGAATTGGGAACGGAGGCCCGGCCGAGATAGCCCATACCTTTACCTGCTTATTTACCAATTATTATACATAAATCCATATGTAATTTCCTGGAGTGAGTTTGATTTATATCCGGCGTTGTCCGGTGGCGTGATGCCCGGCCGGAACACGCTTCGAGATCTGCAGGGCTAAATTTCAATATGGCTGGACGCCACAAATTCTATAAAAATTGTATAACCATAAACCTCACAACCCCGTACAATATTATTCATTTACTAGTAAGTACATAAACTAAGGGACTCTTCTTCCCCTTTCTTCTTGTACATAAACATTTGTAAAATTTGATACTTTTCCTTATTTACTGATATGTTATCCGGATTCAGCCATCGGCGAGGTTGAGCGAGGCCTTCGATTTTTTCAAAATACAATTTTAACAATTCCTTGTTTGTACATATTTGAGTGTGTGATGTATAAGTTTAAATTAAGAGTGAAACAGCTAAAGATGTATAAAGGAGAATTGTGACAAATGATTATTCAGAAATCATGAGATGCGGTCTGGTGAGATATAACTTTCAACATTTTCTTTAACGTGCCAACGTTTCGATCTTTATTGAGATCATGTTCAGGGCCTGGGATTTACAAACATTGTTTAAATTTACAAATACATGTAGGATGTGGAAAAAAGGAAATTTATACAATGCAAAAAAATATATTTTTTATATTAAATCCAAGTATTTCTACCCACACGAAGTGTTTGTTTTCTGCGTAATTGTGCCATTCTTGCGTGTCGTTTTGAGAGTGCCAGTGAGATATTGATGTTTTATGTTTATATACGTTGGATTTTGAAGGGGTGCGGAAGGAAGTCGGTATATATAAGTATCCTTATACAAAAATGTCTTTTTATATCTCACTGGCACTCTCAATACGACACGCAAGAATGACACTATTACGCAGAAAACAAACACATCCTACATGTATTTGTTAAATGTAAAACAAAACGTTGGCACGATAAAGAAACTGTTTTTCTGAAATCTACATCACACCAGACCGCATCTCACGATGATTTCCGAATAATCATCTACAAACGGTCATCAATCACCACACATTGTGACAAATTATTACCTGAGAGATTAAACTTCAAAAGTTGTGACAAGACCATAAAATAAATAAAATACCAATCCATAAATAAAACATAATACCAGATCAAATTTCAAAAATGCCAGAAAAGAGTTTTCAGGGCAGAATCAAATTGTACCCGTTAACCTTAGCATTCTATTCTTTTGAAAAATTTTTAACCGGTAATGCTAGAAAGATACAGATTAAATTATAAGAAAGGATGTAACAATGACATGTATTTATTTGACGAATGTTAACAAGTTGTATTGGTTTAGCAAAATAATATTTCCTGATTCTTGATTCTTAAAGAATTTAACTGCTATTCTAAAACATGTTAATCGTTTTTCAGAATAACCCTTTGAGAATGTGAAAAAATCGTTTATTGTCACGTGGATCTAAGATATTCGTAGATTAACAGCCTATGATTGTTTTGAGCTTGGTCTTTTCTGATCAGTCGCTGTTGGACTGATCGATACTGATCACTACACTGGGTCTTGCTGGTTTGGAGGAACTACGTTCAGTAATAACCAAAACCAGTAAAAATAAACAAGTAAAATTATCAATGAGGATCAATACCTACAACATGAGTTCACACAATCGCAGATCAAACAATACCTCAATATTCCTGACACAATTTTCACCAATGGACAAAAGGGACTTAACTGAGGAAACCGACCTTAATACAATCCAATTTATTTATTTTATCTTTTGCGCTTTCATGGCATTTTCCCGTTCGATTTAAGCCTAGTAAACAAGACTGTTTTTGGAAGCTTGTTATTTCAAGTTGATTGTTGATAGCTTTTTCACAAAACTCTTTTCTTTTTTTCTCACAAAACTTTTTTTGTTATTGTATATCACGTAGTTTTAAAAGTAGTTTTGTAAGAAGATAATTTTTTTAATTGGTGACCGCATTACACACGTTTGTCACCTCTGACTTCCTCTGAGTATTATTACGGGCCCTGGGGGCGCGTAGGGAGGCTCGTGCGGTTTGGGTCGCCCACGGTAACTATTACGGTTCCACCCCTCGACACCATTGTTTACCGGGGGTCGTAGTGAGTAAAACCGACCTGTTTGGGACTACACTTCAATCCCGAGTGTTTGAAGGGGATTTCCTTTATTAAGTGATTCCCGACCCTTGAACCAATTAGGAGGACTAAATGATCTAATGAGCGGATGATCAGGTGGATCGTGCGTTATCGGGCTGATTTTCTCCGGGCGGGCGGACTTCGTTCGCCTCCTGAGGAAACCGTTTCGTCGAACGTCGACTAAACGGTCGAGTTGACCGTGGCCAATCTCGCACTTTCCCCCATCGGAGGATCGATAATCCGATTTCGGATTCAAGCCTCCCCCCCTGGAAAGCGTGGAGGGGGATGAAACCGACACAGCATCGCACACGCAGAGGCCGGGCGTGGATCGTAAATCGGTTTAGCCGCCGGGTTTTTTTTGCCTTTTCCTACCCGGCATCATCGGGAGTTAAGTTGCAAAAATTATAAATAGATAAGTCGCTATACAGAAGAGAAAAAAAGTGGAATCTGAGCTTCGGGAGAAAACATTGTGACGACTCCTTTTAGCCCAAGGATGACTTTAAATAGACCGAAACGCGGCAGGAAATCGAGTTTCAAACCTGTAATGTCGAAATGGGGTGATTTACCGTCGTAAACGACCTTCGGCCCGTGCAAGGACTTTAAAATTCCTCTTGGATGTTTATTTATATCGACGATTTGCCGTTTATATCATAAAAAAAGCTATATTAACACATAAAAAAACAAGTAGATGTAGATGTCGCAATAAATTGAAAAATAAATAGAACGGGAGTTTAAAAATTAAACAAACTAATCATTTATAAAGACATGTTGCTACGAAAACTTGACGATAAAGATATGACGAACCGGAGACGAATAAAAGTTTCGAGTCAGTTTTTAATATTACTCAGAAGATTTTGTAATAGGTACGCAAAAAAATTCTGCACTTAATTTTATTTGTAATTGTTTACACTGTGAGTATACTTTAACTTTGAAACAGTTAATAGTTCAAAAATGAGAAAAATTAAAAAAAGAATTTTTTAATGGTGGACAAAATAAAAAAATCAAGTGGGCTGAATTTTATGCCTGTCATTGTATATATATTATCGATAAAATATGTCGTGCAATCATAAAAAATTTTACTCTTAATATTTTAAACTGTTTTTCTCTTTGAGTATACTGTAATTATTTACACTGTGTAACAGTTAAAATACGATAAAAATCAAAATTAGAATTTTTTTATGGTTGATAAAAAACCCAAGTGGGCGGAATTTCGAGCTGAAAATATATAAAATCCCTACTTGAGGGGGTTTTGTTTTATTGTTTGTTAATATATTTTATGTTGTGTACAATGAGATATTTGTATAAGTGTATACTTAATGGCTAGAAAAAATAAGTGTGATAAATTGAGTAGTAATTGTTGAAAAGTAGACTCGGAAAAATCCAAAGATTAATCGAACAAAATGATTGAAAATTTGGTTATCAATTTAAAAAAAAATATATATATACATACTAAACTAAAAAACATGTAGTCTGACAGACACATACTGGCTATTTACTATGTACTTTGCAAAGTGCATGCTACTAACGTTTTGATTTAAAAAAAAAAGTCATCGAGCTATTTTTATTAAGATAATTTAGACCAAAAATAACGTTCCTAACCCCGCAAAACTTTAGAATATTTCACGATATCTTTCAAATCAGTCCCGCGGTGATTTGACCGTACATAAATACGATAATTTGAATATAAACGATGATTAAAAACAATAAAAGCCTAAGTGATAGTGAAATCAAAACGTTAGACAAAAGAAATAGGATAGATTAGTAATGATGGAGGGTTATTTGTATAGATAAATAGGCGGATATGACCAATGAATGGAAATAGGGCTGAGAGGCAGTAAGTTAATTCAAGTGCACGCTCTCCGCGAGTCGGCCTCCTCGGCAAGAAGAAAGTGAAAGTGTTAATAAAAGGAAAATCGAGGGAAAGTGTGTAAGAAGAGGTGAAGGGCCTTTGGCCGGGGGCCAGGGGTGCGGATAGCCCTGCTGGGAGGTGGCCAACAACCCTCTAACCAACCCTCCACCCCCTGACGAACGATTAATCCGACATTTTCACCGGGGGCGGCTTTCACCTCCGCTCGCCCTCTCGAGCACGGCGACTTTTCATTTCGACCGTGAATTATCCCTCGGGATTTTTCGCCGATCCCCGAGGCCGAATATATTACCGATCGTCGTCGGCGCCGCCCCCGGAGGCGGATAATAAAACCGGGGCGGTTTCAATATGGGGCCCGACCGGAGGATGGGAAGAGGGATCTCGTCGGTTCAAGAATTCCGATTAAATTTCTAATGCCCCTAATTCCTTGAGAATCGATAAAAATATAAATGTTGACGTTGAAAAGCTCGAGACAATTCTAAGTTGCCGACAGAATAAAAAACGAAGGACTAAATATTTTCTGTATCCCTGAACATCCCGCTGAAACGTTCTCTCCTTGCTTTCAGTACGATATTTATACCCAATTTTCAAAACGTGAAGAAATTGAAAAATGTCATACGAAAAAACCAACGACATTATGCCGACAGGACAAAAAATTCCCCAAAATATCAGTTCAACCGAACAAACATCGCAAGATTTTGATTGGTATTCCTTTTTAAACCAATTTGGTTAAACAAAGAATTTTTCAGATCATTCATTTGATCATCAAAAATTTTAGTTTGGTCGTTTCCGATCATCAGGTCTGCTTGCCTCTATCCTTGCTATTTCTGTCTATCAGACGCAATCATGCATCTCGCCATCTTCATTGGTTTGATTATTTGTTATTTTACCTAGTCCTTTTTATCTTTCATACATCAGTGAACGGTGAAAGGGGTGTCTTTGAAAAATATATACGGCTGCACGGGGAAAAACATAGACCAACCACCGAAAAAGGCGAAAACCCGAAATCTGGCGGAATTAACAGCGAGACTAGGAAGACCAAAATTACGGCTCACAGTAAATGTTCTAAAATAAATTATATATCTTGATATTTCAATGCACCGGAATAGCTGTAAATTTGTAAGAACATTTTTGCCCTGTAGGTTTCAGAAAATCATTTTCTTTATCGTGCCAACGTTTCGATCTTTATTGAGATCATCTTCAGGGCCTAATATTTTTTATATTCAATCAATATGGCAGAAATACTTTAATTGAATATAAAAAATATCTTTTTTCATTGTATAAATTCACTTTTTCCACATCCTACATGTATTTGTTAAATTTAAACAATGTTTATAAATCCCAGGCTCTGAAGATGATCTCAATAAAGGTCGAAACTTTGGCACGATAAAGAAAATGTTTTTCTGAAACCTACATCACACCAGACCGCATCTCACGATTTCCGAATTACCAGTGACAATTATTCAAAATGTGATTGGACTTTAATAAAGTAAAATCTGACCTAGCAATTTCGTCCCACTACGAAATATCAGTTTTTTTAAAAACATAAATTAAATAATATTTCAGTGTTTATTATCCAAAGTATCAAGAATAATCAATAATCATTGAGTATGTTAAGTAATTAAAATTTAATTTTATTGGTTGAGAGCTGGATCTTTTTGGTCATTTTTAACGTTTTGTCCTGGGATGTTTGACATCAGAATTAAACAACACAATTAACAGAATTAGATCACAATTTAATTAATGGGTAAAATTAATTACTCATAATTAATACATACAGATCAACCAAAATGCAATATTATCCCGTTCTGTGCTAAAGGTTAAAGTTGAACTCTGTTTTTCAGGCTAAGTTAATAAAAAATTGATGACCTATGTAGGTAAAACAAAATCTAAGTGTAATGAAATATCATCAACCTAGAAATTTTCTAGTGTGTGGTTTTTCCAGGACAGGATTTATTGTGCAGCTTTGATCGTATCGGAAGTTTCTTTACAATTAAGGAAAACCGTAATAGTCCCCATCGCGACACAAGATCGAAAAGTATCTGTGCGACTCTGAACTGAAAAAGGATCGCCTGGATAATTTATGGGCTCGTTTAATTGAAAGTTCCTCCGTATAAGATGGCATTGCGGCCTCGCCGAGACAGGCCGTGATATACTTGTTAAATCTTAAACTGCTCACAGTTTATCCAGTTAAGATCTATTAAAAAAGTAGAAGCCTCCAAATTTTCGACCCGTCCTCTCCATACCAATATCGTGCCTCGGGCACGTGACAAACGGGGAAAATTTTAAGCAAAGAACTTCTTTTTTTTCGTTTGAAAGCGAGCTAAACTGCTATGAAGGTACGGGGTGGCTATGACTCACGCACTGGGAGTATTGATCAGCAGAAGACAAGCTTTTCATCCCTTCTATTTAGTTACAGACTCCCGCTACCCAAACAACTTTTGACCGGCCAGTTTTCGCGGGAGAGAAAAAATTTGTTTCACGATATCGGACCGACCGTTCAACAGCTCCGGAAGTCCAGTAGTCGTTCTACACAGGAAGCAGATAATGAAGTGACACGTCGTAAAGGAAAAATTAACGATTCACCAACGGGATGTGGGATATGTCCATTAAGTTAAAATGCGTAAAATTTCGTCTTTACTCTTTCAAAATAAAGTATTTAAAAGACGCCTTACAGAACATTTAAAAAAGTGATCGTTTTATCATTACTGATCACTGCTTATTTAAGATTTTGCAGGTCAGATAAGACTGGACATATAGAAGATTCAAGCCTCCTCGGATGAACGCATGAAGCTGATATGCTTGGGATAAAAAAAACCGCGAGAGCAGGCGCAATCAAAGACAATTTTCTAGAGCTTATACGTCAATAGACCACCCAAGTAATCGTACGATTTTTCTCAGTAATAACATCGCGTTATTTATTCAAAAATTATACGATTAGTACTTTGCCCAAAATTCTACGAAAAGTGACCGGGGAATCATAAAATTTATGAAAATTTTCATACTTACCCGTCCTTATTTACTTCATTTTCGATGGGTAAAAGAAACAATGAAATCGTTACAATCTTGTTGTTTTAAGATTGCAATCAAGTTTGCTATTCTCCATTTATTACCGTCTCATTACGTTTATAAAAAGCCATGTCTATTTATAATTTATATACAAACGCGTATAAATGTAGGGCGTTAATGATTCAGTCGGAACTCGGCCATGGTTTGAATATTTGTTGAGATTAAAAGAAAAATGCAAACCAGACAAACTTTGTATAGAAATATTAGTCATCGACTTGAAGAATCCCAGGTTCGATTGGAAATTGGCAAAAAAAATTTCTCCCTATGGGAATATTATCGGTGGTAGTGTTAACGTAGAATTACCTCCCGTGAATTCGCATTTTCCCTGTTTTAGGACCCCATTTTCCGTTAGATTAAGCATAGAACGTTGGTTTCCGCTATGTTCAAGCACTTGGTTGGCAGAAGGGGCTTAGAATATTCTGTATTTGAAAGATCGATAGCACACGTGTGTCAAGCGGCCGTCGAAGTCAGCAATTGCTAAATTTTTACCCGCACAAAAAGTTGAAAAGTTTAATTTTTAATGAATATAATGCATTTAGTATTGGTTTAAAAGAACTATACAATACAATTGAAATATTTCTTTTATAGCGGATGTCAAAATTATGTTGAGAAACCATTTAGCCGTTATGTAGGCAACGTTAAACTTATGTTTGGCTTCTGTTTTTAAATTTATAAAACGACTTTAAAATTTGTTAAAGACAAATAATGGTTCCAGGGCACAATCGCAACACCAGTTCTCTTTTTCCGTAAATATATATTTTTTTAACTAATTCACCTTATAATAAAACGTAAAGTTGAACAATTTACCTACGTAGCCGTATTTTCAGTTTATTGAAAACTAATTTTCTGAAGTCGTCGAAAGATAGGAAGAAAAACTTTTCCCAAAGTTTCATACAGTTATAAAAGTTGTTTGATTAAATTTCCGAATGGTTATTTACGGGCCGAAATCGAAAAGGCTGCTTTCAATATTGGGAATGTGCCAAGCTATTTTTGTTTCATTATGAACGGAGAAATTTACGGTAGAGGGAAATTTAATCAGGAACTTCGACGGTTGCCGCGGAAAAAAGCGAAATGGCGCGGATGCCCGCGTTTTTGCACGGCTATCACGCCGGCCCGTTCGTCGCCGTAAACAACAATCGGACGCGTCAGAAGCCAAGAATAAATATATTAGGTTGCTAAGGGTTAAATTAAATTTCATGATAATTTAATAAATCTTCTAGGCGGGGGCGAACGGAGGGAGTGTGTGATTCATGGAGGACCTCCCCTGGGTAACATTACTGCCTCCTTGTAACATGAATGAAATATCAAAGCTTGTCCACTCTTCCTAACAAACATTATTTATACAAAACATTTATACATAAAATAAAGGGCATGCGAGTAGAAAATCAATACTGTCCAACGGACAAATTGGCCGATACCACAGTCAGAAAAAGGACGAAATGACCAATTTTTGACAATGACCAAACCAAGATTTTTTTTATTTTGCCGCGCCCAAAAAACCGTACATATTTTAATTCTAAACAAAATAATTGAACTTCTAGAAAATTTCTGTCATAAATATACATAATTATGTACGGCCCTTGGTATAACAAATAAAAAATTAAAAATGAAGTGACTACTAACATTAATAAAAAATCTATTTTGTAAAAGCCAAAGAAAGAACCAAAAGCCAATCTTTACTATCTATCGGGGAGGGGGATATTTATACACACGTGGCCGAGTAAATTGAATAATTTAGATTTTGTTACGACTGGATCGAGTTCAGTGAGCGTGGACGTTTACAAGCACATAAAACAAGCTGGTGTGTTCGTGACTGAAATCGATATAAAAAGAGAAAAGAAAAAAGATTGATCACGACTAATACTTTCAACTGGGCATGGAGGTAAATAAAGCAAGGGTTTTACCTTTTTCTCCGTGAGTTTCTCGCATCTCCTCATTTTGCAGATTTGATGGCTCTTGTCGTTCCGACACGGCGCGCAATCACCACAATTGTCTTTTCTCTGGCACCCGATGCACTCACCACACCGTTTACGCTTCTTTTTAACCGGTTTGTCCGACAATTCGTGTATGTCGTCTTCCGACTGCATGTTCGGATTCTGATGGCAGGCGAGCGGGCTTTTGAAACCCGCCGTGCTGGAGATGGCCGCGACCTGTCCGGAGCTCTCTACACTCGAACTACCGACACCGTCACTTTCGTTCGAACTCTCGAGACTGGAAGCACGGATTTTCCTCCTTTCTTTCTTCCTCGAGTCTAGGTACCCTCTCGGAGAGTTGGCGTCCTCCATTTTTAGTTCGTGGTGGTCGTAACCGCCTTGCAGCTGGGTCACGATCAGAGGTTCAGTCTTGACAACGGTCAGCAGAGTAGTCTGCTGCTGGGGTTGGTAGGCGCCTAACTGGTGGTACTGCTGATGAGGGGCCCCTTGAAAGAGGTGGATGTGTCTCTCGTCGAGGAGCTGCTGTTGTATGCTGGGTATCTCCCTCGCTTGGACGGGGGCCGGGACGAGAGGATAACCTCTGGGAGGCACCGTCGAAAGAGTGTGAAAACTGGGAAGACCGGAAGAAGAGCTGTTTGGAGACGGCGGAGCGGGAGTCAGCGTCGTCAGCACCGTCTCCCCGTTCTGCTCCTGCGGAAAGGCCGTAAACTGCGACTGGAAGGACGGGAGTTTGTTGGCGAGAGGCGAGCCGGGAAACTCATGGTCCTTGCTCTCCCACGGCCTGTATTGGGGTTGGGGGATCAGCATGGGGAAACCATCGCCTCGATCCAAGAGTCTTCCGCTCAACCCTTCTCCGTAGTAATCCCACGACGATATGTCCAACAGCCTGCTCGTCTGCAGCGCCTCGCCGTCTGTGTTGGTCATCCTGCCCCCGGCTTCCATCTCGCTCCCGCCGAACGAGGAGAACGGCGGCAGCCCGGATTTGGAATCTTCTGGGACTGTGGACGAAGGGGCTGGCTGCTGGACGAAACCGCCGCCGTAGCCCCCGCCCACGTCCCCTCCTCCGCCTTCGCTCATCAACCGACTCTTTTTCTCTCCATCATTCGACCTCCGCTACTCCTATCTGCGAACAGAAAAAAAAGAAAAAGATCAGTCTCGATGAAAAGTCGTCGTACCCTCCGCCGGGCCGGGCTTTATTTGAACAGTCACAGCTGAAAAGGATGTTACAGGTAGAGCACACAACCAGCCTCGCAGCCGCTACACACTGTAACGCTCATATAGAACAAACCAACACGTCCGTTTTAGAAAAATAGCACGCTCTTAGTTGCTGCTGTAATTGCCGACAAATTCTTTTAATATATTTATACACTACGTGCACAGTGAGATGCTTTCATTTTCACGAACTGTTACCCTTTTTTATATCCGTATTAAAAACGATCAAACGTATGGCATCTTGAACTGCTGAAACCTTTCAAGTGAAGCGAGGCATCATCTAGAAAAGAATGGTTTAGATTTTGCGAAAAGGGGTAGCACCATCTTTTGAAAGAACTATTCATTTCTTTATTTACCGCGAAAGGGGCTGGGAAGTTAAGAATATTACCAAACCAAAACAGTTCTGACTGAATTAAAAGTTTGATTATTTAAAGAAAAAATTGAAAATATGCACCTTCCATATTTGGAACGTCACAACAACTAGCTAATCAGTAAAAATTAGACCTTCGGTGTAAGTATTTATCTGTTTATACTCTGGGGGACTCCATAGCGTAAAACGAATCTAAAAAGTGCACCACCGTCGTCCTGGATACCGGCTTAACAGTATTCAGGGAAGGGGGTTTGAAACAAATAATTAAATTTCGAGTCGAAATATCGACCAACAAGTAAATGATGCTTCACCATGCGTCCGTGATCGCAATGCCAAGTCGGAATTATACTTTTTCCCCCTGCGAGGCCAAAAACGCAGTAAATTTGGATAAAAATCCGACGCAAAGAAATATTTATTATACGAATAGGGAAGCGATTCGGCAATGATGCGTTGATATGTATTAATTGCTTCTTTAACACCAAATTTAATAAAGCCCCCGGGCAAAAGAGGCTGTATCGGATTTCAGACGGTTTTACCTTGCCAGGGCAATCTAAACGTTCGAGGCAATCGCCGATTTAAGCTGATCCCTGAAAAGCCCCGACCTGATCTGAGGAAACATCTCGAAATAAAAAAACCAAGAAGCACGTAAAAAATTGATAGCTTACGGACCTTATTTTTGAGTTAGTTTTTATTTATTTTTCACCTGACGTTCTGAGCGTAGAAATTATAAAATGTAAAGCAAAACTTAAAGGAGTGCAACAAAGTTTCCCGTAAACTTGTTAGTATGTACCAAGGCAGAATTTCTCGCAACTTAAAATTACAGAATCTGTCAAAGTTAAACAGTCTATTCTTAGGTTTAAATGGGATTAAAGGAACTTTAAACAAATTATAATCTTGAGATGGCGTTTTGTCAAACAATCCGATTTGGATGCAATCTCAAACGGATAAAATTAGAGATACTTCTCTATTAAGCCCTTACGTCCTCCTATAGGCTTTGACCTTTACATCGGACAATTTAACAACGTGAGGGAGCGAAAATCGTTAAGCGGGGTTAAAGAGAATTTTCGTAATATGTAATAAACAAATTATTTATCAAATATTTACGATTTCCTGAAAAATAATTTGTTTCGTGTTTATCTTCTTTTCATACACACGAAATGTTGAATTTTTGAATTAAAAAACAAACACTTGGAAGAGATGACTGCTAATTTGCATAAGCTGACTTATTTATATAACTACAAATATAATGCCCATAGCAAGCAGATATTCATCTTAAAAACACTCATTTGGACTTAGTTGTTATTGACATCCTGAAAACTCACGCATAAATCGTTCGTCAATTTGTTCTAAATGTTAATTTAAGGCATGACATCGCGCTCATTTTTACATTAATTTCTTTCTAACAACTATCGATGTTCCTTTGCGTCGAGGGTGGACATCAGCGTCTCTACTGCGCGCATGAAACCAACCATCGATGAACCTATCAAAACTTTTTTTTAAATTATGCAATTTATATTCCTTCTCATTAAAACTTTTCGAAAACATAATTAAACGTAAATAATAATTTTTCGTTATGTCCAAGGATATTTTTGTATGACTTCGTGATATTGCCAAGGTGTGTTTCTACTGTTTAATTTGTAGAATGGAGAAACTTTCTGAAGATTCATTAAATAGATGTATTCTTATTATATATTAAATATGTAATAAATGCAGTTACATTTTTGCCGTGAAACTATTTGAAAAATTTTGAATTTTCCCTCCCGTGCCAATGACTTTTTAATCTCAACTAAAAACCTTAATTAATTATAATATATTAATTGGTCAAGCGGACCACGAAATTAGTGAATTTATTTGAAAATTTTTCATTAACTACGAAAGTACATATATTTATTTCGAAAATCATCATCGTTTTGTAGTGTATGATTGAATTTTAACAGAAACGAAATACGTTGACGGATTTTATTATACAAAGTAACTTGCAATGTGATTGATTATCTAGTGAGGATTGTTTACATAAATTTTTATATTAGAAGTAATTAAACATTACAAATTGATCGGAGATAGTATAGGATAAAAGGGTTGTTTTGACAAGAAAAAGGGAAACAAGCGATTTGTGGTGCGAGGGCGGGGAAAACCGAAGCGTGGTGATCGTGAAAGAAACGATAGCGAAAGTGACCCCCGCGTACCTCAGACCACAGTAAATGAACAAATGGGGCTTACTTGTGCGGGAATGGTGAAAATGATGTGCGGAGTCATGAATCTGGAAAAATGTATTTCGAAGGAGATGGAAAGAAAACAGTCTGGCACACGTCGGGGCACTAAGGAGAATGTAAAGGGGTTTGGTTTGAGTATGGTGTAGGACTGAGCCGTAGAGGGAGGACGACCATTGAGTTCGAGGGGATCGACCAGTGCGCAACCCCTCCGACGGAGAACAACCCCTTTCACTTTCCTACGCTACCCCCGTACGATAAGATAACCTACCCCACATTCACCTCAAATATTAACACCCACACTCACACATTCGCCGACACGCCATCTCACTCCGCTCACGAGGTAAACACAGACACTTCCCCCGACAAACCGCCAGACTAATTAACGCCGGTTAAGATGTATTTATACGCCACGACACGTTTCTACGCACAATTTTTAATACAGTTCCTTCCTTCCAAACCGTCGCCCGCCTAATTTTACAACCCTTAATTCCTTCATTTCCATAAATTACACATCTAACAACTCACAACTGAACTGATGAAGTTGTCTAAATAATTGAAAGTAGAGGATTAATTAATTAAACTTAATAACTCACAGTACGACTCCCGACTGGGTTTTAACCATAGAGTGTAAATTTGCGGTTTTATGTTTCAGCATTGTTTGTTTGTTCATTGAACACACGATCGCTTTTAATTTAATCTCATTGATGTTTTTCAAAGCTTAATTTTACTGTTGTTTTTTTTATTACAATTCCTATATAAATCAAATCGTTAAATTTAACCAGAATGCTTGGTATTCCTATAACATATATTCTTGTTCGAAGAATCTAGTGAGAATCTTCGAATTAGCAACGGGCTTTTTATACAAAATTATTGTAATTTTCTAAATTCTCATACCTTTCAAAACCACATAAGCAATTGCTCCTGACATATTTAAAATTTTGGTTAATTTTTTTTAAAGTTCCTTGCAGTTTAGGTTTGTCAGAAAAATTTCGCCATTTCACCGTTTTCACTGGTGGTTTTTTTTACTTTTTCTCCTTGTTTGTACTTTTTATAGATCTTATACAGATATAAAAACCAGTCCTAAATTACATATTTACGTTTTGAAATATGAAATACTAACGGATAAAAATATGCCGGGTCTGTAAGTACAAATTCGCGTCAGAAAATGGTGAGATAGCGAAAGGCGGCCGACCAACAGCGAAGATAGGCGGACCAGAATGATCCGAAATGTACACTATGTTTAATTTTGTTACACACAGCCAAACAGCGCAGAGCAAAATCTCACAAATTAATTTTATGAACTGACTTTTTACGCACTATTAATCTTAAATATTATTGGTTTAAAACACAATTACAATAGAATTTTCATCTTGATCGAATGTCTTTGGACGGTTTTCGGTCCAGGAAATTTGAAAAAGAAAAAACTCCTGCATTTTCCGAAGATTTTGAACGACCCAACACCCACCGGTTTATCAGTCAGCAAATATTGAACAATGATCTATCCGTCCCAATCAGAACCGGGCAAAAAAAAGAAGGAAAATGGGAAAAAAGGTCTTCATTTGAAGAGAAAAGTCGTGTACCGTTCGATCCGAAAGTTTTCCCTTATTAATTTAAAAGGAAATATTCTAAATTTAACGGAAAAGGTTTGGTCCAATTCCATTCCGCGATATGTTTATTTACGCTGAGCGATCGTTTCGAAAAAAAAGAGAAAAATCCCACGTCAAACCTAACAGGAAAAATTAGAATTGTAGCTTAGAATCTGTCTGTTGAGCATTTTTCAAAGTAAATTGTAACGGAAACTATTTTCAAAATGTAACCTCGTAAATAGATCAATCTAAAAAAAAAGTGACGTGTCCATGATAGTCCTTAAATTTTATTTTTAAGGATTTATTTTTGAGTGAGGTACTTTTAAAATAAATTAATTTTAAATACTTTAGCATAAAAAATCGAAAATAATAAGGTTAGCAGACAGTTCACAAATCAACAATCAATAGAACAAAAACCTGTACTATAGTTTTTATTATGTAACATGGATTTTTTAAAACTTTTTTATATTTACAATTTGTGTTTTTTACCTTTCTGTTTTTTATTAATTTTTTGTTTTATTTTTACAATACATGTTTTGGACGCTTTGGGAATTCACACAAATCATCGGCATCTAGATTTGTCCTATTACTTTAATTTTATTTATTTATTTTTTAAATTTTCAATATATATATATATATATATCATTTTTTAAAGATTTATGACCGTTTTGCATCGACAAGCCGCATGGCCAAGAATGGAAGAAAAGTTCAGCTTCTTTCTTCTTAAAAAAATTTAATAAAAAAAAAGAATATCAATGTAGATGCTTATGATCCAGAACTAGTGAACTGTAAAAGTCGCTGTGGTACTCAGCGTATAACCGCACGTGCCCAACAAAATATTTGTTAAGTTAGCAAACTTCACAATCACACTTAAATGAAAATTAAGCACAGAAGGCGTCGGTGAAATCTTAAATAATAAGAGATATTTGAACATATTCCGGATGACTCGTTGGATATGTGTATATACTTTTTACTTTTAGGGCCCGTTGCACCAACTTCGTTTAACCTTGGTTCAGTACTGAACGGAGTTCAACACAAATATCGGCGTTTTTATTTCTTGTTTGTCATGCTTTACCGTCCGTGGAATCCCGCTGTGTCTTCTCGATCCCACCTGGCATAATTGGCGCGGAAACGCTTCCGAAGAAGATCAACAGCCAAAACGGGCAGCTACGTTGAATCTAGTCGAATATCGTGAATGTACGCGCAACAAAAAGTAAAAAGTTGGGAAATAGTACTCGTACCTCGCCGGTATGAAAAATTTGGAGGGCAAAAATAGTACGGAATTTACAAAACAAACCAACAGTTTCTTCATTAATTATTGGTGAATAATTCACTCACTTTTCGCTGTCCGCAATATACCAAAAACCAACCATATAGTATATAAAACGTTTTCTTCATTATTTTTACTTAAATAATTATCTCATTTTTTACTGCATGATTTTGTACAAAAAATGTCTGTTTCTTTATAAATTTTTTCAATTAATTTCCTCCTTTCCTATAGTACATACCCAATAACAACGCTTTTTTTCGTTCATTTGTGTAAATAATTTCCTCGCTTTTCATTATACGAACTATACCAAAAAAAAGTTTCATCATTAATTTTGAAAAATATTTTTTTTATGCCTGGGAAAATATTCTATCCAGGAAAGAAAGACTCACAATGAAAGGACATCGTGCTAGTAATGCAAAATGGTCATATATCTATTTAAAAAAAACTGTATATAATGATGAATGATGAAATGAAAAACCTATTTTTTTATATAAGATGTTCATAGATGCTGATGATGGGTGCACACTACATTCAAAAATTAATTATTTTCTCACGTCTACCTTAATAAAGTAATAATTTAAAAGTAAATAATTTCATCTAATTTCGCTGTACTGTTTGTACAAAAAAACCGTTACTTCATTAATTTTGCAAATATTTCTTCACTTTTCACTGTACACTACATGTCAAACACCAGCAGTTTCTTCATTGATTTTTGTAAATAATTACTTCACTTTTCGTTGTACACAACATACACAAAAAATTCTTACATCTCCCTTATCCTACCCCTGTGTACACTACAAAAAAAGGTTTTTCATACATTTTTGTAAAAAATTTCATCGCCTTTCGCTGTACTCTATGCGCAAAAAGCCAACTTACTTCATTATTTTTCTAAATAACAACGGTTTTTCCTTCATTTTTGTAAATAGTTTCCTCACTTTTCATTACCCGTAATGTACAAAAAAAAAACCACCCATTTCTTCGCTAATTTTTGTAAATAATGTGTGGTGATTAGTGAACGTTAATCGATATTTATTTATAAATCGTGAGATGCGGTCTAGGGTGATGTAGGTTTCAGAACATTTTTGCTGAAATGCAGACAACACAAGGCCCTGAAGATGATCTCAATAAAGATCGAAACGTTGGCACGATAAAGAAAATGTTTTTCTGAAACCTACATCACACCAGACCGCATCTCACGATTTCTAAATAAATATTTGTAAATAATTTCCTCACTTTTCGCTGTACACAGCATACACAAAAAATTCTTACATATCCTCTATCGTCTCCTTTGCGTATCCCTGTATACACTACAAAAACGGTTTTTCATACATTTTTGTAAATATCTCTTCACCTTTCGCTGTATACAACATATACTCAAAACTTCTTACGTATCCCTGCTGAATACACTATAACAACGTTTTTCATTCATTTTTGTAAATAGTTTCCTCACTTTTCATTGCCCGTAATGTACAAAAAACACCCGTTTCTTCATTAATTTTTGTAAATAATTTTTTTTCACTTTTTCTGTAATCTGTACAAAAAAAAAGTTTCTTCTTTATTTTGTAAATAATTTCTTCACGCACACTATACGGTATTTAAAAAAAAATGTTTCTATTTTATTTTAAGACGTATGTAATTTCTTTACATTTCCCTTTATAGTATATACAAAAAAAAAATTGTTTTGCTCAAATATTCTTTTCACGTTTCTTTCTATAGATTCCTTCAACATAATATAATAAATTATCGAATTCTATCGATTTTATTTCGTCACGGGCATTATGGGATGTACATAGAGAAAATGGTATCTTCGTTAAATTGTGAAAATATTCTATTTACGCGTCAGACTATTTTTTCTTAAGCCATAGATTAGTATATACATATAAGGAGTTTTTTTGTTATTGCGGGAGAGATTTGATTTTACACCGTATCGATCTTTTTGTCATAAATCCTTCGATATTTATTGAATATATTTATTACTAAAGTTTAGTATATAACTTAGTTAAATTATCTATTATTTATTTACAATATTTATTGTAGTATTCGTTATTTTCGAGAGAAAGTGTTGTCTATCTGGAGAAGGCATAGAAATTTCAGTTTTATTTGGAAGAAGGAAGAAGTATTTTTAGGTGTTATATTAAATTTTTAAAGGTTGAATAAAATAGCATATATTGAAATTTGAGAGTGTGGATGTATTTGTAAAAATTTGTTGTAAAACGGTTCGCACCGGTGTCGGGGATTACGCAATGTTTGGGGGTTGGAGAAACGTGGGCCGGCGGCGGGCGCGTACGTGAGTAAAACGGGGGTTGTAAACAAACGGTCTCGCTTTATCGCCGGCATCCGCGGCTCGGCCGTCTCACAGCGAAGGGCAATTTTTCACTTTTTAAGAGGATTAAAATTCAAATAAAATAAATACAACTCACCTCGGGAGTAAACCGTAATAATCCAATGGGGCGGAAATATTTAAAAAGTAGAAAAATCCCAGAGGCACAAGGGCGAATGGGTGAAGCACAACCGCACAAATATTAAAAATTATTCAAAATAAAACGGTTTGGCCGGAATCACTGTGAAGAGCGGCTTCTCTGAGAGCGTTATCCTTTACCGGCAACCAAACGACATCTGAGCCTTTTTTTGTTTGGATTTTTCGCTAGCCGTTTCCTAGTTGTTCTCGAGGCCGGTTAGAGATCGCTGGCGGGCCGTCGGACGCCGTGGAGGGATGGAGCCAGCGGAGCGGGGAGGACAGATGCCGGGGAAAAGGGAGTTCGGTGGGATGGCGTACGCCCCACGCCCGACCTACACCGGTCCAAGCCACCATCGCACCCTCCAAGGCTCAAAACCAACCCCCTTTACAATTTATTAATCAATTTTCAAATTTCTTATTCTCGACATCGGCGAGGGCGGCACTTTTTCTCTATACATCCGCATCTCTTCGCTATTCCTCCACCGTGCACGCAGCGCATTGAGCCCGAAAGGGAAGAAGCGGACATTATTCGTATATTAATTTACAAATACACTCTGATAGCTTATTTTATAAAATATTGGGTTGTTTCACATGAAATGTCCGATTTTGTAGTTTCAGAAATTCACAGAGGATATAGCGGTTTTCTTATTATTTTTCGGTTATTAGTTTTTAATAATAATAATGCTTTATTGAATAAGAAAAAATGACAATTGTGATTTCAAAAATTAAGGACATGGATCTTGGATCCGTCTGCCAGAGGTCGTTGATTAAACAATCAGAAACGAAAAATGCACAATAAAATAAGATACTAATTATAGCCTAGGCAATAAATTCAAAGAAAAGAGAAATAATAAAATGAATAGAAAAACGGATTATTCAATACAAATCAAAATTATTATTAGGAGATCGTGAGAAGCGGTCAGGTGTGAAGTAGGTTTTAGACAAANAGCTGCGTATCAAGACGAAGGTCGTGGGTTCGAATCCCGCTCGTGACACTGACTTTTTTATCTCAACTTAAAACCTTAATTAATTGAATTATTCTAAACCTTGCGTAATAATTTTTTAACTCGGTCTAAGTTCTATTCTAAAGATAAAACGCCCAAAGTAGATGTGTAGTTTAATGCTGAAACGTTTTCAAAAAATAAAATAGATCAACGGACGTCCGTTGCAAATATCTTGTCCAGATTGGGGACGCACGTGGTTGCCGGAAGTCCAGGTTCCTCGCTGGTATGCTTAACATGCATTCAGATCAGATTAATTCGGCCTGGTTAACTGAAAATTATGCATTTAGTTTCCAGAGTTCTGTAAATTACAAAATTTTATACGAAAATTTACTAGAAATTGCAATGTCTTCAATTGTATGTGGGCATAAAAAGGCTATAAAGAGACCTCATACAATTTAAAAGGGCACATTGGGAATTTATTGCAATTTTTTTTTCATAGTGATTTTTTCTGAGGAAACTTGAAATTATTTAAAGTTTGTGCGCTCATTTGGCAAAAGGTAATAAGATTAATTATTCAAATATCGTGAGATGCGGTCTGGTGTGATGTAGGTTTCAGAAAAACATTTTCTTTATCGTGCCAACGTTTCGATCTTTATTGAGATCATCTTCACTCTGGGCACTCTCAACATGACACGCAAGAATGGCACACTTACACAGAACACAAACACTGAGCCCTGAAGATGATTTCAATAAAGATCGAAACGTTGGCACGACAAAGAAAATGTTTTTCTGAAACCTACATCACAGCAGACCGCATCTCACGATTTTTGAATAAATATCGATTAACGGTCACTAACCACCACACACGTTAATAAGATTAATTGAAAAAATTGGGCCTAACCTTTGCAATTAAAATTTTTAAAGATTAAACATTTACGGATTATTTAAGTTTTAATATTAATATAGTTAACGATCCGCAGAATTTTTTTTTATACTGTCAAATGTTTTAAACTTAGATAAGAACAGTAATCAAATTGTGTTTAGTTTCATGACCAGCACTGATGAGCTGGTGCGTTCTTTTTTTGTTCCTTTTTGTCCAAATCGTATTTTTAAAACAACCTCATTTCTCCGTTTTCTTTAGACGTCCTGCTTTCAAAGTTAATCCATTATTTTGAATCTGGGGCATTTCATCGTGTCTTTGCTTCATACGGACGACAACCCCTGTCACAGGCCGGAGGCCGAACCAGGTAGAAGTCCTATTCAATTCGTCCTTTTAAAAGGACGTGGGTTAACAGCCAGGGCAAATTATGCTCCCGTTTATGAAACGCAGATCGGAAAAGTTCCCACAGTTCGGCCCGTAAAATTGGTTTTATTCGAAACCCGTTTGACAATTACAACCGTTAAATGGTATTTAACTTAGAAAGTCGATAATAAAGTACAGTAGATGCTGTTAGCTAGCATTCTTCTGACGTGGTGCTTGAAGGATTCACGATGGTTGGCTTTCTTGAAATAAAATGGAAAACTGCTCAAATGGCAATATAATCAATAAAACATCCGCAGACGTCCTGAAATTTAGCTCTAATCGACCACAACTAAGTTAAGTTTTTAAATTTTACAATATGTTAGTTTTTACATCATACAAACTGTGTCAAATGAGGCAAAGAACCTGAAATTGCTCAAATGAAAAAAATCAGTCCAATATGTCAGAAAATGTCCATAAATTAAATAAAATTACATATGACATGGTGATACTTACTTCTGATTGATCATACTGAGCACAAAAACAGTTTTTGAAACGTTAAAACATCTCTCTCTCTCTCTCTCTCTCTCTCTAATTTGGGAATTTTTTTTATATTCTATTTTTACTTTTTTTAAATTAGAATTGTTATATCGTGAGATTTTGGGTTGATTTAGGAACAACATCCATACTGAATACGGTTTATTGGTCATTCTTGTGCCCTGGCGCTTTAAACGTTTCAAGATTGTTTAATTTCTTAAAATAAAATGAAAAACGGCTCAAAATTAAAATGAGAAAGTGAAAAATCAAGCCGAATTCGTGGGCAAATTGTTAATAAAATTTATAAAAAATACCTCAGACTTAGCTCTATTCGAGCATTTCTGAGTCCACAGACATTTAAAAAATTTAAAAATGTGGCTATTCCTTTTTACACCATAAGTGTGGCAAAGATTCGCTTTTCACTGTTTTAAGACTAGAATTCGTATTATTTTGAGAAATTTTCTTGTGAAGTCAGCAGACAAATGCACACTAGATACAGATGATTCTTGTGACCTGGATCGTAAAAAGTTCAAAATTTAACTTTCTTAAAAGAAAATGAAAAATCAAATATAAAACTTTTCTGCTTATTGTAAGAAGTGTTCATCCCTTACTCCATCCCTTTCTGAATTGACAAATAAAATATGATAATCCCAACTTACTTTTCATGATTTCATTAAAAAAATTCAATTATTGATCTAACACTGTGAAAAAAAAATCTTTTTCTTGCACGTAAATCAATATATTTACATGTTCTAGAAAAACCTGCTGAAAAACTAAATCTACAGTGCGAACAATATTTATTTTTATAAAAGTTTCAGATATCAAGGGTGAAGGAATATTCATTTACGACTGATTTTTGACCTTTTTCTCTTCTTGGCTTTGAATTATTTTGCATGCAATTTCCGTTTTCCGGTAAGCATTATTTGTAAATAGAGATTACTTGCTCCAATCCAATTCCACCAAATTTCAAATCCAATCCAAAAAATCCAATTCTCGGTCCTGTGCAGAGAGTGATGCAAGTAGACTGCAACAGACCGTTCCCAACCCTTTGTTTCAAGGGGAGTTTCCAGGCACAAAATAATGGCATAGCGTTGAGAACTTAACACACTTTAAGGTCCAAGCATTCGTGTTTCTTGGTGCGCATTTGGAAGATAGGACGAAGGAAGTGTATAGCATGCGAGGATGCTAAGACACCAGTCCCTCGACATGCGTTATGGGAGTTGGCTTGCGAGCTGGTCGCGGACGGCGGGCGCTGCATCTGAGGCATACAGGAGTTAGGTTACCAGATCCTTCTGCATAGACGGGGAGGGTGCATAACCATCTGAACTTCGGGTCAGCGAAAAATCGTCCCAGGTCCAATTCAGATTTCATGACTTTATTACTAACACTATGAACAATTAGCAAAGTCGTCATGTAATCGAGGATAGGGCATTTAGAGGCTGCATTTGGCTATTTTCGTACGTTCCCTTTCTTCAATGGTTTGCCTGTGCGTTTACTCGTTTCTATGCCATTTTACAGGTTCTTTTAACTTATTTTTATACAGCTTTGTACTGACATAAACATTGTCAAGCGCTGCTTAGACATATAGAATATTGTATAACTTGGAGTCGTTGAACTGAATATCATGATATACTGAGGATTTTTTCTAGGATACCTACACCAGTTTTCTTTTTCCTTGTTGTTTTAAATATTGACTCAAAGAAGGGATATCCCGATTTTCGTTTTGTCTCCAACGGAATTTGATTGATTGATCGTTCACCGGCAATTTCCTTCGAGTGTTTGCCTGTTGGTAAAAAAAGATTAATCACAATCTGCTCTAGTGTTTGCAGGGGGGTGGCGTTTTCCCTAGCCGGCCCCCGGTAGGTGTCCCGCCTCGCGTGCCTGCCGGGGCAATCCGCGTTCAACAAGTGATTTCACCATTTCATATTCGACGGGGAAACGTTTCATTACGTCGTTAATGTCGGAAATATTGACAGACTTTGTGTATCGGCTCGTCCCCCTTATTTTCTCCAGGGGGTTAAATCGAAAATCCAACAATCAACCGATTCATCAGTTCACCTCGGACAAAAACTGTGGCCACAAATCTTGAGCCAATCGTACAAATTATGCCAACTGAACGATGAAGAGCAAGAAATAAACTATAAAAACTAAAACATCTTAGGCAAACTGCAGAGATTTAATGCATAGGGCGATTCTTCCGGTTCGGTTGTCATCGCTGATATCCTCCCACTGATAGATTCAGTTTTTTTCGGATAGAAAATCTGATTACAAAAATCCTGTATATGATAGCACGACAACAATTATAGGCAAAATGCTGAAACTTGTGTGAAAGATAAATACTGCGAAGATAGACAGACCAAGAGGATCGCCAACGACCAAATTTTACATTTAAAACCTTGCCATCAAAATTCTTGATGTTTTAGGAGCAGGTAACCCAATGAGCAAAGGAAACTATCCAAATAACCAAATCTGTCCTTCTAACTCTTTGTTACCATCAAAATATTCCATTGACACGCTTTTTTACCCATTTTCTATTCTACAGGTCGAATTCATATGACGAAGCAAGAAATTTTGAACCCTTTTCAGCAATTTCAAATATTTAGAGTGGTATTGATCACGTGATGGATATTTCTAATAAAAGTGCGTGATCTTGAAGTGTTTGCCAAATTAAAAAAAAAATCATCATAAAAGCTTTTTCACTCATCTAATGTTTAAATATGTTTAGACCTTTTTCCATTTTTGGCATATTATTCAGTGCTGAGTTCTTTCTGTTTTGTTACAGTATAGACAATGATTATTCGGAAATCGTGAGATGCGGTCTGGTGTGATGTAGATTTCAGAAAAACATTTTCTTTATCGTGCCAATGTTTCGATCTTTATCGAGATTATCTTCAGGGCTCAAAGTGTTTGTTTTCTGCGTAATTGTGCCATTATTGTCTGTCGTGTTGAGAGTGCCGAACAACACGCAAGAATGGCACAATTACGCAGAAAACAAACACTTTGAGCCCTGAAGATGATCTCAATAAAGATCGAAACTTTGGCACAATAAAGAAACCTACATCACACCAGACCGCATCTCAAGATTTCCGAATAATCATCGACTAACGGTCACTAATCACCACACAGTATAGACAATCTCTTCAAACTCCGGTTTTAGATGGTACGATAATAAAAGCTACTTGAATCACATCAATGTTATTGGCGTGCCTTGTCAAAATTGATGATCTTTGGGATGTATGCCAGCCATCAAAGAGATGGCATTTTTTTAAAGGAAACTATGTAAATAACTAAATCAATACATATATCTTGGGATTTAGTTAACATCAATATTGTCCATTAATATTATTTTCTTTTTATATAATGCTTAAATGTGTGATGATGAGTGACCGTTAGTCAATGATTATTCGGAAATCGTGAGATGCGGTCTGGTGTGATGTAGGTTTCAGAAAAACATTTTCTTTATTGTGCCAACGTTTCGATCTGTATTGAGATCATCTTCAGGGCTCAAAGTGTTTGTTTTCCGTGTAGATGATCTCAATAAAGATCGCAACGTTTACACGCTAAAGAAAATGTTTAAAAGTAAGTTGTAGCGTCGTGTCAATTCGAAGTGACAACCATGGTTACCATTAACTTTCACTAACTTGAAATATTCATCCTTATATTTAATGATCTTATCATAAAGATCTGAGCCTTAATGAAATTGCAATGTTTTTTCCACTCGGAAACATGGCCGTCGATTTGGAGCCAAACGATTTCCATAAAATCTTCCCGTCTGTAAATGCACATCGAGTCAAGGACTATGCCCAAAATGGACAGTTGCGTCGGCAGTTACTTCAATTTTAGTCGGGCTTAGCTCTCAGAACGGCTGATTAAAAGCCTGATTAAAACAGCTTAAGTTTGGCCCTGAAAAGAGTTGATTTGAATTTGATTTGGACATGTCAGTCGAAATGAATGTAGTACGGAATTTCAGTTCTCTCGAGAAAAACAGGGAGAGATGGAAGAGATCTTATAATAAAAATTTCTGTAACTTCTTAATTTGTAATACGTTGTTAGCAATTTTTTTTTAAATCGATTGGTCTTAAATAGCTGTTTAATACTAAAAAAAATAGATACAGCTCTCGGGAAGAAAATTTCACAATTTTAATCCGAACAAGAAACATGAAGTTCCTGGTTGAAATAAGTACCAACAACAATTTTTTTGCAAATTTGCAATTGTGCTTATTTTGTAGAAAAAACGTTCTTCTTTCCAACGATGAGTAATATTACATAGTTTCTTAAAGTTTAAATTAGAAAATAGTGAGACAAGTGAAAAATGATATTAAAACGTTGCGTTTTATCCTATCTTTTTCTCATTCTACACCATTAAAATAGTATAGCACACATTCAGCTTATATTTATATATTATGTTATCCCAAAATTTGTGATAAATCGTTTTTGGAAGGCCCTCATTGTTAATGGTAGAGTCCCTCCTTCCAGCAAATATAGCTTATTTAATTATGTGCTGTGTTGCCCAGTTTTGGGGGTTTCAACGACATGAGTTGGTGGAAAAATTTCAACGTTTCTTTATCCAGAAGTTGTTTGGGCTTCCTTTCATAACACCAAATTACATGGTTTGTATTGAGACTTCAACCTCTCGGGTTCATGTGTTCACCTTCGGACTCCATACTGCAACAAGACTTTTAATCTGCCTGCTCACCGCCTTTCTCGTTCTCTCGCCTTTGAGGATATCATGAAAAAAAAACATTCTGGTTCAAGCACTGGGTCAATTTGGCAGAAAAGTACTCATGCCCTTTTGATTCTAACTTCCAGGATCGAGATAAATGGTGTGCCCAGTTGATGGGCATACATCAAAGGACGGATGAATGTTACCGGGAAGAGTGTGTGCGGTCTGCTCGACAGTCTAACCGTTTTCTTTTATATAAAGATCTGCAGTACCCCCCTAACCTGCTGTCCCTTAATTCAAGAACTACAGATCTTTTGCTCACGGAGATGAGCTGGTTTTTTTTAAATTAAGAGGCGAGTTGCTTTATCTCGACTACACTCCGTGGCGAGAAAGACAGTTATCCCTCTGTGCTCTTTGTAACCTCAGAGAAAGGGAGGATATGATCCATTTCTTGGGTGTATATCCCATCCTCTCGGAATTTAAATATCCCCATACAGGTCACTGCAGGCTCTGCAGAACCAGTAAGAAAGAACGCTAAATTTTCTGTAAGATACTTCTTTGCAATAATCTGAATGACATAAAATGTTAGCCAATATCAGTTGGAACATGTCAAAATTACAAAATTTAAAATTTTGGTCATGATTGCACGTTCTACTGAGGTTACAAAAAATATGTACAACTTGTCAAATTTTACAAAAACTTCTTCATCTAATATGCTTTACGTTGATATATCCAGGTTTTTAAATAACGTTCTAGTAGAGTTGAAAAATAACAATTGAATGTTCGAAAACGTGAGCTAAGGTAAATTTGAAGGGGGGGGGGAGTAGAAATAAATCTATTAGAACTCGCTTTGTAAAATAAAAATGACACATCTGTAATCTCACAAAAACCATACCAGAAAGCTTCATACAATGAAATGCAATGGTTCTTCTTGTAGCAAGCACCTATCAACAAAGGAGGAACTTTTCAGAGGAAATGCTCAAAGTATTTTCCCTCTTCTCGGATGCATAACTGACTTTCTGAATTTCTACGTTCTTTAAAACCTGGATATATCAACGTAAAGCATATTAGATGAAGTTTTTGTAAAATGTGACAAGTTGTAGGTATTTTTTGTAACCTCAGTAGAACGTGCAATCATGACCCAAATTTTCAATTTTGTACTTTTGATATGTTCCAACTGATATTGGCTAACATTTTATGTCATTCAGATTATTGCAAAGAAGTATCTTACAGAAAATTTAGCGTTCTTTCAAATGGTGTAATTGGATTTGTTGTAGTCTCAACATTTTGGAAGTTGTAAGCGTTTTTATGTGGTTAGGTAGTGAAAAGTTGAAAAAACCTAAATTGACGAATATCTTCAAAATAGAGAACTTTCCGAAAATTTTCTCCTGAGCATTTTTGCTCCAAACGAAGAGTAGAATCGATTCCCTGAGTTTCGTCAGAAGGAACTGGGACACCCTGTATATACAGGGTGGCGATTCAGCCACACTTCCAGATCTTAGAGGATATTTGAACGGTGAGTAAAAAAGGTCCTGTGAACCTGTGTCCGCAAACCCTTCAGTACCGAACTACAGGCAAAAAACCATGAAAAACCACGTTTTTTTACCTTATTCGTGAAATTGTTAGTAAATCGTTAGCCTGACCGTAAAACAGCTCTAAACAACATCTGTAGAGGATTAATTTCTGCGTCGAATGGGATTAAATCCAGCCTGATCAGCCGAAAATTTCATTTTTGGCGATTTTTGGAAGTTAGGAGGTGAAGGGGTACACAAAATTTACCATTTCTGATATTTTTATTGAAAATTCACAACTTGAACTGTTTTATAATGGGTACCCCCTACTGAATGAAATAATGTACGAAAAATCTGAACGGTTTACCCATCAGAAAACAGTAACATTCGATTTGGGTAAAAAGCAGTAAAATAGTCAAAATTCGAATGTTCCATGAATCGGATTGGGGTTGGTCTAGTGTGACGGAAAATTCGATCACCAACAAACGAGGTTTGTAACAGAGAATTTTTTTGATAGGGTGTTCAAGTTGAGAATTTTAGATAAAAAATATCAGAAATGGTGAATTTTGTGTACTCCTTCACTTCCTAACTTCGAAAAATCGCCAAAAATGAAATTTTCGGCCAATCAGGCTGGATTTAATCCCATTCGACGCAGAAATTAATACTCTACAGGTGTTGTTTCGAGCTGTTTTACGTTAGGCTAACAATTTCACGAAAAAACGTGGGTTTTCATGGTTTTTTGCCTGTAGTTCGGAACTGAAGGGTTTGCGGACACAGGTTCATAGGACCTTTTTTTACTCAGCGTTCAATTTCTTATAAGATTTGGAAGTGTGGCTGAATCGATTGGGGCCACGCTGTATATATATTTTTTTATGGCTGTAGCTTCAACCTCCGGCAAACGGTTTTTAACCATGCCGTTATTTTACGTTATGGTATATATGTTGTTTCGTTTTGTAAACATTTTGTATTAATAAAGTATTATTATATTATAATAAAAATTTCTTACTTCTGATAGGATTTTGATTTAATGCAAAATTTAAACAAATAACTGAATTTTTTTTTTTTATGATTGTGAAAGATTGGGAAATGTATGTTAGAATGGTTAAACCGAAAAGTCATGATGTAGCATACTTGTTCGAGCTTAGCTACGTTTGCTCTTGTGTTACATTTTAATTTCCTTTGGAGGAATCTCCAGTGAAAGTTGCTTTCATGCAGAAAAACTGATGTTTTCCTATTCTGAAAAATTGCCAGAATTACATTTAATTCATGTTACTCATCAAAATTAGCTTTTGGCTGTATCCTCCTCCCCATTACATAATCTGCAGATGGGATCATCGCTGTATATACCCATGTTGTGTAGATGTTTTCTCAAATTCCAGTGACCGGTTCGTAGTCCTACCACTCCTGAGTTTGGCCCTCTCCAATTGCAGCAGTGCTTTTGCCAGTCTCTGTGAGGGTTGTTTCATCATAGGTTTACTATGTCTAGCACCGCTAGAGTTTACCCACTTCTCCTTTTGTTTTGCTTGGATCCATTCTGCGATGGAAGATTCTATATTTGTTCTTGTTATCCCAAGAATAGGTTCAGGGCCTATGTATGGTCTTGCAGACCCTCCTCTGGCCAGTCTGTCTGCTTTCTTGGCATCCAAGATATCATCAGGTTGTTGTGTTTCCCCAGGTTTTGGAGATTTTGGATGCATTCACTGACTAATTTTGATGTGATTCTTTTACATGCTAATGCTATAATGGCTGCTTGGCTATCTGATCTTATGAGGATTTTTTTGTGTAACCTTTTAAGATTTGCCAGGGCACAAGCTTTGACTGAAACGATGGAATAATCCATATATTTTCAATCCTTTATTTCAACCTCAACCCATTTTTTTGGTCGTTTCTTTTTCTATTTTATTATGGTATTTTTCAGATAACCAAATAGTAAAAACAATTTTATAGCCAAAGAAATTTTTTGAAAGTGTAAATTTTTGTTTCTGTTTATAATTAACAATAGTGATAACAAATAATAAACATCTTTATTGAAAAAATATGTATATATATAAAATTTATATAAACAAACAGGAAAACCCATGACAGATGAGATAAACGAGATATTTGCAACGTCGATTTGTTTTTGTGACTGGACTTTTTTATTTAGTTCAAAATAAAAACGGACGAAATATTTTTACGCCGATTATTCACGCTTAAGAACCTTTTCTTACTTGTATCTAATGATTAATTATTAATTTAAGAATATGAAAAACTGGAAAGACGTAAATCAATCCTTTTGAATTTCTTTTAAATAGTCAATTTCTGTCTAGTTTTTTTTCTGTTTTACGTCTGTATAAATTCAGAAAAATGTTTTCTCAAAATTTCATTTGAGTGTGCATGCAATAAGACAGGATATCGAGTTTGTGATTTCTCTTTGACCAAGGTTGATCTTTCTGAAGGCCTTATTTAAAAATTTATAACTTTTTATATCAAGGCTTGAATGGTTAACCATAAAAATCGATCAATTAATCATAAAAATAAAAATGTAGGGATAATTAGGGAAACTTGAACGAGCTTCGTTTTTATCTTAAATTTAAGATGAGCTGGTTCTTTATAACTTTATCTTTTGAAGAATTTTCGAATAAAAGTTGCTTCAATGCAACGGAACTACAAAGTTAAAGAAAACGCAGGATTGTCGGTTTTATGTACAATCCTTTAGCCAAAGTTGGTAGCACGTTTAACAGCTAAATAAGTTTAAGTTCATTTTTCTTTGGATAAAATCTCACAATGTTCATTTTGTACGATTTCTTCTTGTGGTCTGCAGGGTGATAAACTTATTGTTTGATAGTTACCTGTCATCTTAGTCTGACTATCCACGCTGATTTTTGTTGGTTCGCGTTTCGGCATTTGGCCATATTCAGTGGCATATTTGGTTGATTTTTATGGACCTGCTAAGTGTGCAGAAACTGGCCTGGTTTGGTTTTCTTATTCGTAGCACAACTCGCTACCCCGAGGTAACAAAACACAGGCCATGCCTTTCCAGAGAGCTTATTGAAAAATTTATCATTTTCATCCATCAATTGAATAAATCTTGTGAGAGATCGTAACATTGATATTCATTTTATAAATCTACCAATTATTTGCACTTTAGAACTCGCCTGGGATCTTTACACAATAGGATAAAAGGTTTGGTTGGATATTACCATTAAAGGATTAGATTTTTTTACGATCTGATTAGCCAGAAAATACATGATGTCGGCAGCTAATATTTCTTTGATTAAAGTCTTAAAGTCCTAAATTTAAGATGAGGTACTTTTCAACTTCGTGCAGGACGTACGATTGTATTTTTTTACATAATATTCGATTTCAAAATGATACTTGTTTCGCTTCGTAGTTTATGATTATTAAGACATTCAGCCGAAAAACTTTGCACTTGATCTGGAGACTTGCAGAAAGAAGAAGTGGCGAAAAAGCCGTTGCCTGAATCTGCCGTCCGACGAAAGCTGAATTCGTGTCGAAATCGATTTTTTCCCCACGACAACTTTACCCCCCTGTTAAATGAGGATACACCGGCCGGAATATTTTTTGCGCCCACTGTACACGACGCTGCGACTGTACTTTGTGCGTAAATGCGTAGTGCATGAATCACACAGTTACGTGCGTAGATGGGCCGTGGGTAGGGCGACGAGGGGGTTCGTACGCTCGCAAATCCTCCAATGAGCGGTTCCGGAGCTTCTACCCCTCTGTGCCGCGGTGGTGTAACATTTATAAACAGGTTCCATGTTTGATGCACGGAAGCGTCCGGATAGACCGACCTTCGACGTCGTTTGTGAAAAGAAACGGCCAAAATTGAAAATTTCTCTTTTACACCGGGTTTCCTTTTCTAGCGAAATTTAAGTCTTAAAAAATCACAATAACCACCAAAACGCCTATCTTTTAACTTCAAATCAATCCGAAACCGCAAAGGAGAAAAACCAAGGCGAGCAGGATTGCTTCGACTCTTGGAGTTTCACGAAAACATATTCTCAAACAACAGTATTTCAGAATGTCGTTCCATGGCTAAAACTTAAGATGAGCTTCAGACGAATGGGGAGTCTTCAAAAACTAATGACCAAGACAAAATCTTACCAATTTATATGCACACACAAAAACCAATTTACTTTTGGCATAAAAGGTCCTACGCTTGTACTAAAAAAATGTATATATTAAATTTTAAAATTTTGCATTAAATAAAAAAGGTCTATCAAAAGTAAGAAATCAAAGTTAAATATATTTTTTAATAATCGGCTTATATAAACAAAAATGTAAATTTACTTTAGAATGAACTCTGTATAAATTGGTTTGACAAAATGAAAATATTAAGATATTGCACAAATGTGTGGTGATTAGTAACCCTTAGTCGATAATTATTCAAAAATCGTGAGATGCGGTCTGATGTGATGTAGGTTTCAGAAAAACATTTTCTTTATCGTGCCAACGTTTCGATCTTTATTGAGATCATCTTCAGGGCTCAAAGTGTTTGTTTTCTGCGTAATTGTGCCATTCTTGCGTGTTGTTCGGCATTCTCAACACGACAGACAAGAATGGCACAATTACGCAGAAAACAAACACTTTGAGCCCTGAAGATGATCTCAATAAAGATCGAAACGTTGGCACGATAAAGAAAATGTTTTTCTGAAACCTACATCACATCAGACCGCATCTCACGATTTCTGAATAATTATATTGCACTAAGAATAACCAAGCTAAACTGATCTAGCATTGTTCTTTGTTTTGTATTTTCTGCATAGAAAAATGGAATTTTGAGAAAGCAATTTGCGTCCGGCTCTTGCAACAGTAAAAGACTGAAAAAGTTAACGTTGAAGTAAAGGATTGGAAAAGTATTGCGTTGATCTGGAAGTCTTCTGGATATTCGTAAAATTAATTATTAATATTAGATATTTATTAGTACTGGATCCAAATTGACAACTCAACTGTCGAGTTAACTAAAATTGCCAATTTTGGTAAATTGAAAATAGTAACAATTTATACGAAAAATGACAATCTTATGACTTATTTATCAATGTATCAATGTCTTATTTATAAAACAGAAAAAGATTAGACAAAGAGTGATTTTAGGTTGAAAATTATTATTCCGAAATCGTGAGAGGCGCTCTGGTGTGATGTAGGTTTCAGAAAAACATTATCGTGCCAACGTTTCGATCTTTATTGAGATCATCTTCAGGGCCTGGGATTTACAAACATTGTTTAAATTTAACAAATACAAGTAGGATGTGGAAAAAAGTGAATTTATACAATGAAAATTTTTTTTTTAATATTCAATCAATGTGTTTCTACTCACTCGAAGTGTTCGTTTTCTGCGTAAGTGTGCCATTCTTGCGTGTCGTGTTGAGAGTGCCAGTGAGCTAATCACCACACACTTTAAGTTGAAGGAAAGGGTAGGGAAATTATGCCTGAAAATTTCTTTGACCTGCGAGTCTCCTTAATATTTTTAAATTAATAGTTAATATTAGATATTTATAAAAGGTTTGATAATATGTTTATCTGTTTGCTTTTCCTCCTTAGAATCAAATTGTCATTAAACTGTTGAACGAGTTAACAACACTGGCAGGTTTGACAAATCGAAAATGTAAGATTTTTTCCGAAAAATAACCACTCCAAACTTATTTAACATTATTTTATTATATTTTTGCATATTTGTCTGAAACTTTGAGAAAGTAATCTCAACATGTATAGTTTCATAATACAGAAAAAAACTAGACAAAATGTGATTTTACGTTCAAGGAAAAGATAGGAAAAATGTGCTTACGAATACCGTCGATCTGGAATTTTTATGGATATTATTAAATTAATTACCAATTTGAGATATTTATTAGAAAAGATTTTTTATAATTATCTGTTTCATTTTGCTTCTAAGAGCCAAGTTGTCAATTAAACTGTTGTACGAGTTAACAACGCTGCCACGTTTGACAAAGTGGATATAATATAAATATATTTATAAACATAATAATATAATCTAAAGTTTTATAACATAAACTGCTCAAAACTGAATAGGGATGTTGCCAATTTTGTAGTATTTACTCTTCCTAACATTTTTATTTCATTTTTATTATAAATTACATTCACATTTATTAGAAATTATGTTTTTACTGAAGGAAAATTTAATTAAGGGATTTTGAAAAATAACAAAATGAAAGGTTTATTTCCATAATTTTGTTTATTGGACACAACAATTTTTTTAACAATTAATACCGTGTATAATGTCCTCTGTTAGATAAAACCTCTGTGCACCTGTTAGTCATATGTTAATAAAGTTGTCACTAATTTCATAAGGAATTTCACTCCGTAGATGTTGCATCACTGCACTCAGTTGTTGCAGGTCAACTGGCTGCGGATGGTGATCGAAAAGCCTCCTCTCCAACGCATCCTATATGTGCTCAATGGATACAATGGTCTGGAGACAATAGGGGAAGGGGCAGATGGGAAATTCCCAGGTTTTCTAAACAATGGTGAACAACTCTGCCTCTATGAGTATGGCATTGTCATCCAGAAATCGAAAATCCCTGCCAATGAGATCCCAGGTTTGAGGGATGTATTCCTGAAAATTTCTTTGACACAACGTACTACGGTGAGGTTGCCTTCAACTAGAGTTGGAGTCTGGTTCGTCCGACAGTGTAAATCCCAGCTCAGACCATCCTCCTCTAAACTGTACTGAGGAAGCAACGAACTGGGGCATTGTACATATCCCTTGTTCTCAGTAGCCTCTTCGTGTTCTCTTATAGACGCTCGCTGCACCATAATCTCCTGAGTTGCAGGTGGCGGGCTTTTGCTGCAGGTCGCCTCAAAGGGGGGAAACGATGTGAGGCTAACTTTCCACAAACGATTCGTAAAAAAGACACCTGAGAACACACCTTAGGTCATTAATTAAAATTTAATTTTTTAAATTTGTTAGTATAAGTATTTATAAATTTCCTGTGCTTAAAATCCTATTAAGATTGATATTAATTAAACAATAATGAGCCATAAATTATATCCAAAGAGTAAAAAAGTAATGGACAACACTGGTGTTAATGAGATTCCAAGGATCTTGTATTGATTAATAATTTACATATTTTGCTAACTGGTATACATCAACTTCTCAAATATCCTCTAATTTTGACTATACACACCGATAAAATTGGTACAACTGAAGATATTTATTGTACCATCAAATGCTGGATATTTATATCAAATATAACTTTGCATAGAACTTTGCAGGGCAGGGTATATAATCATGAGATTCATGAGCAATCTGAACAATCCAAACTGCAGAAAATTATTGGACAATATTAAAACGATATGATTTCCTTTACTTCGTAGCTTTTGAAAACATGTTTTACTTGCCAAAGTACCAGCTCGTACTAATTTTTAACTCATACGGAATTCAAATAAATATCCTGTCATTACTTTTGGGGTGAACATCTAATATTATGGCAAAAATGCAAAATATTTTACCTGGTATATTTTATATGCAAATAAATTCTTATAATATATTATTTTAAAGAAAAAGGATAAAAAATGGCATAAGAAAAAAGTTTCTTCTTGCAAAGAAACTAAAATAGTTGTATTTTAATTTAAATTAAACAGTTAGGTTAAAGTTTCTTTGGACTTAGTAAAACTCGTAAAAATTCTAAACTTCTGCTCACCATTTTGCGAATATAGATTTAACATTCCGGTTATTCTATCAGGATTTTGCCCTTAAAATAGTCATACTAAAACAAAGACTTCTCCGCAGTGCAGGCTTAGCATCTCAGCAGAACAAAATTCCAGATCAATCAATTTAATTGTGTGTTCGTATAATTAAAGGCTAGAATAACACTTGAAATAGCGAATATTATGAAATATGCGAATATGATTATTCTTCGATGTTAATTATAAGACGTGTAAAAAAATAGTTAACAAGCCAGACACTTTTCTTCCCTTTAATTATGAATTGGACGTGTTTTTTTCTTTTGAACGGCGGTTCTGGGAGTTGGTCTTAAGAATCCTATTCGCCCTCATTTTTTCAAGGGGCTCAGTTTCAAAGGGTTGGAGTTGAATTTCAAAGTTTTCTAGGAATCCTTGATATAATTATGTAAAAAAGGTCATTTATATTATCAACAAAAAACAATCTGAATCCCCTCCCTCGAAACATTCTTTCTAAACTAAATTTAAAACAATTAGGTCATTTTCTAGGCATGTTTGAATAATACAATTTTTAATAATTAAAAAATTACTTAGGCATGTAAACGTAACAAATGTTGAGACTTAAGTTCATAGGGTAATGAATTTATAAACTTGTTATTAGAGCTCGTTTGGTTTGTTGTTCTACTTGTTTTCTTGTTCTGCGTGTTTTTATAGAACACATTTTTAACAGTTTTCAGTTAACTGTTTTGAAAAGTGTCTTGAAATGAATTGCACTCAAAAGGTAATTTGGTCTGTTGGAAGCTATTAGTACGACCGATCATTAAAGATTGAGAAATGTTGAAATACGCCCGACAGAAACCATTTGGTTTTATTCCAGCTTTATGCTTTGGTAATTTACTTTTAATTTAGAAACAAGGAACACCTTATAAAATTGTAATGATTGTGACCAAAATTTATTTTAATAAATTCTCTCGTCAGGCTGCTTGTAACATATTTTGGTTTTTCATTGTTGTTAACATTAATTACCCGATAAGCATACAATATGCCGCATCGACATATTCTAAAATTAAAATTTACAATTGCATGTGAAAATTGGCCACCATGGATTTTTTTTATATACTTAAAGAAAGTTAGGTTTGTCGTCGGCCTGCAGAAGTACTTTCGTACTGCGGAAAAGTAATTGGCTTGTAACTGTAAAAGGCATAATTTTGATAAAACTGTTTGAGAGAAGCATTATCAATAATGTGTGGTGATTAGTGACCGTCAGTCGATAATTATTCAGAAATCGTGAGATGCGGTCTGGTGTGATGTAGGTTTCAGAAAAACATTTTCTTTATCNAGAAATCGTGAGATGCGGTCTGATGTGATGTAGGTTTCAGAAAAACATTTTCTTTATCGTGCCAACGTTTCGATCTTTATTGAGATCATCTTCAGGGCTCAGTGTTTGTCATCTGTGTAATTGTGCCATTCTTCCGTGTCGTGTTGAGAGTGCCCACAAGATGAAGACAAACACTTTGAGCCCTGAAGATGATCTCAATAAAGATTGAAACGTTTGCATGATAAAGAAAATGTTTTTCTGAAACCTACATCACATCAGACCGCATCTCACGATTTCTGAATAATGTCAATAATTTTAAACTCTTATAAACATAATTAATATGGGAAACGTCTCAGACTTTGGTTTTCTTGAAAAAATACTTCTAATAGACTGCACAAATGGCCGAAAATACATTATTATTGTAGTTTTTAAATATTAAGTTCACAAACATTGTAACATCTAGTCGTTTTTCCGTTTACAAATTTAAAATCCAGATTAAGCAAAGAGTTTCAGGAAAAAGGAAAGTATTTCAAAGTTGCTTTCTCTTTGGCTAATATGGAAAATCATAAGACCAATAACAGTTGCCAATTTGTCGCAAGTATCCGAAATCGGCAATTTTTTCTATATAAAAAAAAAACATTTTAGATAAGTAATATACATAAGACTGGTGGGTTTTTCCAATTGAAATTCGATGTCTGCTTGGCATCCAACCGGTCGTAAAGTTTTTAACTCATCGTTAATTTTTCTCTCAAATTAGAAAACGTTGACTTTCATTTAAATCCCTATTAATAAATTGTAGCTGATTGGATCAAATTTGCAAAAGAAATTAGATGGTTTTAATATTGATTAGTCAAAAACTTCGAATAAAGGACAATTGGCTCATTTATCCCCTAACTTGTCTTTAACTTTGATCAATTATAGAAAGTTCTTTTTTCCTCTGTGCCTGTCGTTAGGCCCCGTTTGTCAAGTTTTACTTATTTAATGAAGGCGTAGGGTTTGCTATTGGTGGTAATGTATCCGATGGGACAGGTCTAGCCTGTGACCAATAGGGCTATAGGGCATGTTAAAGGTCAATTGAAGGCCAAAGTAGACCTTACTCGAATTAACTAATATTACTGCCAAAATAAATCCCCAAGCCGTATTTGATCTTTTTTGTGTGTTAATAACGAAACACGGCAATTACTTGTAATTGAAATGACGTCCTAATTAACTTTTTACAAAGTTTTTCTTTTGACGTCCAATTATCTCCCGCCTGCGGTGCTTTCAGCGTTTTAATTTTATATATTTTCACTTTTTTTATATGTACATTTCCATATAAATTTCACCTGCACATTGTATTTTAATTAGCCTGGTTTTGGCCATTTGTAAAATTGGCTTTTGGACGTCGGTCGTTGCTTTTTCCTGACAGTGAGGATTCAGCATCTTCCTCGACTACTTATTCAATTTATGGACTTTTTCATTTCAACATTGAGATTTTTATTTCACCCCAAGCTGCACATAAGTGCACAAAAATATTATTGGAACGATTTAGTTTTAATTAGCAAAACATAGGTTCTTATCGACTATCACATGATAAAATTTATTGTTCAATATTATATTTATATGTGGTGATTAGTGACCTTTAGTCGATGATTATAAGGAAATCGTAAGATGCGATCTGGCGTGATGTAGGTGTCAGAAAAACATTTTCTTTATCGTGCCAACGTTTCGATCTTTATTGAGATCATCTTCAGTTCTTCGTTCTTCTCGTGTAGAAATGTGTGGTGATTAGTTATTCAGGGCCTGGAATTTATAAACATTGTTTAAATTTTACAAATACATGTCGGATGTGAAAAAATGAATTTATACAGTGCTAGAAAATTTTAAATAAAAAAAATGAATTTATACAATGCTAGACAATTTTAGATTCAATCAAAGTATTTGTACTCACTCAAAGTGTTTGTTTTCCATGTATATGTGTCATTCACACATGATTTTTTTTTTTTTTTTTATAACCTTATTAGTTCTAGAGAAGTTCAGCTGGGCAGAGGGACCCCCTGTTTAGCAGGATAACCTGAATCCTTTCCTAGTAACCTACAATGTCGGAGTTTATCAAAGAAGGTACGGGAAGAAGGAGGTTCTTCCAGTCATGCCAAATAGTCCAAGAAGCAGACTGACGTGGAAATCCCACACAAGATCTAAGAGATAATTCTGTTTTTTGTTTGTGTGTGTCTGTGTCTGTCTCTGTGTCTACCCAGTGGAGAGACACAAACAAACGGAATTATTCCTCGACACCACACCATGATAAATCGGAAAAAAGATCTAAGAGACCACGACTTAACATTTGGACAACTACCAACATCGTCAAAACTCAAGTAAAGCTATAAAAGACAGTACTGCGGACATAACAAATGAAACTGTAAGACTCTCCAATATCTAGCGCATACAATCATTGCAATCAAAAGTCCCTCAGACTAAATGACAAAATTTCTACGGTGTCAACAACGCCTGACGGGGCGTCGGTGTCCGCAACAGTTTATGCGTTGACACGGCGCTCATCACTGTAAGGTGAAGGTCCCGGGTTCGAATCCAGCTGCCCTGCATTCGAACCCGACTTACAAATGGGCTTTTTTTGTTCAAAAACCACCGGCACCCCGAGGATTGATACAACCTCTGCTGTTGCGAAACCTCGTTAAAAAAATAACAACAACGCCTGACACTACTGCCCAAGCCTTACCTACATTTTTCCATCTAAAGAACCCGCCACGACGTCTTCAACGAGAGGTCCTCGAGACCTCCTCTCTACTTAAACCCTCGTATCGAGTACCAGCATTGGCTGGTTTTTCCTAACTTGTGTCCTCCAAGGCAATATAGTATCGTGAGAAAAATACACATGTACGCACATATTTCTTATATGTATTTTGATATATACTGGCTATAAAAATTCTAAAATAATGTAGTAATTTACTTAATGAAACATCTTTAAATCCGCCAATGTAATGCTTTGCAGAAAATATAGGAGCATATGAAAAATTCATTTTATAGTATATTTTAGTCATATCAAGGTAGCCCACACGTAAGTGGGCTACCTTCCGTATTTCATAGTTTATTTAGGTACTTACGACATTTCTATTATGCCTTCATTTGACAAAAGTTTATTGCAAATAAAACTTAGACTTTTTTTGTGTCCGTCGCTGAAATAAAAATAAGAGAAATTAATATCAGCAGTTTTTGAATGTTGAACAGCGTTTGCTCTTGTGAACAAGTCGGAGATTTTATTTACAAACCGTCTTCGTAAGAAGGGAAAATTCAATCTTCCTTCCTATGTCTTCCAATAGAAATTGAGCAGATGTCACCCGGTTCCGTTCTCATTCAACCGTAAACAAGTTACATCTGCTATTTCTAGCACCTTAGATCCTTTTCATTACGGCTTACGGGGCCGTCTCCCTGATTTCGTCCCAGGCTCGGAAATAATTTAAAAAACATCCCCTGCTTCAACTCGAAAAATAATTAACCGTTATATCCGTTAATTTTTTTCTTATTGAATAAGGCAGAAAAAGATTTACTGGCTTGTTAAAAGATTACTCTCGCATTTAAAGTACTTTCGTATAGAAATTTGAACTTTGCTTGTTTTGGTCGCCTTTTTCGAATTACTTTGAGCAACGTTGGAAAATATCAAGAATAGGCCGTAGTAAGAAATTGTTGTCGAACTTGGAGAGAAGTTATCGGGGGGATCTTTGTCAGAAACTGAAGTCTCCTCAACCGACCCCTTTGACATTTAAATAACCTTTCGACTCGACTTCTTCTATTCATTCTTTCCTAGCGAGATTCGTTATAAGTTGAAATAATTAAATTTTCTCACCCTTTTCAAAGAGGGCCGATGAGATTGAGACCGATGTGCAAATTAAAATGCGAAATTAATTATTCCTTTTCAAAAAGGATGCCGTTTATGGAAGGCATAGAAATTAAATATGCAATAAATTTATTTTTAAACCTGAAAAAACCAATGAAATGTTTATTTTTAAACAAACACTATAGGATTGTAACCCAGAAGGATTTAATAAACTAAATATAAGTATAACTATTATTAATATAATAAATTAAAACTAACTAATTAGCATTTCATATCAAAATTGTATTCACATGTAGTTTTCATATTTTTACATTATAAAATATCATTTTTAATAATCTTTAAATTAATTAAGGTTTGAGATAAAAAAGTCAACATCACAAGTGGAATTCGAACCCACGACCTTTGGCTAAAAACGCCGCTGCTCTACCACTTGAGCTATCGTGACTTCGATCCGCTCAGGCCCCAACTTGTCCAATTTTCAATTTTTTGAAAAATGACAATAAGAAGATAAAATTCGAAAGGTTCGGTCAAGATGGGAAGTTAGTATCCGAGTGGATCGAAGTCACGATAGCTCAAGTGGTAGAGCAGCGGTAATCTAGCCGAACGTCGTGGGTTCGAATCTCGCTCGTGACACTGACTTTTTTATCTCAGGCAACCATTTTTACACAAATCTTAAGTTTTGTAACATTTTTCTTTTCATATCACACCTCAAGCATTTTCCCATTCGGAGTGTAGTGCTGTTAAAAATCCATGCAAAATAATACTCCATACTAATAATACTAACAATAAATACTAATAATAAATATTACTCCATCCATACAAAACGAAAAGGGTTAACAATTTTGTTGATTAGTCCATCAAGTTTCCCCTTTACACGTTAAACATAACATGTCCACAAATGCGCTCAAAGGATGTATAAGTGATTAAGTCAAACACTGATTTAAAAATATCATCATTATTAAGGGGGCGTCGGTGGCCGCAACGGTTTAGGCGTTGACACGGCGCTCATCACTATAAGGTAAAGGTCCCGGGTTCGAATCCAGCGGCCCTCCATTCGAGCCCGACATACTTACAAATGGGCTTTTTTTTCAAAAACATCTGCACCCTGAGGGTTGATGTAACCTCTGCTGTTGCGAACCCTCGTAAAAAAAAAAAAATGAAGTGGTAATTTCTGCAGAAATATTTTCCTTCTCTCTCTCTCTCTCTCACTCTGTCTCTCTCGCTCTCTCTCTCTGTCTCTCTCACTCTCTCTCTGTCTCTCTCACTCTCTCTCTGTCTCTCTCACTCTCTCTCTGTCTCTTTCTCTCTCTGTCTGTCTCTCTCTTGCTCTCTCTCTCTCTCTCACTCTCACTCTCACTCTCTCTCTCTCTCTCTTTCTGTCTCTGTCTCTATCTTGCTCTCTCTCTCTCTCTCTGTCTCTGTCTCTCTCTTGCTCTCTCTCTCTCTCTCTCTCTCTCTCTCTCTCTCTCCCTCTCACTCATTCACTCTGTCTCTCTCTATCTATCTCTCTTTGCGCGTTTTTTAAAATAAAACTATACCCTTTCATTCATGTTATCTATCTACCCATCTATTTATACCACTCTTTCCCTCTCGCACCCTCTCGCTCTATCTACCATTTTCTCTTTCTATCTATCTATCTACTTCTATCACTCTTTCTCTCACTCTGAACCTATCTCTCTTTTTTCTTTCTCACCATCTCTTCTTCTTTGTCTTTTCTCACTCTCTCTCTTTCGTTTTTCTTTCTCTCCCTTTCTTTTTTCCCTCTCTCACTCTCTTTCTTTCTTTCTCCCTCAATATACTATGTCCAGTTTGCATGTTGTTGCAATTTGTTGAGTTCTTCATTTCCATGTATCTCTTGTGTGCTATCCACCCGAACACCACTTCCCAATTTTCATGATGAAGTTCTTGTATAGTTTCTAGAATGACGCAAGCGGTAGTTGTTAACTAAATGAGTATTTACAGTGTCTAAATAGAAATGTTTTTGCCCGTATTTAACAAAACCGAATCTCTGTTATGTTCTACCTTCCATTTCGGCTTAATTGTAATGAACAAGTGAATGCTATTTTCTACTGTACGTTGTATTTTTCTTTTTTGCCTCTTTATGTCATCGCCGTATAAATGCTGTGTATATTTTTCTCCTTGATCTATGATGAGATGTTCCAATGGGAAACAACACCTTAAATTGGCCGGATCACTGCTGGATGATTGTGGATTGCCTTGGAGACTGCACTATTCTCATTAATTTGCAAATCAATTGGAGTTTCACATGTCAGAATGCAAACAGCATTAAACTATATCCTCCGCTATTACTTCTCTTGGGAGAATCATTCATAGTACGATTCTCAATCTTGCCACATTACTATCTCCCTACTGGTGTCGCATAGGTCTTCTTTATTTCTAAAGTCAATTTATTAACTTGAAAATTGAAGGCTGTTTCTTTAGAGCTAAACGTGTTGTGTGCAATACCAATCATAAATTATAATAAAAAATTAAACAGTTCTATGATCCAGGAGTTTGACGTTGAAAAGAACAATTGATTTTAAGGACATTTGCGGATATTCGCGTTTTCCATAACAATTAAGTCTAATGGAATAAAATTATCGAGTAAAAAGGTACGTTTGTGATGAAGCCCGTTTTTCGCCTTTTCCTTTTTCCTACCGGACACCTAGGATGAGCCGGATGAAGGAAACCCGGTTAAAGCCCGAAAGCGAAAAGGCTTTGGAGTCCAATTACAGCCAAATATCACATGATCTTTATACAATCGCTCGGTCGACTATGGTGCAAATCCTTTTAAAGATAAAGGTTTTACTGTATAATGGACTTTTTTTAATCTATAATTTGTAACACATCCGCCAAAACGTCCAAAAAGAATATATAAACTTTTTTAAAAGTGATTCTAACTTTTAATTGAAAAACATTTCAATTACCGCTTTAATTGCACGATCCTATTCTACCTGAAGCACACATTCACACAAAAAAGAAACATAATAAATTACCAATCACAAAAACCAACTTTATAATCATCTGGAGATCGTGAGGTGCGGTCTGGTGTGACGTAGGTTTTAGAAAAACAATTTCTTTATCGTGCCAACGTTTCGATCTTTATTGTGATCATCCTCAGGGCTCAAAGTGTTTGTTTTCCGTGTAGATGTGTCATTTTTGTGTGACGTGTTGAGAGGACTTCAGACATGACTCCCACGACACACAAGAATGACAAATCTAAACTCAAAACAAACACTTTGATCCCTGAAGATGACCTCAATAAAGATCGAAACGTTGGCACGATAAAGAAAATGTTTTTCTAAAACCTACGTCACACCAGTCTGCATCTCACGATCTCCAAATAATCAATTTAAACAATGTTTATAAATTCCAGGCTCTGAAGATGATCTCAATCGAGATCGAAACGTTGGCCCGATAAAGAAAATGTTTTTCTGAAACCTACGTCACACCAGACCTCACCTCACGATCTCCAAATAATCATTTATGGTCATCTTCAGTAGTTGGTTTCCCTTCTTTATGTCTTTGTCATTAATTTTAATGGAACATACATTATATGTTTTTGTTTACTGATCTTTCGACCAATACAAGTATATAATATAAGATAGGATGATTTACATGGAATAATTTCATAGAATATGTTGTCAATATTGAAGTTTTGTGACATGTTTTTTGTACATCCTGTTATAATATCCATTATGTATGGACTCGGATTTGAAAAGTAATTCCATGATTTAACATTGTAAAAGTGTCATATTCTTTGGCCTAAGGCCGAGCCCGGCGGTGTGCTACTGGTGTGTGCAGAAGGCCTTTTTTGCTATTTCCAAGCAGCCCAGACTACAGCTGTTCAACAGGCTATGCTTATTACATAACGGACCACCTTTCCTTACCTCTCCGGCCCCTTTTATCCGATTCCCATTCTTGTTCGGCCCCGGGTCCCGGGGACAATGAAAAGACAAATAATCTCTCTGAAGAGATTTATCTTGAAATTTGCGACTCCTGGTGATCAAGGATTTTTTTCATCCCTGTCATCGCTCACCCTTTGGGCTTTCACGTTCAATGGGGTTGAAAGTAGCAGCGGGTCAACGATTGATGATGTCAATTCCTTAAGATTTTGACCAAGGTGTGAAAACGTCAGTAATTTTAAAAAACCTGTCCCCAGTTTTCCACACACTCAAACCAAAGACAGTCGAATTTGTCCAATAGTTCGATTTTTATGGTTATACCTCGGTCGTTTCCGAACTTTTGGTCGGCTTTCCTCGATGTTTTTGATCTCCTAGTTACATTTCGGTCTTTCCTCATACTCACTTAGCACGGTTCTAAATTTGTAACTTCATTCAAGACCATAAACCTGAACCTCTTCAACATTAATTGATATTAATTAATATTTATGAAAGGTATTGGTTGAGATAAAAAAGTCAGTGTCATGAGCGGGATTCGAACCCACGATCTTCGGCTAGATACGCCGCTGCTCTACCACTTGAGCTACCGTGACTTCGATCCTCTCGGACGCCAACTTCCCATCTCAACCACACCTTTTGAATTTTCCCTCTTTTTTGCCATTTTTCAAATGTCGTGTAATCAATTTGATTCTCGGTGACAAATGAAATGGCCACGGAGAGCTTTAGGGAAGTATACTTCATTTTAAACTTATTAAATTCACTAGTTTCGTGGTCCGCTTGACCAATTAATATCTTACAATTAATTAAGGTTTTCAGTTGAGATAAAAGTCAATGGCACGAGCGGGAGGTCACGAGACCTCAAGTGGAGAGCAGCGGCGTATCAAGCCGAAGATCGTGTGTTCGAATCCCGCTCGTGCCATTGACTTTTAATCTCAACTGAAAATTTTAATTAATTGTAAGATATTAATTGGTCAAGCGAACCACGAAACTAGTGAATTTAATAAGTTTTTTAAAAAGTTGAAACAGATACGACAGACCAAACAAAAAATATTTAGAAAATCGGTGGCGTTCATGCTATTTGCCTATAGTTTTAATTACTCGTCATTTCGCTCTCTTCAGTGGTTTCACCAAAATTACAGCAAACTGACGAGGATAAGCACACCAGGATGATCAAAACCGACATCGTGCCCATCACTCCTCATTTTGTATGTCATATATGTTTCCTTATTCATCATCTTCTGTGGCTTTTTTTTTGTTTGGTGTAATTAATATATACAAACCTTTTTTAACAAAATAATTATTACATGGTTAATTTTATGTACAACACTTATTTTCCCTTGTTATATTTTTGTTTTTGCACTGCACAAGAATTTATACAGTTTATTGTATGTTGTTTTGGTGTATGAGGAAAACAGAATTTCGTAGTTTATATCTTCTCCTAAGATGCTACTTCTTTCTACTTTGTGTCTTTTGCATCTCATAATGATGTGCTGAAGTTCTTCCACGGAACCACACACTTGGCATTGAGGTGATTCCTTTTTTCCTATCTTTTTGAGATAGTTGCCACATAGCCCATGATTCGTCAGCATACTATTTATGGTCGTGGTCTGCGCCCTGTCGTAGTGATCTCCACGGTACCAACGCTCTCGTCCTACTAAGGGGAAAATTCTCTTCGGTGACTTTAGTTTGCCCATATTTATATCTTCAATATCGGTTCGNACAAACCAGTGAAGATAGCAAGACGTCGAAACACTTCTGACAGACCGAACCTACGAGGATAGGCTGACGAAATGATTGGAATAGGTTCATCACGCGGCAGATCGCACTATTTATAAATGAAACCTGCTAAGTTCGCAAACAATACGGGAGAGTTTAAAGTAGCCGTTTAAAGTAGACCCAATATGAAAACAATGACAAACACATCAAATGTGAATTTTTGGAACAGGCAGAACCTCCTATTTGGAAGTTTAACCTGACGAAACAGATTGAAATATTTTTATGGAGTGTATCGGAAGTGGTAAATATAGACGGAAAACTGTTTAAGTCCCTCCTCACGCTTGCATGTGGTGGCTTCATTAGAGACTTCAATGAACTAAGACGCACAGATACACAATTCTTGGTTGATGGTCGGCCAGGTCCGACTAGCAATTTTATTTATACGTTAACTTACTTGTTTGAGAATTGGTTTGAATTGGATTTGAAAGAGCAAAAAAGGCGAAGTTAAATAACGCGGTACAGGTGAGGGGACTTTGGTATACTAAGCGGTTGAAGATTTCTCTAGCATGTCTCTACAAAAACCTGTATTTGGCCGGGTTAAGCAATGATGAATGTTACATTACTTCGCCCACCTTAAGAAAAAACAATTCCTCTCAACTTTAAATGATTTTTGCGTTGTTTGTAATTTAAATAAAAATATTTTAATTCTTTATTTATTAATTTAAAAAAATCTACCAAGATTGAACCGAACCGAGATTTCACCTGTCCAGAAAATATATTAAAAGCAAATGCAAAGCTTATCCAAGTTTGCTTTTAATTTGACGAGATATACCATACTGGGGTTAAATTAAATCAATCTTTTTATTGTTCATTAAAAAATTTTCTCTAATTAATAAAATTAAAACAATAATACGAAGAGGGTATTTTTTTCTCTGTCTATTTATAATATCAAGGTTTATCTAATAAGATTGGCATAGATTATAATTATTTTATACTGAAAGCAGTAGGAGTTTAATTGTAATCTAATTTTTAATTTTAAAAATAAATTAATTTTTCATTTATTAATTTATTTTACAACTGCACGCCAAAATTCAACATACGAAAGTTATGTTATTTACAGTGATATACTTGTAAACATGCACATATAACATATTGTATACACATTTTCAGATCTGGCGTGATTGATTTGAACCGCCACCATCCAGTGAAAGTGGCCGTAATTGGCCGTTGTGGCCTGAAGTCAGCAGCACTACCAGGAGTTGCCGAAGTCACAAAATCAGATGTTCGCAAGCCACTACGCAAGTAAGTTATTAGTTTGGTCGTTTCAGGTCATCCCAGTATGACTATCGTCACAGCATCGACTGTTTGTTTACAAGTTCGAATTAATTTCGGTTTTAACAAGTTGTTTCTAACGTTAACCATGTTTTTAAATTAAAAAATCCGTTAATCATTGGGAAAAATGATGAGAGACTATCCAGCGAAAGTTATTAATAAATTATGGAGTTTAGTCGTTTCCGATCATCTTGGTCTACACCCCCTCGTTAGGCAATCATCTAAAAAAAATTCTGTCTCTTTTTTATATTATTAAAGATCACTGTATTTGGTCTAACAAATGCTTTCACCATTTTCAGTTGTTTATTCTCTGCGTTTCCGCGTTTCATTGGCTTTTCTTTAGTTTTGAAACTTCCGTCTAAATATGTAGGGATAATCGGACTATTTTGTCTATAATCGCTGCCTTGGACTGTCGCTGTTTCCCCGTCTTCAGTTATTCTATGATCGAACGACTCTGACCGACTAAATAGAGTAAATAATCAAATCCGATCATCTTGACTATCAATCATCACTGCCTTGGATCTTCAGTTATTAGACGATCGAATGACTTCCGACCGGCTAGATAGGCAAGGATAAGCAGACCAGTTGATCGGAAAAGACGAGAAAAAAAAGAGAAAAGAAAACGCAAAACAAGAGGTTCATTACCCCGCAGACTTTCATAAAAAATCTCGTAATTATAATTAAACTGAATATACGTAATAAAAACTTATCTGTTCGATACACCAAGGCTAATTTTTTCATTATAAAAAACTATAAATTGATAAAGGATTATCGTTATTTTTGCCCGTCTTTTAAGAAATGTCGGTTTGTCAAAATACAGTTTGTTTGAAAAGGGAAAAGGTACAAGCGGAAAATTTTGTCATTCTATTTTAAGCATAGGGAGAAAGAGGGGTTGGAATTGGTTTCGTATGGCTTTCTGTCGGTTGGCTGCGATTACGACGGCTGCTACCTGTTGAGCCCCGTCTAGATTATTCATAGGAAAGGTCAAAGGGTTCTTTCGCGGGGGGTGGGCGGATAACCCTTCAGATATTCTTCCGCAGAAGGGGGTGTTTTTGTACAAGTTGGCACTTTGATCCCGATTGAGACGATCCGTCCTAGGGGGATAAAAAAACAACAACGCCGAAATACGACACCCTCCCGACTGGCGTTTCGGCAAAAGTCGCATCGGGGAAGGAATAAATAAAATTTAAACGTCCAGACGACATTTACTCCTCGCGCGGAAATGTTAATCTTTAAAAGGGACATCAAAGAAGAAATGCTCGACGACAAACCAGAGTGGATATTTTAAAAAGGGACCTCGGACAGGAATAGAAACGGTTTCTGCACGAAAATCCTGGAGGCGACACGACCTTGACGTTTGGTGTTCACACCACAAAACTCGTGAAATTAGATGAGCCATTTACCTAAACACCTTCATTAATTTTGATCTTTTCAACTTCAAAGACAAATTGTTTAAACCCCAATAAAAAATGTTATATATACACTGACAGGCAAAAAATTCCACACACTTGTAATATAACTTGATTTGTATATAACTATATTAATATTTTTAACGTTTAATAATTGAGTCTTTTTCTAAAAAAAGTAAATTGCTTAGGATAATGAAAAAATAAATAAATAACAATTTAAAAAAACGGACAGATAAAATTTGTTTTAATGTTGTTTTAGATTTTTCATTATCACGTATTTCTTCCTCTTGCCTTAAATTGCATCTCGAAGACGCCTCGGCATACTTTCTGCCAGTCTGGAAATGTCTCTTTGCTGGAGGTTAGCCCATTCTCCACGAAGAGTCCTTTCAAGATCGTGAAGTGTATTAGGAATTGATGGATGTGCTCTTATTCGTCTTTTGAGGTTATCCCATAAATGTCCGATGGGCTTTCAAGTCTGGAGAACGGGCTGGCCACGCCAAGACCATGATGTTATGCTGTTGAAGGTACGTTTGTACTATGCGAGCGACGTGCGGCCGGGCATTATTGTGCATTAGAATAGGATTGTCGTTGATTTGATCGAGGATTGGCAACGCATGATGTTCCAAAATTTCATCCACCACATAGCGAGTGGCCGTCAAAGACCCCCCAAGAACAACAACCAACTCTGTGCGACTCTCCATTGAAATTCCCGCCCACACCATCACTGAGCTACGTTGATGAGGTCGCTCTGGGAAACAATACAGGCTTCGTACCTTTAATTTTGCCTTCCCCACACGCCCGTCTGAAGATCGTAGAGCAATCTACACTCTTTTGTAAAAAGTACAGCAGATCAATCGTCCAGCGATTAATGGCTGTGTTCTCGAGCAAATGCGAGCCGTGCAAGTCTGTGTTCTGGTCGATTCTGGTCCTCTTATGGGGCGGAAAGCCATCAATCCATACTGATTTAATCTTCTTCGAGCAGTGTGTTCAGAAATTTGGACACCTCGAACTTCCTGGAGCTGATGAATCGCTTGAACAACAATAAGGTGCCGGTTCCACAAAATTCTCGAAGTCAAAAACTGTGATCCTGGGGTTCTGTTACCCTTGGGCGTCCAGATCCGAGCCTTCCATGGTATGACCCAGTTTCTCGCTAACGGCGTCTCGCAGAGTTTCGTAGGGAACTCTGATCACAATAGCCGCATACCTGATGGAACGTCCATCATCAATAAGTGCCACATCGCGTGCAACATCCTCAGCACTAAGTGACATTTTTAAGTATAAAATTTGAAATTAAGAAAACATAGATGAAAACTACACAGATTATTGCTTCAGAATTCAAATGAGACTGAATAATCATTTTAAATACCGTAAAAAGTAAACATTGCAAAATCCTTTATCCTTGTTTTGGATTAAGGATTAAGTGTGCTTACCTGTAATTGATATTCCCAATTTAAAACATCATAAACAATTATTTATTGGTAAAAACAAATTAAGTGCAGAATTTTCTTTTATCGGGAAAATGAAAAAAAATCAATTGGGTGGAATTGTTTTTTCTATACTATATAATCAACGCGGGTGCGTTTAAATCTGACACTTAAAGACAAAAAAAGAACGGACACTTGTATTTATTTATTTTACATAAAAACTGGGTATAAAGATTAATAGTTGACTTAAAACGTAAACACAACATTAATAACTTGTCGTTTACCTTTAGAGAGTGTTAACAATCCTTTTATACTTTATAGATTATAATTAATAAAATCTATTCAATTTCATCCTTTCCAGAGTCAACTTGTCGAGTGAATTAATTGGTGTTTTAAATTGTTGAAATAATTTTTTTTTTTAATTAGCAGTACATTTTTTTTTAAAGTAACATACATCATATAACAAACATAACATATAATCAATAGGTAACATGTAACAATGAGAAACGAATTATGTACAAAATTAAAAACAAGAGTGGAGAAAATGCCCATTGTTAGTACTATAATAATACTAAACTGTTGTCTGTTTAATTAATACTAGTTTCATTATCACTTTCACTATCATCATCGTAACTCCCTAGGATATCTCTCGGTCATCGTCTCTTCAGTCGACGAGGAGGGTTCGAGGGAATTCGTCGGGATGCAAGATGTGCTGATTTACGGCGGTTGGGAGGGTTTTGTGAAATTTTCTGTAAAGGTAACGGATTTCATGTTGAACGAAAGGATTATTTAAGTCTGTACGTGTAGTTAGGTTCGATACTAGTATTTTTCGTACGATAACGGATTTGTAAGTATGAATGCGGCTGAAGTTGGAATGTTTGGCTGGACCTTACTTATCCAGTCCGTAAGTCCACATCGGCTTTAACTACGGTGTTGCAAAGCATTAATTAAGGTTTTTAGTTGAGATTAAAAAACAATTGAAAAATGACAAAAAGGAGGGAAAATTCAATTAATTCAAGGTTACTACTAACCAAAGTTAGTGTCCGAGTGGATCGAGGTCACGATAGCTCAAGTGGTAGAGCAGCGGCGTATCTACCCGAAGATCATGGGTTCGAATCCCGCTCGTGACACTGACTTTTTTATCTCAACTAAAAACCTTAATTAATTGAAATTAAATTTTATTCTGAGAGTTAAATTTTATTATTTCCGTTTTACACGAGGACTATACTATTGTGAGGCATTGTATTTAAAAAGATAAAACAACAAAATACTGCTTTTTTTTGCATATTTTAACAAACATTCTGTAAGAAAAGTTAGTCAGAAAATGGCCATACTTGGATTTTACCTCATTGTCGTGATTTTGCGCTATAAAACCCTTAAATACCGACTTTCGCGGAAATCGGTGTAAATTAATTTTTTGACTGATAATTTCGAAGATCTTATACGACCTCTTATAGAAATCTTTAATATATTTTTATGGTACATACATCGTTAAAAAGCTATATTCCTCTTCTTTCAAATTGTCTGTTTGACGTTAAAATCCTTGCAGTTGTTTTTTAATTATAGCCGTTTCAATCAGATATTCCGATAACGCCATTTTGGAAAAACTGGAATATTTTTAGGAGTCAACAAAATCGATTCAAAATTCAAACCAAAATTTATATTTATGAGTCTCTAGAGGTGCTAAAACGAAATGTCATATTAGTTTTTAATAAAATATGTAATATGACGTAGTTTACTTGAGAAAAAAAATTGTATTTTAGACATTTTTTGGTTAATGATAAACTTGGATAACTTTTATTATATTTTAATAACAATCTACATTAAAAAAATTCACACAGTTGATTTGACAAATATTAAAAAAACGTTAAATTTCAACATTCAAAATTTTGTTTTTGGCGAAACCAGGGCCTATTCAGAAGAAATGGCGGCTATCGATATTTTGGAGTGTAGAATCACCAAAAAAAGTTTGGCCCAAATCCGTGACACATGCCTGATCGTCCCCTTGTAAGTCTCCAGAATTAAGTACTCATCTATACAGAAAGGGTCTCATCTTATTCAAATGACAGGATACTGATCAATGTATACATTCTTAAAAGCCTTGAAGTAAGCGTTTAAAGTTAAAGGTTATTGTATAAAATTGGTTTAGTATGATAATGATCTTTAAGAAATTTCTTTATTCTAAGAAATACTTTTTTTTCGATTATTTTCGAGGGTGTGTGGTGAGAGAGATCAATGATAAATAGTAAAGGGGGATGATCTTTGTCAGGTATTTTAATAATGATTATTTGAACGTTTAGTTTTTCTTTCTAACCATTGGGAAGGTGTACAAACATATATAATATATTGTATAAAATATAAATATTGTTATTCAGAAATCGTGAGATGCGGTGTAATGTAGGTTTCAGAAAAAGATTTTCTTTATCGTGCCAACGTTTCGATGTTTATTGAGATCATCTTCAGGGCCTGGGATTTCTAAACATTGTTTACGTTTAACAAATACATGTAGGATGTGGAAAAAAGTGAATTTGTACAATGCAAAAAAAATATTTCTTATATTCAATCAAAATGAGTAGAAATACTTGGATTGAATATTAAAAAAAATATTTTTTTTCCATTGTATAAATTCACTTTTTTCCACATTAATACGGTAACTAAGGGAGTTTATTTTTCTGCATGAACCAACCAATTGCATTATTACATGCACTTAACAAATCAGTTCAGTCCAATTCAGTGGGCATGAATCTACTTTAAAATTAGTTGGTAATTATTCGAAAATTGTAAGATGCGGTCTGATATGACGTAGGTTTCAGAAAATATTTTCTTTACCGTGCCTACATTTCGATCTTTATTGAGATCATCTTCAGGGCCTGGGATTTAGAAATATAGTTTAAATTAACAAATACATGTAGTATGTGGAAAAAAGTGAATTTAAACAATGGAAAAAAAATTATTTTTTTATATTCAATCAAAGTATTTCTACTCATTTTGATTGAATATAAAAAATATTTTTTGCATTGTATAAATTCATCTTTTTCCACATCCTACATGTATTTGTTAATTTAAACTATATTTCTAAATCCCAGGCCCTGAAGATGATCTCAATAAAGATCGAAACGTTGGCACGGTAAAGAAAATGTTTTTCTGAAACCAACGTCACACCAGACCGCATCTTTTCTGTTGTATGATTTCTGATTTCTGTATAATCATCGACCAACGGTCACTAATCACCATACATATAAGTATTGCGGTTTACGATCAGGGTATAAAATAGGAAAGCTAGGTTGCTAATTATTTTTAAGCTAATTTTCATCTGGATTTGTATCGGAAGGAAAACACCGATACCGTCAACAATTGCAACTGCAGCTTTCAATTACTTCGTTTTGCCCCTGCAGGGCTGTTAAGGGCTTCACAAACGGGGCAATTTGCATTGGAGGAAATCGTTTCCATTTCCCCCCGCAGTACTGATTACCCCTTTGCTAATTTATTAATGAAAACTCCAATGGGAATTAATGAAGGACTCGGATGCGAATTGGACATTGAAGAATTACGAAATGAAAACGCAATCCTCGTAACCCTCTTCAGGTCCGTCGTCGTTGCTGATTTCCACTTTAAGCCGAGGACCCGACGCAAATCCAAACTTAGATTTTCCAAAATTTACACTTTGCATTACCCCCGAGCGAGCCATCTGCCCGGTACCCTCTGCGATCCCCCTGTCCAGATTTGCGTCGTATCGAGTACAGTCGAAGACAAAAGAACCGGACACTCATTTTTATTCAAACTACGTGTATACTGAGGTTATATTAATTACGACATACTTATTTTAATATAAACCAAATTAACCGAGAACAAAAATTCATAAGTTTTTATAAAAATTATTTAATTATTATGGATAGGAAGAAAATTTGTCAAAACACCGGAATACCGTTTATTGATAGAATGAATTTAACCAACAATTTATTTCATGGTTCTGCTCATAAATTTACACCATGTTCGTCGAGTAGCGTCAGAACAGGACACTCATATTTTTTAATAATGCATTAAGAACAACAGGGGCGTTGCGTTTGTGACACACGATGTGGACTGTACGTGGCATGCGGTTGACGTCGTATTATATGTGCACACAGTGCCAAAACGTGGCAAGGCGTCGGGCAGCATCGGGTAGCGTCGCATGGCGTAGCATCGGGTAAGTGCGTTCTCGGCTTTAAGCAGTCATTGTGCCATACATTGTTGAAACCTGCGGTAATTGTTTTGACAAACCGCCAAATGTGCAGTAGTTTCATGACAGATATTTTTTTCTTGCAAATTCTTTGCTTACTTGTTAACAAAATTTTGCCACCAGGGAAAAATGTTGAATCTGTGAAAAACTTCAAGCAGGGATTAGTCATGCCTCCTTGCGGCATATTTTCCCGTGAGTCACACTTTCCATCTTGTTTGCTCGCGAAATGGCAAAGTTAAAACTGAACTTTTTAAACTTGTAAACGGGTATAAAACAAACGTAGCTGATTTCGTGTCGACGCTGTTACACATGCATGTTGAAAAGAGAACGAACGATTAACTCGAGTTCTGCCCGATGGAAAACGCATAAATTAATTTTAAAGTCCAAGGGAATAACAATCGTGCGAAATCAAGAGTTTTAAGGATCACAGTAAAGCACAATTGTGCATAAATTGTGAGATTTCTTCTTGGCGACTTGAGATGAAACTGTTGGTTGTTTCCGATCATTTTCGTCTGCGTTTTCTCTTTTTTTGGCTTGTCTGACTCGTTTCGGCATTAGCCATCATATGGTTGGTCTGAGGCCATATAACCTATGAAAAAGTGACACATCAGACGATGAACTAATCCATAAATGAAGATGGCTAGCGACCGGACCAATGAATGACCAAACAGACTGGAAATAACAAAGTTATAAATATCAGTACAGGCCAAATTTTTAGCAGTCTTAAGAAAATGCCATCGTCAAATACTATAATCTATATTTGGCAGATACCAATTATACTGGGAGACTTATCAACAAACCCAGACCACATTACCCAAGGAGACCAAAATGATCGGCAACAAGTTTTTCACCTGACAGCACTCATGAATATATCCTACAACCACAGGTCATACCAAGGTGGTCATAATTACCGGTGTGGGGATATTTCATGGAGTGAATATGCTTCTGCAGAACTCCTACACAGAGACAACACTGTAGTTCCAACTTACCTCAACCACATTTGCAGTATGCTCCAGAGCGTAAATCAATACATGAGAACAAGAGTTCTCAAAAAATATTTATATATTCATCGCTACCTACCTCAAATCATGTCTTTGTTCGCATAGATGTCACGAAAATAAAAGGATTGATGAGTACTGCACTATCGAAAATCTTGGGCAAGGAAAGCAGTAGTCTCAATAGATAGATAGAAGCTTGCGTTTATGTTGAGAGCAACTGGTAACCGTCTTCAGTTCATCATCAATCGCCACGACAAGAAGCAATCACATTGCTACCATATGCGTAGCGTCCCGTCGCGCGGTTTCTCTTCCCTCCTCGCTTAGAGCTACTAAAGGGGAAGTTGAGGATGGGAGCTTCTATCGACGATACATACTGTAAAGTTGATCTCTCATACAATGCAAAACAAAACCCGAATGAACCTTAGCTGGAATTACTTTGTATGTTGGTCAACATATATCCTCCAATGGGATCTTCAGTGGTTTGGTCCGTACGTTTCCTAGAGTAGTATCTTTTTGTGGCTTGGAGATAACCATACTATAGGTTCATCTGATAATAAACGCACAACCACTACCATCTCATTTTCAACAGTTGTTGGTATGTCAAACGCGTTTTGCTATTTCGCCATTTTCCAGGGATGAAGTTTTTCATTTGTTCATTATGGTATACAATATTCATCTTGTAATCTTCAGCGGTTAAAAGCAAGCAGAGCATGAGACTGTGCATGGCATGATAAGCGTATGACAGTTCTTCAACCGTTGAACATAATACTTTTGAACGAAGCATAACTCTAAAACTGAAATGTGTAAGTCCACCATCAAAAATTGATCACCAGTGAACTTAGATCTTACTGTTCAACATATTTAGCAATGACCTTTCCCATTTCGTCGGTCGTAAAGTTTGCTAGTAAGTTCTTCAGTTTGCTAACTATACCTGTATGTAATGATCCCGATTTGATTATTGACAGGGGAGGAAATCAAGGTGATTCACCACCTCTAATTTGTTCAAGTGTTTTAACTATATTTTCAGCCCTTGGCCATTCTTCCTGAGACCCTGTTGTGTCTCTAAATGGCAATGGTGTGTGTGCAGATGGCAAATTCATTCTTGGTTTTGATGATGACAGTAAGCCTGCGGACTTCGACCCAAGGTTTCTTTCTAACCGCTACATAAATTTTACTGAAATTAACCAATGTTTTAATGGTGAAGTATTAACAATTCTACTCTCCGTAGCTCGTCTGTTTGATCCTTAATGTTTACGCTTCGGCTTTTTGTCGACTTCAGTCGCTTCTTTAAATTGTAAAATTCATCTGGAACTTGAAGAACGAATTCTTTTTATTTATATTTAAAGTGCGTTTGCATTGAAATATTGGTATTTTTGCTGGCCAAAACCGTCACTAAAGATGGCGAAAAGCCGAAACATCATGTATAGGCAGACTAAACTGATCGACGAAACTACAGGTCCACCCTAAAACCCTCTAGAAGAAACATCACACCCTACCTGAACTTAACAGATTCCAACCTGGATTAAGGAGTTAGCAGCTAGATATTATTTGATCGTTTTTATCTTTTCAATAATTTGGCTAGTCAAAAGTGCAACTGTTATCTTCAGTGGTGGATTTGTGTTGTTAGTTAAATAGCGATGCCAGGTGGATTAGGATGATCGGAAGTGATCAAATTACATCTACATCTCCCCGCATCCTTCTATCCTTGGTGGTATATCTTATGATGAATTTCTTACTGGCCTCTGGAGGAGATATTTTATTTCTGCATAATTTTTTTTTAAAATTAATTCTTAACGGGCCGTCGATTGATTGGTTTAAAAGCCACGCTGCAGTTCCACGTGCAATCTCGGCGGTGTTCCCCTTTTAGAAAAAAAGCTGGAAAAGCCCGAGGTAAAGTCGTGACCTTGAAAGGAGGACGAGCAGTCTGCGAGTTCACCTTTAGGGCATTAACTAAGCCGTAGAGGAGAGAGTGGAAGGGCCCTTCCAGCCGCTGGGACCTTTGTTCTCCCGTCCCCAGCCTCCGACGGATTGATGTAGGATGACACCTTTGTTCCCCTAGTCCTTTCCCCTGCCGTTCCTTCCTCCGGCTAACCTACTTTGTATTGGGCCGACCTATCTTAATTTATGGAAACTTATCTGCGCCCCCCTTTAACGGTGTTCTGAGAGTTTTTATTTTCAAAGAGGCGATTGCCTATTATTTTATAACGCCTGTCGCTGCCAGAGACGTCTTCTTGTTTTCGGCTTTTAGAAATACAATTTAAAAAATGTTAAATGTTATTCCAAATTGTTATTCAGAAATCGTGAGATACGGTCTGGTGTGATGTAGGTTTCAGAAAAACATTTCCTTTATCGTGCCAACGTTTCGATCTTTATTGAGATCATCTTCAGGGCTCAAAGTGTTTGTTTCCTGCGTAATAGTGCTAATTGTTGAGAGTGCCCTCAAGATCAAGGGACTCTGAACACGACACGCAAGAATGGAACAATTACGCAGAAAACAAACACTTTGAGCACTGAAGATGATCTCAATAAAGATCGAAACGTTGGCACGATAAAGGAAACCTACATCACACCAGGCCGCGTCTCACGATTTCTGATTAATCATCGACTAACGGTCACTAATCACCACACATTCGATATTGTTTGAAATGCATTTAGTTTGAACTGATGAAAGATCATCTTGGTCCGCCTATCCTCGCTGGTCTCTTACACATATTTCAGCAAAAGCATATCTTCTGGGTTATTTCTTCTCCTACCTTATATTCTAAAATTAATCTGGAAACTGATATGCGATGTATATTTTGTTGTGTTTATGTCCTGCTAAAATATTGATACATTTACTCCAATTATTTATATTTGTATATTTTGCTCTAGTGATCATTAATCATAATAATTTAAAAAGCAACTTTACACATCCTCAAGTTTATAAAACGTGGTTTATAAAAAAAAACCTATTCCCATTTTACTAAATTTTTTGTTCTTTTCTGGGTGAAGAACTTGTGGTTTGGCCATTTCCAACAATTCTAAATGTTTTAAAATTCATCTACAAAATAGTATGGCAAGTATTTTTGAAATTTTAAATTTTCATTAAAAACAGGCTTAATAATCAAATTCATTGATATATTGGGATTTGCCAGTGTGCTTTAGGTACATAATAAATCTTTTTAAAATATTTAAAATAGCGCAGTTTGCCAAATTAATTTTTACATCTGTATCTACATCTATATTAAAAGGACTATGAATGTATTTCATATAAATATGTATGAACATACATTTTTATCTCATAAACTCACCCTGTTTATGGGGTGAGGGGCTCTCTCCCAGTTCCTTCCAACTTCTATTAAATTTTTTTACTGGTTGTTTTGTTTCGACACTACTCCCTTCCATTACTGATTATGTTTGCGACTTTCTCAAAATATGTGATCGGCTGGGCATCTTTATAGATAAGCCTGGTAAGATAAGATTACATCAACTTCTTTGGCTTTCATTCTAATTTTATATAGTTCATTTCAAAACATGTTTTTAAATTAATCTGTAGATAAGAAGTTTTTTTCTAACTAGACTGTATCCTTTTTTTTTCTTTTTTTGGCATTTTTATACTTACAATTTATTTATTTCTCTAACATGACATGAGAGTTATTTAATTCTTGTAGTGTCTAAAACCTCTAAAGAGTCAATTTTTTTTAAATAGGTTTTGCAGTTTTTCAACACGTTTATATTTTAATTCATTTGGTTTGCTGCTGGTTATAAAAACAAATGCTTTGTTAAACTTTTTTCTCTCAGGTACTTTTCATCTTATCTTTACCATGCTTTTTCACTCAAATTCAAGAAGTCAATACTTGCTGATGTAGAATTTTTGAACCCTTTGCGAAATAATTCTTCAAAAATCATCAGTGCGTTCAATTTAATTTATGATCTAGAAGTGTGAATATGGCCTTGTTTTAGTAAGAATATATCTATACATTGTTAATGTGCAAGCATTATCACAAAAAAATTTATGAAATCCAAAACTTAGATTTTGAGGTTAAGATTTAATTCAGAGCGTCGGTGGCCAAAACAGTTGAGGCGTTGACATGGCGCCTATTACTGTAAGATAATGATCCGAGGTTCAAAAGTGACCCTGCATGGAATCTGAGGTACTTACAAATGGGCTTTTTTTTTAACAAAGCAGCACTCTGAGGGTTTTCACATAACTTTGAGGGGGAAAAATTAAATTAAATTGTCATCTTTGGCATATTTTCACATTCTTTGTGTGACGCTTTCAAATAAAAATGCTTTCAGTTACTAACATTACAGTACTTAATATAGAATTGAACTTAAACTGCAATATAGTCTTTTAAAATAAATGCTTCATGATTTTTTTTTTTTTTTTTCGATTGATAGATGTTATACATTATGGTAATAAAGGAACTTCTTGAAACCTGGAAAAAAAACTAAACATTAGGATGCCCACTTTTTTAATCTTATCTCATAATCCATCCCGAACAAAAACTTTTCTCATCGGTGCACTGAATTTGATTGAATGTTTGTAAGATAAGATTAAAAGCTGAACTTTTGAGCTGCAGTAATGACTTGTATATTAAGGCTCTACTGACAGATACAGTGTGATATGCTTGGTCTAAGGTGGGAAGAAACATGAAATTCAGTATGAATAAGATGATAAAACATGGTTGCCTTCTCAGTTGCTTCTCTTCTCATTATTTTTGAGTGATATTAAAGATTGGCCTAGAACCAACCTATTCTGACCTTTTTTCCACCTTGACCTGTATAGGTATTTTGTTGAATGCTTATGATTAAGACCATACCATGGAATGTGGTTTTTTTTTACCATAAAACTATTCCCTTTCCTCAGTGCCTGTTGCAGTGCTTCACTATTGGTGTGGAATTGGCCATATCAATGTGGCTGATCCAGGCTAGTGCCTCATATTCCCAAATGTGACATGTTGTCTTGACTCAAGTTGGCATGTTTTGCATTTTCTTTAAGTGGTAGATCACAGGGCAGTCGCTGGTTTTTCTTCTTTAGTAGTGGATTCCAGGAACTTAAGGAGTTCCCCTTGAGGAGGGCAGGTCTACACAGCTTATTGTGCTCCTTTCTGACTCCATTTTTGGGGACTCGCTTCTTCTTCAAAGAGACTGATTTTTGAAAGGGGTCAGGACAAAATTCAGGTTTGCTGAGATTGGATCTCGCCCCAGTCCTTCCATTGATCGGTGCCATGTCAATTTTCATTGTGATCACCCTTAAGCACCAGAAAAAAGTCTGGAGGTGACATTGGGAATCAAACCCAAGACTGCGGGATCTACTATATGAGAATCTGAATCCATAACCACTCTGCTTCCGCAGTACCCAGTACCCGTCAATTAGACCTATTTCTTCAAATCTTAATTTCTTAGCTTGACTCATGCCTGGGAGCATTGTTTGATATTATGTAAAGAGTAAATACAATTCCACCAGAGATCATCCCTATAAATGGTTGTCATATTTGGTGATATTTTCTGTTTTGTGTAACCTCAAAAAAAAAAAAAAAAAAAAAAAAAAAAAATCTGGTATCATAAAAGAGTAATCAGGTTATATCAGGTTATAGTATTTTTAAATTTAGTATATATTGAGGAGAATGTATTTGGTTTTTGACAGCACTTTCATAAAAGCTGTGCAATTCTTGGTCAACCAGCTCTTGATGTAGTGTGATTTTTGTTCAACACCACACTAGAAACATTTTTAATTTATAAAAGCATAATTTAATTTTTTTGGTTAGGCTTTTTGTTAAATTACCGTTTAAAAAGTAGTATTTAACATACATTTGGCAGTTGTTACTGAAGTTACCTACAAACAAAACGAATAGATGAAAATGTTTAAACTATTTATTTAAATAAAACATGAACAATAGCAAATGTAGTGGGATAAAGTGATTGTTTTGTGTAAAACTTATTTTTTCAATTATGAACTCAGGGTTTTTGAGTGATAACATAAGGACTAGAGCGTATCCCCTTGCAACGTGAACCAATACGTTTTAGTTCTACAGACGCTGAAATCAAAGCTCATGTAATTCTAAGCTCTATTAAATTCAACACGAAGAGCACTTCTCTATGTGCATAATCGCAATATTACCCACACATATAGAGATTAATAGTGTATATTTTGTTAATATTGTATTTTTCCCTTATCACTTTAAGCTTGTTTTGTATAATAATTAGAAATCAGAAAACAAATGATTTTTAACATAACTTAAGGGAGACATTAATCAAATTTGTTTTATTAAAGAAAAACAAACATTTTTAAATACATATATTTATTTTGTCAACACATCTGTTTATTATGGACAATTAGTTGCAATATATGTATATAAGATAATAATTATAATCTTAAAAATTATTACAATGACTGTAACCCTTTGGTCGTATAATAATTAAATCAGAAAATGGATCACAGCCCTTAACGAGATTTAGTGCTTACATTTACATATGCGAATGGTAATGTACAATGGATGATTCTGTCATAATATTACCTATGATTTAACCAATTATGGCACATTGCGCATTTTGTGACTGTCACATAAGAGGCCATCGTCTGGTTTCATATTGATAGCAAACAATAAGTAAAAGAGCTATTGTCAAAGTCTAATAGTCTAAAAAAACTACAAATGTAAAATGTACAAAAATAAAAGAAAAATAAATCACAGGGAATGATAAGTTATTTGTCTGACCCCATTGTCAGATTCAAGCGACAAACAATTAGTGTAATAACTATTGTTTGTGTAATACAGCATGGTAATAGAAATAAAAAAGTACCATTCTGGCTCATTGGACGTTTGTTTGTACAGGGTTCAATTTAACTCCCGCTTGGGCTTATTTGGCAAAGACAGCAGTGCGGCAGCCAAAACAAGTCCGTATAAAGACTATTACCATTATCGTCCAATGCTATCAACCTTTTCTGCACGTAATGCTGTTGACATTTGGATGTGTAGCCATTTGGAAGGGAGCATATTCCATTGCACTTAGTGGACCTAAAAACATTATTAAAAAATTATTTGAAATTGCTTAAGTGAACAGTTGGCCTGAATATATATAAAAATATGAATCATGAAAATCATATGCTTTTAAAGTTCATTATAGTCTGATAATCAAATAAACAAGAAGGTACTGCCTACTCTCTCTCTCATTTCTTAGTGAATGTTGGTTTTTATAATATTTTGTAGATAAAAATCGTAAAATATTTTCTTTTTAACAATGATATATACAAGTTTTTTGTGTGACCATTTCTGCACTCTTGATTTCATGTTATGAGGATTGCATATGTGTTATGGTTAGGGGCATGTTAAGGGTTACAGACACGGACATGTTAAACTTAACATAGAGTTGGGCATGTTAGATTAGGTTGAGGTTATAGTCAGGGATATGTTAAGTTAGTTTTAAATAGGGTTAGGGTTGTGCTCGAATAGGGTTAGAGCTACAGGTAGGGTTGTGTTAGGTTAGGTACGATTTAACATTCTGACTTATTGTTATAGGATAGGACTATTTAGGCACTCCAAGACTTAGAAGGCTTAGTGTTTTTTATATAAGATTTGTCTTTTAAAAGCTGCCTGACTGTCCAAAAATATGTCAATCCATACACCTTCCGTTTTCTTCTTTATCAATTATTCAGCACAGAGTTGAATCGCTGCATGGAACTCAGCTTGGAAGATAGTAGGAACCAGTCCTAGGGGTTTAGCTAATGTGTAATTTTGCCCCTTTACTCATTTATGAGGGTGCAGGTTAAAGGTTCTTCTATGATTTTGAGGGGTGTTAGGGGCGTGTTAGGTTAGGTTATAGTTACAGTCAGGTAGTGTTAAACTAGTTTAAATAGGGATGTGTTAGAATTGGGGTTAGAGCTACAGCTAGGTAGTGTTAGGTTAGGTTCGGTAAGTTAGAGATTAATTATTAGGGTTAGTTTTATCTAGATTCAAATTATATGAATCTTAAAATTTCGTTTATGTCAATAAAAAGTATCAATTTGGTAGCTTTTGCTCAAAAGTAATGTGCAGGTTAACGGTTATTCTTTGATTTTGAGGGGTGTTAGGGGCGTGTTAGGTTAGGTTATGGTTACAGTCAGGTAGTGTTAAGCTAGTTTAAATAGGGATGTGTTAGAATTGGGGTTAGAGCTACAACTAGGGTAGTGTTAGGTTAGGTACAATTAGATACGAGTTAACATTCTGAGTTACTGTTAGGGTTATGTAGGATAGGACTATTTAGGCACTCCAAGACTTAGAAGGCTTAGTGTTTATATAAGATTTGTCTTTTAAAAGCTGCCTGATTGTCCAAGGGGTTTAGTTAATGTGTAATTTTGCCCCTTTACCCATTTATGAGGGTGCAGTTTAAAGGTTCTTTTTTTTTATTTTGAGGGGTGTTAGGGGCGTGTTAGGTTAGGTTATGGTTACAGTCAGGTAGTGTTAAGCAGTTTAAATAGGGATATGTTAGAATTGGGGTTAGAGTTACAACTAGGGTAGTGTTAGGCTAGGTTTGGTAAGTAGAGATGAATAATTAGGGTTAGTTTTATCTAGATTCAAATTATATGAATCTTAAAATTTCTTTTGTGTCAATAAAAAGTATCAATTTGATAGATAATGCTCAAGAGTAATGTTGGTGGAATTGCAAAATATTCCTTTATTTCTTTGTTTTTGTAAAATTAAAAAAATAAATAAATTTTTTTTTTTTTTTTAGATTTACTGAGCTGTAATGGCAATGTATTAATATTAAACTTAACTGGCCGAGAGTCGGGAGTAGGCTAGTTTTTTTTAACATATTAAAGTTACACCCTCTGGTCAACTGAGGATAAAATTTGTAGGGAAAGGGTACAGGCCTCTCACCATATACCATCTATAAGAGATTTAACCATCTCAATACTGATTTAAAAATTGAGGATAGTACAAGTCTTTTGGATATACATTAGATTATAAAGTTAAAAGAATTGCTGAACCATCGTCATAAGCCCTACGACCCTCTCCATCAGCAAAACTGTATGCTTGGACATGTACCACTTGGACGCTGAGTGTTCTACACTGGTTCCTTACTGCTTATCAATGGGCTTAAATGAATTAAAGAATGCTGATAATTAATTTTCTAGTACCAGATGTATCAGCATTTCACTATCATCAATGGTGTAAGAACCCATTAGAACTTATATACATAGCAAGCAAGAATCAGTCATGACCAAACTAAAATTTCCTTCTCTAATCAATTTCTCCATATTCTAAGTATTGAAATATTGATAGTTAATCTCAATGTTTTATAAATGTAAGGAGGAGAAAATAAAATGTGCTGTAAAAAATAAAATATAAGTATGAAGAGATGAATGTAGTTAATATACACAGTGGTACGGTTATTTAACATAATGTTTCAGGGAATAAAAATGTAAAAAAACATACGCGCATGTTTCACTTCCAACGAGTTGGGTAAACCTCCTATCTTGGTCCAAGTTCACGACATATTTCCAGTTGCCCTGGTTGTTAATCGCAGCTTTCGGCATGATGAAGTGAGTTTTTGTTGGGCAGAGGGTTAACGTCTCCTTGGCCTGCCTGGTCTGCCGATTCTGTTTCATAAACCTGCAACATTGGTCATATCGTAAGATGAGGACGGTTCTGCATTTTTGAATCTGTACCTCTTCCACCAGCTGCCCGAATCGTAGTGAGTGACCGGTGGGACTAAGTCAGGCCTGATGATGGCCGAGTAGATGAACCCGGGGTCGTTGCTGGTTATATGTACATTCGGGATTTCGAGTCGGTACCTCCTGTCTGGATATCCATGAGTCGTCTAAAAATAAAATAAAATAGATTAATTAATTTAAAAAGATTAACATTTCATTCTTTCATGATTCAACATTTGTCGACATACAGCATTGAAGATGATATATTGATGAGAAGGTGGCAATGTCCGCTCAGATGGTCCTGGATAAGGATATTCTTTCTCTTTGTTTGGTGGTAGGCCATAAGTGTCTCTGTAACAGCAAGATTATTTCTCAATGAATAATCTATCCAAATAGAATAATAGAATTTAATAAATAAATAAAACAATGAAGAAGCAGAGTTTTTCTTTTATATACGGACTTTCATTGCTAATGTAAAGTAACTTACCAATGTTATTTCACTTTTAAGTGAATCGTAGTTTTATAATAATTTATTTTGATTGTTTTTTTAAAGTAGAAGATGAAAATATTTCAAGCTGCCGCCACTTACTGAGATCCACTATGGACCAGCTTGTTATAAAAGAGTGTTGAGGGGGATTTATTGACTCACAGAAATCTCAATATTTTGCATGAAAAGCGTTATATTTTCTCTTTTGTCATTTTTATAAAAAAAAAATATATATAATAAACATAATAAATAAATTGATGCGGTTAAAGTGATCATGGAGTATAGTAATACCTTGGTGGGGCACCCTCTACCATTTCATTGGCGAGCAATGTGTTATAGTTGTACTGCCAGCCTGAGACCAACGTTGTTATCAGCTGTCTGAAATCAAAAGTTTATAAATTAATAAATAATTACACCAATAATTCATCTATGTTAATGGAAAATTTCAGTCTTGTAAAATCAATGTGGAAATTTAAATTGTCTCAGATTTAGCCAAAAGGTAAAATATATTTTTTAACTTTCGCATTTGTCACTATGATTAGATTCATGTATACAGAAGAAGCAGTATAATTGTTCCTTCATTTAATGTGTGCTAGTTGCCATTGGACCATTGTTGACATTAAAATTTAACTGATTTTATAGGAACTACTGAAAATATAGTCGATAAATAAGGATTTGTTTAAATAAAATCTTCTCAAATGCTTTAGATAATGATAGAACAGTAGTAATAGGGAGGTAGTCACAAGTTGGGTTCAGGTTTCTTTGGATAAAGCAACTGTTTTAGGGCTTCCTTCCAGGCTGAAGGAAAACAGGATGAGAGAGAAGTTTAAAATGCGCTTTTTAAAACAGAAGGAAGGAAAAAAAATGAGTAATAAGAATAAGATCGAGCATTAGATTTAATGGAAAGTATGGCTAAAACATTTCCATGAGTAATATTTGAAAAATGAAAGAAAAATTTTCGGCGGTATGGACGAGAAGGAAATGGAGTTTTAGTTTGAAGAGAAGAGGTTATGGAAGAAAAGAATGTTTTATTCATTATCATCAAGGTACGAATGAGAACAGTTCACTAGTTTTTGTGATCCGCTTGACCAATTAATAGCTTTCAATTAATTAAGGTTTTTAGTTGAGATAAAAAAAGTCAGTGAAAAAAATGGCAAAAAGGAGGGAAATTCAAAAGGTGGGGTTGAGATGGGAAGTTAGTGTCCGAGTGGATCGAGGTCACGATAGCCGAAGATCGTGAGTTCGAATCCCGCTCGTGACACTATTTTATCTCAACTAAAAACCTTAATTAATTGAATAGAACAATCTTGTTTCTTTTTAAGACCAAGTTTTCTAATGTTCCATAGTGACTTAGGTGGTAGGTTATGTTGAGCAGTATGAAGTCATTTTCAGTGATTTACGGACTAGATTTCTCCTTTATTTCTTGTAATTTTAAACCTAGATAGGTCCAATCCTGGTAGATTTCCGTTTCTTATAGGCTGAATTACGAGATTTAAAAGCAAGTTCGTGTTTCCCTCCGGAAATTCCTCACAATCACGCCCATGGATACAATGCGGTGTAATGTGAACTTTGAATTAATTAGAGAAAGTCTGCGACGATTTAAAAATACTAACGCCGGCCAAAAGGGCGAGAACGTTCAGAGCGATTGTAAACAGATGAGATGGGCTCGTGCATGGGCGCTTCTCCGCTGGAACAATGGCATGGCTAATAATAATAATAATAATCATGAGATGGGCTCGTGCATGGGCGCTTCTCCGCTGGAACAATGGCATGGCCGACTTTCAAAACCGTTTACGCCGTTGTTCGTCGTCAACGCGACAACCCGAGAACAAGAACAAACCCAAAACAACAAACGAACGATTTATTTCGATAGGCGAAGATTTAAGTTGAGAATGTGATGATTTCTGATCATCTTGGTCCATCATCGCTGTTTTTCACCATCTTCAGCAGTTGGTGTAATGCCACCGTAAAATATATCAAAACTTGCTTGATTTATTCTTTATATTAGCTCTAAACTCTAAAAATTAGATGGAGCGGATGGACCCTTTTTTCTGGGTCATTACTATTTCCGGTTAGCTGCGTTTCGGCTTACATCCCGTGGCCCAGTTACGATTATTTAACGTGTTCATTAATTACGAATATCATCCATGCAACTGCACAGACGCCTTCACCCGATAGATAATGATAGTGTACATTTCATTACCTTAAAGGTCACAGTACGGTCTAAAGGAAGGATAAGGTAAGCTTCTTGAGTTTCTACAGTAGATCCAGGTGCCCTCAGAAATGTATCCATTACAGCCAGGCTCAATTTGATCTCAATGATATAACTTGATTTCAGAATGTAAAACTGGGATTAAAACCGAAAAAGGCCTAAAAATGCTATGCAGGGAGTCCTTTTTAGATGGCCCGGCTGAATTTCTCTTGCACCAATGTCGCTATATAAAAAAAAAACGTGTTTTAGTCTAGTTTCAAATGTTTACGTTTTTTGGAGAAAAATTATACAGGGTACCTCAGGCCCAGTTCAAATTCAAAATTTTAAATACGACCCTATGCATACGTACGCGTCATTTTATGTTTTACGCTGAAAACAATGGTGCAATCAGATTTTAAATTGGTCAAAAATGAAAAGTTATGGCAAAAAGTTTGACAAAAAAAAGATTATTTGATTTGCTATTTATTAGTCAGTTTTCATGTTCGAGAACTGCTGCCTCGCGGAAAGAAGCGAAGATTTGCTCTTTTTAACCACTTTTCACCGGTGCTCAGAGCGATAGAGTCAGGGGAGATGGATTGACAAGCATTTTCTATCTTTTGCCGCAGTTCTTCAACTGAGGTTGTTGGGTTTTGATTGGTGTAGACACTGTCTTTAAACGGCCCCATAGAAAAAAGTCAAGTTGAGTTTAATCGGGTGACCAAGGAAGCCAACTTATCGGGTCATGGGGTTCTATCCGTCCAGGAGAAAGAGAGGTTTCAAATAACGTCTCACCTGCAAAGAATTGTCTGCAAGACATCCATCAAGCTGGAGAATCATTTTTCGTCATTGTTGCAGAGGAACATCATCTAATAGCATTGGTAAAAGCTCCCTCACAAAACTGAAAAAACTGCTAAACGTTACCTGCTAATCACCACTGGAAATATTTACAAAATACAAGCTAGAAAAAGCTCTTCAGAGAATTCAGACTCCTAAACAAATGAATTGTATTAATTACCAAACATTTTGGGCATACAACAATAATAAAATAAAATCGGACACCCATTCCTAGAGATGGGGACTGACTCATCGATGTGTTCTTTATAACATACAATAAAGTTCAATAGATTACAAACTGAAAGAAAAAATCAGGAGGAAATCAGGTACAATAATATGGTTCAGATAGTTTCAAAACCAGTGAAAGAAACTGACCAGGTATTTTCTGTACAAGCACAAAATATGAGCAATCCAACTCGTTAGGGTCATCTCAATGTTAGATAGCCAAGAACCTGCTAGAGCATTAGCATGTAAAAAGAATACATCTAAAACAGTGAGTGAATGCATCCAAAATCTTCAAGCCCTGGGTAAGTGAAACAACCTGATGATATCTTTGGAGCCAGGAGGCAAAAGAATCTTCGTTAATGAAAAAGCAGACAAACTTGTAAAAGAAGGGTCTGCAAGATCATACATAGGCCCTGAACCATGGTTTTACACCGCTAAACGATAAAAACTCACACATATTGGTTCAAATTCGGGCTTTTACCCAGAAGGGTGTCACTCCCGATGTGGTGACCCTAGTATCAGTACATCAGAGAGTTGACCCACCTCGTTTTGTGGCTGGGTCGTTAGTATCCCCCTTAAGCCAGATCCCCAGGAGATCGTCGTTTCCCTACCGACAGGTTAGGCGCCGTCGGGGGCAAACAGCTTGGTCATTTCAGCCCCAGACCCATGCAAACTATAATCTAGCCGCTAATCTACTAATTAAATTAGTTAAGTCAGTCGCACAAATAAATACTTTCATACATATAAACACCTTCATGCATTGCAGTCATTCTGATTAGTCGGTGAAGTCTGAATATTTATTCTTCCATACTACACACATACTAATAATCTAACCTAAATTAGGGTTGATATGGTTTATAAATATTCCTCCATCGAACCCTAAACACACAGATGCAGGTGGGGCGATGGCTTCGTTATATTTCACCATCACCCTCACCACTCACTCTCCTAAATACATCGTCTTCAAAGCGGAACAGGGGACCAGAAACTGCTGTGCTAGAGAAACGCTCTTAAATCCGGCTGCATGCCTACTCGCTCTCTATATGGAGCCAAAGCATGACACGCCTCTATTATGTGAGACACATCGAGCAACCTTTCTTTGCATAATGGGCCCCTGCGCGGGTTTGGCCCAAAAGCAGGTGTCCGTGTGTCAACCGAGTATGGCCAATCCTCAATCAGGTGAGGACGATCCCTCGTCTCCGGCTCTGGTCCTCTTAGGGCTAGTAAAATACGAATGTCCGGGTTTTTCAAATTTTATTTATTAATAAATGTTCTTGCTCTAGTCGGTATGAGGTGACGATTCTTAGCATAAATGTCCACAAAAATATAGTAATTCTCAATTAAGGCCACATTTTTTGTAATTTACCATCAAAGGGATATAATAAAAATTATTTTAATTTCTTTTGTAAATTTTGACGGCAATGAGTCTTCATATTCTTCTACAATTCAGTTCAAGTTAAATTTACAGTGCATCAGAATAGATTAGATAATAAATTAACGGCGTTTGGTTGAAGTTTAACACGTAAATATATTATAATTATAATACAATTTGATAATTTGGAGGAAAGAACAGGTTTTTTATGACAGTTACTGATTAATTGTATTTTGACAAAGAATGTTTTAATTTGGAAAGTTCAACGGCTCTAGATAAATGGAGGTGGCGTTTTAAACTTATGTTTTATGGATGTTTGTTCGATGTATGTTTTGTGAGTCAAAAAGGAACGAAGTATGTGTGACGGTTGGTTTAATCGCGATCATCAGGGATGTTTATAAACAATTGTTTCATGTTTCACCGTTGAATTGTAATGTTTAGTAGTAGCATCAAAGAAATGACAGCTGCCGGCAGCATCTGCCCAGGAAGTTCCACGGCCTTTCATCTGCACGGTCTTTCATCAGTGTCACACTCAAATGGCTCGTTTGCTGTTTTAAATCCTGTCATAAATCTCGATCGCGTGTTATATCCTTAACGAAATCCGTATTCTTTGTCGTACGACAGAGAAAACTTTAACGTTCCGAAATACAATGGCTTTAATTAGTGGGAATAATTTTTCGGCACTTTATGAACCGGCATGTAAATTCGTCCCATTTTAATTTCAAACACGAATGGAAGGACTTTCCGTTTCTATTGAATTTTAGGTTTAAAGGACGTTCCTTCTCTCTTTTTTTTCACTTTTGCAATCCTGCGGCCGGCTTTTTGTTTTTGGATAGGGCTCTCAAAATATATATTGCTCCTGTAGGCCTTCCAAAGAAACATTCTTTAAAATTATGCGCGCACTATTTAACTAAACGTGTTTAACGATCAGTGTCAGAGGGTTTATGCTTCTCGCCATCTTCAGAGCTGGCCTGTGCGATATTTGATTAAGCACTACATACTACACTTCACAAATTAATGTTTAAATCTGGGTGGTTTTGTCCCATCGTTTTATGTTGCGTAGTGTTTCAAGGTGATGCTTGGTACTGGTCTGCCAGTGGATACATGTTGAACCGAAATGGGTTACTGATTAGGTACGCCAACACTCGTAGTTTTTTGAAATTTCTCAAATGCGTTTCTGCTTTGACAAATACACATTCAGTGAGGAACACCTGTTACCAGACTTGGACGTGGGACTAACTTCAAACACCCGCGAGTATAGTAACCACTAACTATACCTATGTAACCCTGTGCAGGTTCAAGGTGTTTCGAATGAAGTAAACGATATGTCATATGAATATACCGATGTTGCAGTGTATTAATGAAGTCCTTCGTGATATGTTTAAACATTTATATGTCAAATATGTCCATTTTTCATGAAAAACAACCCATGGTTCTGGAATGTGCGTTTTTCCCCAGGCTAAACACTTTCCTCTGTGTCGCTTTGCGCACTTCTCTTGGTGTGAGAATTAACTGACTGCGAGCCGCATCACGTGCACATGCAGATGTCTTTAGTTTCTCCTAACTGAGTCGGCATGTTTATGTCTCTGCTTTGACCGTCTTAAGGTGGTAATCAAGATGGCAGTGGAAGTGGGAGAGGGGGATAGAGACAGACGCCTTCCCCTTCCTTTTTGAGATATTTTTGCCCGTATACCTGGTGCTCCAGTGTTCGAGGTTTTCTTTCTCAAGCCTTTTTTTCAGCTCCATCTTTAGAGCACCCTGCATCAATCTAGTTGTTGATCCAGCTTCGAGACTGAGAGAACTGCCCCACATTTGGTTAAATGGTCAGCCTGTTCTTTACTTCAGTATCTTCATGTCCAGTTCAGGATAAACTGTTCTTTCTCCTAGGGCACTTAGGCACGCCCAGCTTGTTTGAGCTAAGAACATATGCGTTAATTGATTGTCCAAAAATATGTAGTGAACCCTTCAGTTTCAACCAAACCATCAACTCATGTGCGCTGAGTTTGAGAGTATGGATCAAAGTATTTCTACTCACTCAAAGTGTTTTCTGCATATTGAACTTGATTGAATATAAAATATATTTTTTTTGCATTGTAAAAATTCACTTTTTTCCACATCCTACATGCATTTGTTAAATTTAAACAATGTGTGTAAATCCCAGGCCCTGAAGATGATCTCAATAAAGATCGAAACGTTCGCACGATAAAGAAAATGTTTTTCTGAAACCTACATTACACCAGACAGCATCTCACGATTTCTAAATAATTATCCACTAACGGTCACTAATCACCACACATGTATTGGTTAAGTTGTACGACTTTTTACGTATGTATGTAGCTTTTTTTTCTCGTTGAACACTAGTTTATTCATAGATTTTATGTTGTGGCCAGTGTTGTGTGCTATGTGGTATGCTTTTTATTGTTAGTATTTCTCAATAATAGCCTGTTCTAATTCTACTTTGCCTATCATATGCTTTTGAACGCTGCATTTTGTATCTTTGTAGTTTGGGCCAATTTTATGATAATGCCTGGTGGTTTTCTGTACATGTCGAACTGAATTTTATTGTCAGTTTTTATGTTGTAATTACTTAAAGAATGTTTACGTGATGTGTTCGGTTTCAACAATAAATGTTGCATGTTTTTAGAAGATCGGGTGTGTCAGTACGTTTTCAATATTTTTGCTCTCTTGATGTTTATCAAGGTCAGTACGTCATGTTTATGATTATGTGTGGGGTATTGTATTTTTCCAGAATCTCGGGGAAGTACTTTTTCCGGAACTTAGAATAACCCATACGAGTAAGGGCATGCTCGCGTAACTGTCCTGGTAGAGGATGGTCGCTATATTTTCACAAAACGGATTGCCGTATGACCATTAAGCAAATAAATGTGCTATCCGGTTCTCCTAGGTCAACTGTTTCGTTTATTGAAGAAAAATCATGACTAGAGGCCAAGATCTAATCTACATAGAAACATTAGTATGAATTTATGATGTAAAAAGTTCCATACGGTATATTAAGTACACCTTCGCATCTTACTTTAAGTTATTGAGTACTTGTAAAACGCGACCTACTATTGGCATCCAGCACAGGCTAAAATGGTCTGGAAGGAAGCTGAAAAATTGATTCCGAAACCTTAGAGGCTGCAATGACGACAGACTACGTACAGCACATGCCTTAATGCTAGTTTAAACTTATCCAAATTGACTAAATCTGAGACGTGACACAGTTTGACTCTTACTAGACAAGTACTCACTGTGGATATTCGTCGACGTCGACGCAATAGGTTTTGCCACTTTTGGCGCAAGGCGGTGTCATGCCAGGTGGTGCTGGAACATAGTTCGGCTGACGCGGCGGGAAATATGGTTTAAATGCCGGTTGCTGTTGACAGCCGTACTGCGAGCATGGAGGTGATCCTTCCAGACCGGCGATCAGGACAAAGACCCAGCAGAGATGCAGAAGCTGAAACAATAAAAATTCCATTCAGAAAAATGTTATTGACAGAATGATCAATAACATTTAAATCTCTTAACTACTCAAACAAACATTCAAATTTCCTTCAATATGTAACACTAAGAAGCTAAAATGTACAGACTAGATTGATACTGATGCTTTCCTGGAATGTACGAAGTGAATAAAGTGGCAAGGAAAAACTGTGGTGTGTTGTCTACTACTATCAAGCACCTTGGGCTTTATCATGATGGAATAATTAATCAAGTTCTGTATTGAAAACGTAGTTAAAAAATACTGCTTTTGACTCCACGTTCATCATCATTGAAAATCATGCCGATGAAAATCCTCTACCTCTTTACATAGGTATGTATCCGAAAGATTTGATGCTGAACATAAGAAATTATGTTGATAACTAAAACCCAGTCACCCTCTCACTCTTCCTAAATGCATACATTATGTCTTATCTACATACTATTCACTCAAGTAGGGTGATGGAATATTCCGCCATTACCATTTACATAAACTATAAACTATGCCCATCGCCCTCTCACCCTACAGACCTTCACGCTTATAAATGTATTCTCAAGAAACACGCAACACGGAATACATTTATCACCAAACTTTTTATATATTCAATAATATGATTATCATTATTACTACAGAAATCCCTTGGTTTCCTCGAAAAATCAGAATAGGGGACTCCAAGCACGAGCACAATTCTTATGTCGAATGGCCTTTGTACTCGCTCTCTACATAGAATGAAAGAGTGATAATCTACAATTAAGTGGGTCATATTAATCAACCTTTCTCTGTCGGACTCATACGCGTACTTTGGCCCAAAAATAATTGTCAGCGTGTCAACCGTGTAAGGTCACTATCTGAGTCAGACTAGGATGAACCTTCTGCTGTTTTCTCTCTCGGGGACACCTATTGATTGTTGTCTCAGATGACCTCCACCAAGGAAGTTATAGCCCACTTAATGTGAAACTACGACGACGACGGGTGGTACAATGTAGTTAAGGCTCGGGGCCCAAGAAAGGTGTACCTCGTGTCCTCATCCACGTCCCTTTCTCAATCCAAGCTCCTTCATTCTTCCCTGCGGCCTCTCTCAACCTGTGGTTACAAGGGGGTTGTCCGGGCGCAAAATAATTACGTGACATGATAATGCGTCAGACGTGGGTTAGGGTACCTGTCTGCTTAAACGGTGGAGGGTGCATAACCATCTGTACTACGGGGTAACAGAAATGTTCCAAGGTTCAGCCCCTGCCCTAGGGAATGATCTCGTAGTTGGCTGTGTCGACACCCCTGGCGGGTACCTGGAGAAGAGGCTGTAACCTTCGGACGAAACTTGCGTATGACCATCGTTATTCACCCGGCCTCACGGGATATAGCGTTGAGGACGGTCAAACTACGCTTACGGGAGTCCCGCGAATGCGTGAGTAGTGGCGGATGGAAATGGGTAGTGAATCGGTTGCTCCTATTCGAGTGCGCTATGCGCGCAGGTGTACATAATGTGCTCGATTGGCGGCTTTTACCGTAGGAAGTCTCCTCTAGGTGGTGGTTAGCAATTCCACTTTAAACGAAACCGCTGCCGGAGCGGATCAGGAAGTATCTACGCTGGGGAAGCCTCAGTACTCTGGGAGCTAGAGTGGCCTTCTCTATCTAGGGAGTGCGCGGGAGGCCAGGCTGATTTCAGTCTAGGTAGCCCATTGCGCACGGCCTACGGTTCGATGCTTAATGCGGACCCGACCACTCGGAATGGGCAAGCAGGGAGCGAGTTGTCTTGGGCCTTCGGGGCTGAGCTGCCTCTACACCAATGCTGCGGCGGTAACCCACTTCTGTCGTATGCGGAGGTGCGTTAGATATCTTGAGAATCTAAACGTCCGATAAGGCCGGAAGGCTAGGTGCAGACGTTAAAGATTCTCATTATCCTTTTAAGGACGGCCGAGTATACGCGAAAGCAATGTCTCGGATGACCCAATCCACTGACGGTGCCAACTTTTACCTTATTCTGCACGTTTACCATTATTGGGTCGAATTGCAATAAGGTCTAGAGGCATGTTCGTCCAGGTACCCAGGCAACTGCTACCGTTTTTTCGAGACGGGAAGATCCACTGAGAATCTCTTCTTTTGAGCCTGCAACACATTCAGGGAGTCAGCGGCCATGGGGGTGAATGCACAACTCCAAGGGCGTGCCAGATCGCATAGTTCTCGGCCGTGGCTAAATATTTTATTATTATTGTTACTATTTAAAAATATATTTATTTTTTATAGAATGCTTAAAAGTGTTGTGAAAATTATCGTTTATTCATTGTTAATTTGGCATAAATTCTGGCTAATGGAATGGAATTCATATTATAATAAATAAACATTAGTTTGTAAGGGGGTAAAAAGGGAATATTTTTTGAAATATTAAAACAGTATAAACAAATCACAGATTCGAACGTTTCTTCCGGTAAGTCAGATTGTACTTTCTATTAGTTGGTTGGTTTCGTTGGTAATAAATTATTCGCCATCAGTGTGGCTATTTAAGGGAGGGATAATTTGAAAACGTTTCCATTAGGTAATACGCTGTCATTTTATTTGGAAAAAAGTTAGCATTTCTACTCCGAAGGGTTCCCCCTTCGATCGATGAGGATTACATAATAATTTATAAATTGTTAATTTTCCCCTTGGAAATGAGCTAAAAAGGATTTTAAAAAAAGAGTCTCGACCTGTCGAAGATCCCAGAAGAAGGAACAACGGGTTTTATCATAGAAAGGCAATCAGTTTAATTATCTTCCCCCTGATCGTGAAATAGAACAAATAAATTCAGGAAAATCGATTGAAAAACGTGCTATTCGAAAAATCAGCTTAAGCATTAAAAACAGTGTTCATTGTGAAAATCACGGTCGGTTTTACTAAAAATACCAGAAACGCTTGTTGTTTATTGGCGAGTAGCTTTCTCATTTTCTCTCTAACAAAACGATCTGTAAAGGCAATACGATTCTGTAAATTTCTTTATGGTGTTTTCTTCCGTCAAATCTCCATCTATAAATTTGAAATAGAACGCTTTCTAATAATTTGACAAATTGTCTTTACGATCAGTTCTCAATGTTCAAAGCTATAGAAAAGTGTAAAAAATATGTATTAAAGAAGGCGTTCAACGACTCTGCATCTTCTTCTTTTCTTTTTTTGGACATTTACAACTGCAAAATAAACCGGAACAAGTAAATACAATGACTATGGTAAAATCCTCCTTTCACTTCTCACTCATTATTACTTAGGATAGATAAGAAAGTGAGGCCACTTGGCTCGGCGTTAAGGACTATAAGGAAGTGAGACTGAGTAGCTGGGCAACTTGGGGCGTTTGCGAGCAGTGAGTGAGAGGAATTCGGTGAGATCACGATGAAGAGGAAGAGTGGACAAAGAAAAAAACCGTTTCTCAATACAACGTAGGGGGGACAATACTTAAACTGTCTTTTCAAAATGATTCTTTAGTTTTTTCACTTAAATTTTATTACAAAAATTTACAGAAAAAATATAATAAGAAACATTTAACAAAACGTTTAAGTACTTAATAATGTCCATTTATAGATAATGGTATTAGAAACTATTACAATAAAACCTCTTGTTCGTACGCTCATAGTGTCACTACTTTTGTCCCCTTACGGGAGAGGTTCGATACGAACATATTTTTTAAAATGATAATTAATTGTCTATATTATGTGTAACAATTATTCGGGGCGTCGGTGGCCGCAACGGTTTAGGCGTTGACACGGCGCTCATCACTGCAAGGTAAAGGTCCCGGGTTCGAATCCAGCGGCCCTGCATTCGAACCCGACATACAAATGGGCTTTTTTTTAAAACACAGGCACCCCGCGGGTTGATATAACCTCTGCTGTTGCGAACCCTCGTAAAAAAAAGATCTTCATGCAAGGTGTAGATTTTTTGAAAATTTTTCTTCCTAGCGTTTTCTTAAGCTTTAATTTATCAGCTAATATTCTTGCACTGCCCAAACTTTTCGTAATAATGAAACATCTCTTTTTTTATGCCAATCGTTGAAAGGCCGGAACCATGTTAATATTAAAAAATTTGAACTTAACTGAATCATGAAATGAAACTAACTTCGGAAAGAAAACAAGATTGTATGACTGGGAGGAGATGTTAACAAATTCACGGAAACATTTGAACTCAATAGAACAATAAGTGTAAAAATAAATTAATATTTATGAATGGTATTAGTCGAGATAAAAAACTCAGTGTCACGAGCGGGATTCGAACCCCGCTTTTTTATCTCCGTATTTTTATCTCGACCAATACCTTTCATAAACATCAATTAATTGAAAGTTGTTATTTAGAAAATTAATGACTTCATAACAATAATATTTTTCGAAATGTAAAAAGCTTTTTGAAGATATATATAATTTCGAGCTGTTACATTTAAAATCTGTATCATTCCTAACCCGAATTTCCAGAAATTTGTCACAAGATCTAACATTTTATTTGTATATTAAAAATACATTATTTTTATGTATTTTTTGTATATTCAAAAGTCTCTTAATTACTCAAAAATATGACTCTTTCAGTCCAACAACATCCTACATATTTAATGAATTAATTTTTGTAAAATAAATTAAAGGTAGGTTCACCCGCTGAGCATAATAACATAAACAATGGTAAATATTTATTGAGTCCAATACTATAAAGTTTTTAATTAAAAATTTGGCCGGAACAAATCATTTTTGTGTAGGTCATATACGATGTGGTCTTCGAATTTTCGTAGGTCTGTGCGTTATCGCGTCCTGACCAACCCAGAGGGCTCAAATGATCCGTAACCACCGAATTATAAGTTTTAAAATTTATTAAAATTTTATTGCAAATCATTATTGACATATTAATATATAGAGGGGCGTCGGTGGCCGCAACGGTTTAGGCGTTGACACGACGTTCATCACTGCAAGGTGAAGGTCCCGGGTTCGAATCCGGCGGCCCTGCATTCGAACCCGACATGCTTACAAATATGTACTTTTACAGGAGTCCCTTATTGGAGGTTTCACTGAAGATGCTTTTTGTAAGACGGTTTTAGTTAGTGATAATATTAAAAAATCCTATCTTAAGATTATCAAATGCTAATTTTAACAATTGGGTAAACAATAATAACATTCTTATCCGAAACTATTTTCAGTTTGAAAATTTATCAATTTTAATAATGTAGTAAACATTTTGAGTTTATTAGCTATATTTAGTGAAAAGTAATCAACCAAATTCAAATTTAATTCCTCAATTCCTTAAGATTTTTCACAAGCGTTTCAGGAAGCTAGGTAACGAGTTAATAATGCTAGGTTAAAAAGCTATCCTAGACGGATAGGATGTGATCATTGATCAAATAAATCTGAACTTAAACTGTTCAAGGTTAGATAAACTAATCACACAACAAAAGTACAAAAGACAGTTTTAAATTATCTCGCGATTTGTTTCCCGTTGTTCCGCGTAGATGTGAATCTCTAACATTTATGCCTTTTATTACTGTGCGATCAAATTTATGTAGGACGTGGATGGGCGCGGCGTTTATCAGAAAGCCGAAGGGCCCGACATCTTTGACCCGGTGCGCCTCGTCTCGCTTTGTCGTTTTTCGCCGGCGGAAGTGAATTGCACAACTATTACCTATTGATTAACAATGACACATTTTCCCCCCTCGACATTTCGGTAATTTCATACACAGGAAATGCTGACAGGTTTTTCTTTTGTCGGAAACAACCCAAAAAAATAATTAGCCTAAGATTCAGTATTAAATAATGTGCAACAATAAATTTTAAAGCTAACAAAAAAATAAAAACGTTGGTGGTGAATGAATAAAGCTGCATAAATTATTAAATGTCAAATTTAGCAATAATAAAAATATTGTAGTACTTGTTTTGTACTGTGAAATTTGATATAATTTTTTAAATGTTATATATATAGCCTGATAGACTATAAAATATAAAAAAGTCAGTGTCACGTATTTAGCCGAAGGTCTTGGGTTCGAATCCCGCTCGTGACACTGACTTTTTTATCTCAACCAATACCTTCCATAAATATTAATTAATTAAAAAATGTTAATTTGTCAATCGGACCACGAACAGCAATGGATTTAGTTTACAATATTATAAAACTTAAAAAAAAATGTTTTAAAATATTTTAACTATTTTTTTTTAAATATTTATTATTTTCATTTCATTCATTATATTTATTTAGGGCTATAATTTGTTACATCTGACTGGTTATCATTTTTTATCTAGGTTCAACAAAGCTTGTTTTCCAGACATTTGGAATATAGCCCAAACTTAAAGATTCATTGAATATAACATATAGCAGTAATATAACATTAACTACACAATAGTTATATCATATCTAGGGGTAGAAGTAGGTTTATTTTTTTTTTAACATATCAGTTTCATTTATTTTTACGTGGTGTGAATTAACTTAAACTGACATTCATTTTGGTTATTATTGGCTATATTATGCATTATTAATATGGTTTTCGTGGTAAACAGATTAGCATTGCCAAACGGCTCGTCAACAGTTTAGACGCTTAAAAACATTGTACTAGGATGTCATTATTTATGCTGCCTATTTTTTATAGTAAATTTCAGGAAATAAATAACATAATTAAAAATAATATGTTCAATAAGTGCTATATATTCTTATAACAAACTCTACTCATGAATTTACACTAAGACCTTAATTGTGAAAACTTAAATAGTCTTCAAAATCGTTGGTTTGTTTATAAACAGAACGAGCGATTCCTGTACGAATAATCAGGGTTTTTAATTCTTTACAAAATCTCACAGGAGGATTACTGTGATAAAACGTCTCTAAAAGGAACAAATGTTTCTACAGCCCATAGTAAGTTGTTATAAAAAAATTTCAAAAAAATTCAATTGCATCTGAAAAAGACATGTTAAGTATAGGCCAATGAATGGTCTTTTATTGCCAATGCAATTTTGTTGTGCAAGGAATATTTATTGATTTAAGGAGGATGAAATTGAACATTTTTGCCCTGATTTTTGTCCTTAAGTTTGTACTTTGAACGTATTAGATCATTTTTTGTATAACAAAGGCAAGATTCTAGTAATTGTTCGTTTAAAATGAAACAATGAAGGGAAGACTAAAGCATACAGTGAACATTATTATTGACATATATGTTAAAACGTATTTCATGAAATGTATCGACATCATAAATTATTGTAAAACGATTATTCGGAAATCTTGAGATGCGGTCTGGTGTGATGAAGGTTTTAGAAAAACATTTTCTTTATCGTGCCAACGTTTCGATCTTTATTGAGATCATCTTCAGGGCCTGGGATTTACAAACATTGTTTACATTTAACAAATACGTGTAGGATGTGGAAAAAAGTGAATTTATACAATGCAAAAAAAAAATTTTTTTATATTCAATCAAAGTATTTCTACTCACTTTGATTGAATATATAAAAAAATATTTTTTGCATTGCATAAATTCACTTTTTTCCACATCCTACATGCATTTGTTAAATTTAAACAATGTTTGAAAATCCCAGGCCCTGAAGATGATCTCAATAAAGATCGAAACGTTGGCCCGATAAAGAAAATGTTTTTCTAAAACCTACATCACATCAGACCGCATCTCACGATTTCCGAATAAGAGTAAAAGTAGCAATTTGTTATATCGTAATTCCGAAGCGAAAGTAACGTAATTTTTATAATAATCTCAAAAATATAATCGTACAAAATCAAATTCACCTGCATAGATACATATTGGCTTTAAAGAAAAACAAGCTCACGTATTCATCAAGTCTATCTATTGATATACCATGGTATTCTCTGAGACGCAAAAACAGACCTACCAAAAGTCGAAGTCCAAATGTATAACCTACTAAGGGAAGACAAGCAGACCAAAATTTTTCGGTACCGACTAAATTACAGGTTCATTTCCCCACATACTACATACAGAAATTTAACTATTTTAAAACATAAATGACGAATTTTCAAGTAAAGCATTTTAATTAAAAACTTTATAGTGTTGGGTGCAATAAATATTTAGCATTGATTACGTTATTATGTACCCCGTGTGAATCTATCTTTAATTTATTTTACAAAAAATAATTAATTAAACGTATAAGATGTTAAGCTGAACGCGGCATTTTTTTTGAGTAATTAAAAGAATTTTGAATATACAAAAAATACCTATTTTTAATATGCAAATAAAATGTTAGGTCTTGTGACAAATGTCTGGAAATTGGGGTTAGGAATGATACTTAAAGATTTGAAATGTACCAGCACGATAAATTATACATTTTTGAAAAGTTTTTTTACATTTCGAAAATATTCTTAAAATGGAAACACGACCAATAAGGAAAATGTGTGTAGCCTCAGGTAAGATGCTCTTTGTTTAGGGTACGCCTCCGTCTACGGGACAGCTACAGATTCATTTTGTATGTATTTAACGGCACAACTTAATAAAAGGCATAACTGTTAGAGATTTACATCTACGCGGAACATAGGGAAACAAATCACGGCATAACATAAAACCATCGTTATAATTAGTTTTTGTAGTATGATCAGTTTATCTAACCTTAATCAGTTGATGTTCAGGAATGATTTATTTCATCAATTAAAACCAACTATCCATCTGGAATAACTTTTTAACCTACCATTATCGTTGCCTAGATTCCTGAAACTCTTGTGAAAAATCTTAATTTGGTTGATTACTTGCCACTAAATGTAGCTAAAAAACTCAAAATTTTTACTAAATTTTTAAAAATGATCAATTTTGAAATAGAAAATAATTTCGGACAGGAATATTATTATTATTAACCCATTTGATAAAACTAGGATTTGATAATCTTAGGATAGGATTTTTTTTTTTAATTTAGTTACTAACTAAAACCGTCTTACAAAAATATCTTTCAATTAATTACGGTTTTTAGTTGAGATAAAAAAGTCAGTGTCACGAGCGGGATTCGAACCCACGACCTTAGGCTAAATACGCCGCTACTCTACCAATTGAGCTATTGTGACTTCGATCCACTCGGACACTAACTTCCCACCTCAACTGCACCTATCCCGATAACCCCCAATTTGAACACACAAGAATTCGTACTATGAAAAAAAAAAAAAGTAATAATTTATTTAATCAATTAAAACCAACTATCCATCTGGAATAACTTTTTTACCTAGCATTATCGTTGCCTAGGTTCCTGGCTCGCTTGTGGTGGGAAGTTAGTGTCCGAGTGGATCACAAGTCAAGTCACAATAGCTCAATTGGTAGAGTAGCGGCGTATTTAGCCTAAGGTCGTGGGTTCGAATCCCGCTCATGACATTGACTTTTTTATCTCAACTAAAACCCGTAATTAATTGAAAGATATTTTTGTAAGACGGTTTTTGTTAGTAACTAAATTTTTTTTAAAAATCCTACCCTAAGATTATCAAATCCTAGTTTTATCATATGGGTTAATAATAACAATATTCCTGTCGGAAACTATTTTCTATTTCAAAATTTATCATTTTTAAAATTTTAGTAAAAATTTTGAGTTTATTAGCTACATTTAGTAGAAAGTAATCAATCAAAAAAAAAAAAAAAAAAAAAAAAAAAAAAAAAAAAAAAAAAAAAAACCTTTTTGCCGTTTTTCGAATCCCGCTCGTGACATTGACTTTTTATCTCAACTAAAAACCGTAATTAATTGAAACATATTAATTGGTCAAGCGGACCACGAAAAGTAGTGAATTTACAAAAATATGCTCGTTAACGATAAAGGACTCCTTGAATTTCCCCTTCGAGGGGGAACACCTCCGTTTACAGGACAGTTACAGATTTGCAATAAAAATTTAATCTTTTAACATTTATAATTTCGGTCGTTACGGATCATTTGGGCTCGTCTAAACCCGCTGGGTTGTTCTCTGAGACGCGATATCTCACAAACCTACGAGAAGTCGAAGTCCAAATCGTGACTTACCAAGAGAAGACAAGCTGACCAAAATGATTAATAACGACCAAATTACAAGTCCGTCACCCACAGACTACATAGAGAAATTTAACAATATTATTTTTTTAATATTACTAAAATTAATTAATTAAATATATAGGAGTTAAGCTGAGAGCGTCATATTTTTGAGTAAGTAAGTGAAATTTTTAATTTACGAAAAATACGTAGCTTTAATATATCTCTGAAAAGCTTTTTGCATTTCGCAAAATATCCCTAAAAATGGAAACAGGACCAATAGGGAAAAGGTTTTTCAGTGAAAGCCACTCTTTATTTAGGGTACGCCTCCGCCTACAGGACAGATACAGATTATTTATTTTATTTATTTTTTTATTGTGTATTTAACACCTCAGTTAGTCAACTTCAAAATACACCTAAGCAGGGAACAGGCCAGATTATTTTTTCCATTTTCCTTAGGTAGCATAAACGATCGTTGAGTGTTAAAACGATTTTATAGTTTTACTTATTATTTATTTATTATTTTTACAATGCAATTAATTATAATTATTCATCCTTTGAATTCAAGTGTTTCGGTGAATTTGCTAACTTCTCCTCCCACTCATGCAACCTTTTCTTCCCGATGCTAATTTCATTCCATGATTACCGTGTAACAACATTAGCTGATCAATTAAAGCTTAACAAAACGCTAGGAAGAAATTTTTTTAAAAATCTATACCTTGTGTGAAGGACTATAGATGTGCATAATAATGATAACAGTTAAAAATTTCTTCTTAGCGAACCTCCCCCGTAATGGGAGAAAATAGTGACGCTAGACTTTACAAGAAAGAGGTTTTGTTGTAATGCTTTTATTATCTTTCAATTAATTAAGGTTTTTAGTTGAGATAAAAAGTCACTGCCACGAGCGGGATTCGAACCCACGACCTTCGGCGAGACACGCCGCTGCTCTACCACTTGAGCTATCGTGACTTCGATCCACTCGGACACCAACTTCCCATCTCAACCCCACCTTTCGAATTTTCCCTCCTTTTTTACATCTCAGGTGGTAGAGTAGCGGCGTATCTAGCCGAAGGTCGTGGGTTCGAATCCCGCTCGGGACATTGACTTTTTATCTCAACTTAAAACCTTAATTAATTGAAAGAATTGAAAGATATTAATCGGCCAAGCGGACCACGAAAATTAGTGAATTGAATAAATTTTTATTATCTTTTTTCTGTAAACTTTTATAACAAAATTTTAAGTGAAAAAAGTAAAGATTCATTTTGAAAAGACAAAATTTAAATATGTTATTTTGCGCCTTTCTTCCATCCCTTGAGCGATGTGATACACATCAAAATCAAAACTTAGAAAAGAAAGTTGCGACTTTTTTCTTTATCAGACAAAAGCTCGTTTTGAAACAAACAGACATTAACATAACAAGGAGGAACTGCGGTAATCCTCTCTAGCTGACTCTGAAAACCGATTATGTAAACAGCGATGAAGAGAGAATATATTCGATTTCAGGTCAGATCCACCCGAAAGAAGGGAGCTTTCTATCACGTCCGATTATCGAGGGGTTGTTGGCAAAACTTCAGTTAACATTCGTTTTCGTTTTCAATTTAAAACTATTTTTTTCTTTAAAGGATCATTACAGATCTTCCGTATCAAATGTGTATTAATTATGATTTTGACAAAAACTTTGTTTATGTAAAACTGTATATTGTCTATTACGAAAAATTTTGACCGTGGTTGCTCTACTCTTAGTTTTGATTGTTAGTTGTCTTTTACATGCTGTACAAATCAACATCGATTGAAAAATTTAAGAACAAATAAGGCATTAATATCGAGAAAACTTCAGAAACGCTTTCTTTTCATACAAAACATAGTTTGGGATTGTTTGATAGTGTCGTTATTTTATTTTCCAAAATTGAATTTATATAAACATTTTATCCTAAACAATCATTTGTAAAAGTGTTTTGAATTTAATATTCGTCATGAAAATCAGATTTAAACTACGGTTTCCACGCAGAACTAATCGCAGAAAATTGTTTTGTTAATTTTATAGGACACGCTTCAATGAATTTATGCGAAGCGTGGCACAGTTTTATCGTAATTGTTTATATACCGGCTAAATGAATATTTTATTCTTTGTTACTGCGAATATATGTCATTGGGGGTGTCGGTGGCCGCAACGGTTTAGGCGTTGACATGGCGCTCATCACTGAACGGTGAAGGTCCCGGGTTCGAATCCAGCGGCCCTGCATTCGAACCCGACATACTTACAAATGGGCTTTAAAAAAAAAAAAAAAAAAAAAAACACCGACACCCTGAGGGTTTATATGACCTTTACTGTTGCAAACTCTCTTTAAATAAATAAAAAATAAACAAAATCATAGATGAAAACAGGGTCAAATAATGTCCTGGGAACACGACCAACAAATTTGTGTGAAGCACAGTATAGTGCTCGTCGGTTAGTATGAATGTACAATAATTAACAAACTAAAATCAATCCTCATAGTTTAACAATAAGGTAAAATAACAACCAGGGTCCAAAAGAAACAACATATTTGTGCGAAGCACAGTAAGTGTTCACTTGTTATTATAGATATAAAAGTAATTAATTTAAAAAAACAGAAACTGTGTGTTTTCCATGTTGTCAATGGATTTGAAGAAAGCCCAGCACTGTTGTTTAATATTAATGTATAAATAGTTAAAAAAGAAAAATTATCGAGACATTGTTTAAAAAAGGGGGGGAATCCTGAGATCACGACCGATGAATTTGTGCTCAGCACTGTATAGGGCTCGTTGGCTACTCTGAATATATAAATAGTTCACGAAAGAAAAATAATCTAGCTGCAGTTGAAAAATAAAGTAAAACAGTATACTACATGACTACAAATACTATACAAGGTGGGCCCCAATCGATTCAGCCACACTTACAGGTCTTATAGGAAATTGAACGCTGAGTAGAAAAGGTCCTATGAACCTGTGCCCCCAAACTCTCCAGTTCCGAGCTACAGGCAAAAAACCAGAAAAACCACGTTTTTAACCTTATTCGTGAAATTGTTAGTACACCGTTTGACTGACCATAAAACAGCTCGAAACAACATCTGTAGAGGATTAATTTCTGCGTCGATTGAGATTAAAACCAGCCTGATCGACCGAAAATTTTATTGTGGGCGATTTTTCGAAGTTAAGAGGTGAAGGGGTACACAAAATTCACCATTTTTGACATTTTTTATCGAAAATTCACAACTTGAACACCCTATCAAAAAATTCTCCATTACAAACCTCGTTTGTTGGTGATCGCATTCTCCGTCACATTAGACCAACCCCAGTCCGATTCATGAAACATTCGAATTTTGGCTAATTTACTGCTTTTCACCCAAATGTTACTGTTTTCTGATGGATAAGCCGTTCAGATTTTTCGTATATTATTTCATTCAGTAGGGGGTACCCATGGGTTTCGTCAGAAGGAACTGGGACACCCTGTATATACGATTCAGCCACACTTCCAGATCTTATAGGAAATAGAACGGTGAGTAAAAAAGGTCCTATGAACCTGTATCCGCAAACCCTTCAGTTCCGAACTACAGATAAAAACCATGAAAAACCACATTTTTTGACCTTATTCGTGAAATTGGTAGTAAATCGTTAGTAAAGCAGCTCGAACAACATCTGTAGAGGATTAATTTCTGCGTCGAATGGGATTAAATCCAGCCTGATCGGCCGAAAATTTCATTTTTGGCGATTTTTCGAAGTTAGGAGGTGAAGGGGTACACAAAATTCGCCATTTCTGTCATTTTTAATCGAAAATTCACAACTTGAACTCCCTATCAAAAAATTAGACCAACCCCAGTCTGATTCATGAAACATTCAAATTTTGGCTAATTTTCTGCTTTTCACGCAAATCTGTTTTCTGATGGGTACCCCCTACTGAATGAAATAATGTACGAAAAACCTGAACCGCTTAGTTAACAATTTTAGAAAGTGTACGCATCTTTTAATGAACATTACATTTTATTTATTGTAAAAAACCATTACTTCGCTTGAGCGAAAAATAGCGACAATTTTCTGCATTGCCTACAAGTGAGCGGAGTTTGGAGTTTTGTAACGGAGAATTTTTTGATAGGGTGTTCAAGTTGTGAATTTTCGATAAAAATGGCAAAATGGTAATTTTGTGTACCCCTTCACCAACTAACTTCGAAAAATCGACAACAATGAAATTTTCGACCGATCAGGCTGGTTTTAATATCATTCGACGCAGAAATTAATCCTCTACAGATGTTGTTTCGAGCTGTTTTACGGTCAGGCTAACGGTTTACTAACAATTTCACGAATAAGGTCAAAAAAACGTGGTTTTTCATGGTTTTTTGCCTGTAGCTCGGAACTGAAGGGTTTGCAGACACAGGTTCATAGGACGGACCTTTTTTTACTCAGGGTTCAATTTCCTATAAGATCTGGAAGTGTGGCTGAATCGATTGGGGCCACCTTGTATATGAGTCTATCGATTTGGGCAAAGCCAAAGTATTGGCTTGTTGGTTATTATAAATATAGAATTTTTTTTTTAAATTGCACAGGATTTGAATGAAAGTATGTTCAACTATGCTACTGATAGTATGGGGTCTCGTTAAGGTCCTGTCTTTGGTTTGAACAGCTTTCTGACTCAAAGTTATACTTTGGCATTTTTAGAAAATACAGACCGCCAAAAAATTCTTCAAATTTAATGAAATTTTACAACAGTTCATTCACACATGTCCTGTCTCTGTTGAAACGTCTCAGATGAGAGTTTCGGATGATTTAATTGGCGGAAAACGAAAGTTACCACCTACTTCCGAGAAGATAATTCGCTTGTAGCCATCCCAAAGCACTTCCTGGCCCCAGCCGAATCATTTTTCACCCTGATGCATTCTAATGTGTGAAATAAAAATAACAAACGAGCTTTCTCATGCGTAAAGTCAATAATTGAGGTTTTAAAGAACTGTAATTTAAAAAAAAAATAGTCCCAAATATATCGATAATCTAAGGCCTGCTAAAGTTGATCTATTCTAGTAAAATTGCCATCACAAATGAAACGTAGATTTTTGTTTTATATATAATTTTATATAGTCATTTTTAACGTTTAAAACGGAAAATGCATATTATGGTAGAGGAATTATCACATGGAAAAAATCGCAGGTCAAAGTCCGCCGGCTCATCCTATCCTGACGAGCATCAAATCATTTCAAAAATTCTTCTTCTTTCTAATAGTAAATTCTAATTTATCAAAGAAATAAAATTAAGCGAAAGCGTTTGATCAGACAGACTTGTTAAAATGATTGTTTTTGAATCGGCCATCGTGTAAAAACTTGATGTACAATTTCAACGATTAAAATAATTGTCGAAGCTTGCACCGACAGGTTTTCTGCAGAGGACACAAAATGAGATTTCTTTTAAGAATACATACTCAATAAATTATATACTTGGATAATAAATTTATGTCGATATACAATATAAACACATGATTTCAATATAATTGCAAAAAAAGTCCTATAACATTTGTACATTGGAAAAAAATTCTTGTATAAGAGTTATGTGTGTGGTAGTTTTTGATAATTGTTAATTTAAAAAAAAAGAAGAAAATTAGCAAAAGACGAAATCTGACTGACCTGCGTGGGCATGATGTGGACAGGAGAGTGTTGAGCGTGCCTGGACAAGAGGAATACTAACTTTCACTGTAAAACTTGAGGCATTACTATAATCCCGTGTCAGAGAGGGGCGATTCAGTTTCCCCTTCCTATCACCTTGATCGCATTTTCCGCAATTAACAAGCGATTAGGGGTGAGATTCGTGTTATTGGGAGAAGATCGGCGTGGGGCGTCGAGGGATGATGACGGACGGCCGAAGGGTAGCAAACAGAAGAAAGAATTGGAGCAAGAGTGTTCACCCTAGTCCAGTCAATTCGTTAAAATTGTAAAAAGCTAAAAAGATTCATTGGAAATATGTCCGCGTGGAAATGTAAAAAAATAACATTATTTTATTTAATTAGAAATTTTTTGAATTTATACAATTTATTATTGAGTTTCATCATTACCTATTACCTCTGAGCTCTTAACACGACTGCATTTTCACCTTCATCTTTCCGATGACTTTTTACAGATTAAATCTTACGGCCATTGGATTTTGCTAGTGATGAGTGTTTCTAAGCTTTTAATGAAAAAAAAGTTGTTTTATAAAAAAGCAAAATTAATCGCAACAATAGAATCAGTTTGCAGTTTAGTTATTGCTTATTATTCTGAGATGGTCTAGGTTTTTTCTCGAATCTTTCTGCATTTCTAATTGTCATAATGTCGACAAAGCGAAATTAAGTGGACCCAAATAGATAGGAGTTGACTTATAAATGATAATGTCAGAACTTTCCACGTATTATTTTATATTTATTGTGTCTTCTGCTTGTAACGATTTTTCTAACCTTTGCTAGTATAAATGTTGTTTTATGAAAGAATGAAAGCAAAAGTTTGATTTTATTTAGAATAATTTATATTCGATTTGAGAAAAGTTTGATTGGATCCGGAAAGACTTCCATTTGGTTTGAAAAACGTTTGATTTTGGAAAAGTTTGATTTGATTTGGTGAAATTTTGGTCTGGTTTGGGTAGTTTGATTCGAATTGGAAAAAATACAATTTGAATTGAAAAAAAAAATGGGTGGAAAAGTTCGTTTGACTAGGGAAGTTTTGTGTTCTTTACGAAAGGTTGAATTTAGTTTGAAAACAATTGGGTTTGATTTGGGAAAAAATTATCTTCGTTTGAAACTAAGCAAATTTCGAAATTAAAGCAAACTAAAGCGAAAACAATTTAATTTTATTTGGCAAAATTTCGGTTTGGTTTGAGAGACGTTTGATTTGGGTTGAGCAAAGTTGAATTGATTGGGGAAACTTCAGTTTAGGTTTTTTTCAAGTTTGATAAGAGTTGGAAAAAATTCAGCCTGGAAAAAGTTTGGTTTTAGATTTAAACGTTTTATCTGATTTAAGAAAAGTGGTGTTAGAAAAAATGTTGATTTGCCTTAGAAAAAGTTAGTATTATTTGGGAAAATTTCAATTTTGCTTGAAAAAAATTATTTGAGTTTGGAAACATTTGATTAGCTTTGGTTTTATTTTGGTTTGGAAAAAGTTTAGTTTTATTTGGCAAAAGCTCAATTTAGTTTTTAAAAGTTTGATTTCTTCTTTAAGCAAAAATTGGATTTGTTTGTAACAGAGCTTAATTTCGTATTTAAAGAATATGTTTGATTTCGTTTCTAAAAAGTTTGTTGGAAAAAAATTAGTAAATCAAACCAAATGGAATGTTTGCTAATCCAAATCATACTTTCCCCATATAAAAAAAGTTCTATTTGGAAAATTTTGACTTGATTTACCAAGTTCAATTCACTTTTTAAAGGCTTAGATTATTTTCAAGTTGGCATATTTGTGGCTTTTATTGTACGTAAAAGGTACTTTATACCTTATCAAAATTGGAAGCAATATGATAATCTGACCATCTTTCATTTATTTCTTTAATTTATTTTTAAATTTAAATTTCAGTGAAAATTTTAAGGAATTTATACAAAGCCAAAATGAGAAATATCTTCAAGTTAGATTAATTTTTATTGTTCAATAATCATGATCTGACAAATGTAAATGCCGAAAGAATCTGGCTGCATGTTTTGAGCTTTGGTTGGTTGCTCGAATTATTTTGTACTTTGTCATTTTGATCATAGCAATATTTTAGTTTTTAACATGGCCTGGTTATTGTGCTAGTGATAAGTGATTGTGAATACTGAATTATACGTTTAAAATTAAAAAAAAATATTTTTGCCATTTTTCAAGACTTCTTACTATCTACTAATTAATTATAATTATTCACGTCACATTTGTCTGTTCTCAGTATTCTCGCGTACTAAGTTGCTTTGGGCTCCGATTCCTTTGATTACTGTAATAACATAATAATATAGAAAAAAAATTGAGAAACCATTTCCGTTTTGCTGACAATGAGAAATTATACAGTAAACCTCGCCCACCAAAAGAAAATAACATAACCCTGTAAAATAACTTTCTGAGTAATGGATTATCAATAAAACAAATAATAATTACCCAACTGACGTTTTAAAATAAAACTGATGTCAAAAGACTGGAAAATAGTGATTAATAGTCGTGTGAAATTTTCAGATCCATGAAAGAAAATATTTAAGTGTCGTTTTATCTGTTCCCATTTGAGTATCTGTGATTTTGTCATTTATTTGTTTCAGCTTTGTTATTTAGACGATCGGTGTACTTATTAAATCCATTGATTTCTTTATTACCGTAAAACAAAGACACGATATTTCCGCTTTTAATAGTCAACTCCATGACAAAATTATTCTGTTATAAAATCCAATAGGAAAAACAGTGCGAGAGAAAGGATCAAAGGCCGCCTACTGTTGAACCCGAAAGGATTTCGTGTTTTTCATTTAAGAAGTGTTGAAAAAACGAAAAATTTCAGTTTCTTCTATGTAAATGCAGTCTTCCAAAACGCAGTTGCGTATTAAAAGTTTGTTTTGAGCGTATTTGTTTCGAGTTGCGTCATTTTTCATCTGGGACGTAATCATCATTAGATTCCATTGATTCAGTACGTGCTCGTTGTCCTTTTTCATATTCAAGGACCCAAAATTAGCTCTAAACTGATCGATTAAACCAGTCTAAAATATGTTTTTGGTCATTGAATTGTTAATCCGCTTGGCCCATTTCTTTTCGCAAGGATAAAACCAGTGACCTATTTAAAAAGAGGGTGTCAGCTTAGAGTCGGCGTATCGACTTTTTTCAATTAATTAAGGTTTTCAGTTGAGATAAAAAAGTCAGTGTCACGAGCGGGATTCGAACCCACGTCCTTCGGCTAGATACGCCGCTGCTCTACCACTTGAGCTATCGTGACTTCGATCCACTCGGACACTAACTTCCCATCTCAACCCCACTTTTTCAAATGTCAAATCAAATAGATTACACGACATTTGGAAAATGGCAAAAAGGAAGGCATATTCAAAAAGTGGGGTTGAGATGGGAAGTTAGTGGCCAAGTGGATCGAAGTCACGATAGCTCAAGTGGTAGAGCAGCGGTGTATTTAGCGGAATGTCGTGGGTTCGAATCCCGCTTGTGACACTGACTTTTTTAATCTCAACCGAAACTTTAATTAATTGAAAAGACTTAATAGAAATGTTGAATAGGTGACCGTTATGATTCAAACTCTTTTGTAGGTGTGGAAATCAAAAGCAAAGAAAAATTCCCTTTTTAAGTAAGCAGACGTTTTGTCAAATTTATTGACATCCTCAAGGCGGGTGCTAATTGAGATTTTCATTCAAGTTGACAAGATTTGAAGATTGAAATACGTTTAGCCATAATCTGCTGTATTTCTTATGCACAGAAACGTAATCACACATGGGTACAGTTTCAATCAAGGGCCGGCGGGCTGGAGATAATAAAAATTATATTCTGTTTTTTTTAAACTAGTTTTTAACTTACTAACTTCAATAATATCTACCGAGAATCTTCAACGATGCTTCATCATGTTTAAAATAAATCACACCTTCAATGTTCTGTTGGATTTCGAATTTGGTATTTTTTTGTTGAAGTTTCCCCCGAATATCTTTTAATTATTTATTGCCCGAAACGTCGGTGAGCCGGGATTGATTTACGCGGCGTTTATTGTTAAATTACGTAAAGGTTTCTTTCCCCGTGAAATAGCATTATGCGAGTGTTCCTCTCTCACTTTCATTAACCCCAAGAGTTTGTGAAGACGTCGGCTGTCATTTTAACGAGCCTTTCACCGCCGGCGGAGGATTCCCGGGTTCGTCACAGATGAGGTGCTGGGGAAATGACTTCAAGCCTCACATCCGCGATATCGAAAATCAATCGATTCCCTTCAAATGTACTGTCGAATTTTCTAAAGAAACGCTGTTTTTCAAATGCGCAGTTCGTCGCTCCGTCTCGCTATGATTACAGGAATGAAAATAGACCAATTATAGATTTCCAAATACTCCGGGAAAACCTCTACTCTAGATATATTTATTATTTTGTTTTCCACCTAGGACGTTTTATTGCACTGGAAAATATCAGGAAGTAACCCGAGGGCAGTTACTGTAATTGAAAAACAATCTAATTTCTATTCGGCATTTCTTAATTCGTTGTTTATAGTTAAACATCGGGCTAATTATGTTCGAAAAATGGAAATAATTGGTGCTGAATTTAACTGACATCGAGGCGTGAGTCGAATGGGAATACATCTTCGTCGGCTCATAGTACCTTTTATATATTTTTTTTCCAAATTAGCACTATTTTCTAAATAAAATTGCATTTATTCTACTTTTTACCAAATCAAATAAATATTTGTCGAACCAAATTAAACTTTTTCCATTAGAAATCAAATCCTTCCCAAATGGAAGTTCAACTTTTTCCAAATCAAATTAGTTTTTTTTCTAAACCAGACAATATTTCGAAACCAAACATAATTCTCTTTAATTGCTTCATTTTCATTGATTCAACATTTTCAGCTGAGATTTCTACTAGTTGAGGCCGGAGCAGGATACAATTTTCGTTTATTCACACAATTGGAATTTTTTAACTTTACCTTAGGCAAAATTTTGTTATAAATCTGCGTTCAAAAAAGAAGAATTTTGGTGTTTTCTTCATCCAGTGTCCATTTACCTGCTCCTCATTCAGATAATTTCACTGGTTGAATTTCACTTCACACACATTTAATATAAGAAATTGTTTATATAATTAATTTAACAAGGAAAATTATTTTATTCAACTTAAATAAGTTAAATTTGGTTTGAAAACAAAAAGTCTGATTTGATTCGGGAAATTTATTATTCGGCTCGAAAAAGTTAAATTTGGTTGGAAAAACGTATAATTTGATTCTGGAAAATTTTGATTCGGTTTGAAACAGTTTGATCTGATACGGGATGTTTTTGATTTGGTTGGAAAAAATTAGATTTGTTATGAAAAAAGTTCCATATGATTAGAGTAAAACTGATTTGGTTGGAAAAATGTTAGATTTGATGTCGAAAAATTTCAATATGATTCGAGTAAAAATTTGATTCATTTGGAGAAGTTAGATTCGGTTTGAAAAATTCGATATGATTCGTGTAAGTTTGATTCGTTTGATAAAAGTTAGATTTGATTTTAAACAATCTCGATATGATTCAGAAAATATTCTATTTGGTTTGAAAAAGTTCGACATGATTCAGGTAAAAGTTTGAATCGGATCAAAAATTTCGTTTGGTTGGAAAAAAGTTCGACATGATTCGGATAAAGGTTAAATTCGTTTGATAAAAGTTAGATTTGATTTCAAAAAACTACGATATGATTCAGGAAATATTCTATTTGGTTTGAAAAAAGTTGGATCTGATTCAGGTAAAAGATTGAATCGGATCAAAAATTTCGTGTGGTTGGAAAAAAGTTCTACATGATTGGGGAAACGTTCGATTTGGTTGGAAAAAAGTTCGACATATTCAGGTAAAAGTTTGAATCAGATCAAAAATTTCGTTTGGTTGGAAAAAGTTCGACATGATTCGAATAAAGGTTAGATTCGTTTGATAAAAGTTAGATTTGGTTTCAAAAAAACTACGATATGATTCAGGAAACATTCTATTTGGTTTGAAAAAAGTTGGATATGATTCGTGTAAAAGTTTGATAAATGTTAGATTTAATTTTAAAAAAACTGATATGATTCAGGAAATATTCTATTTGGTTTGAAAAAGTTCGACATGATTCAGGTAAAAGTTTGAATCGGAACAAAAATTTCGTTTGGCTGGAAAAAATTTCTACATGATTCGGGTGATTCGTTTAATAAAAGTTAGATTTGATTTTAAAAAACTTTGATATGATTCAGGAAATATTCTATTTGGTTTGAAAAAGTTCGACATGATTCAAGTAAAAGTTTGAATCGGAACAAAAATTTCATTTGGCTGGAAAAAATTTCTACATGATTCGAGTGATTCGTTTAATAAAAGTTAGATTTGATTTTAAAAAAAGTTCGATATGATTGGGGAATCGTTCGATTTGGTTGAAAACAGATTTAGATTGAAAAAGTTCGATATGATTCGGGTAAAAGTTTGATTCAGTTTGAAAAAGTTATGTTATTTTATTAGTTTTGATTTGATTCAGAATAAAGTTTAATTAGATTTGAAAAAGTGTAACGTGGTTTGGCGAAACTTCAATTCCTTTAACAAAGTTAGATTTAATTTGTACTTTGTAGTTTAATTACGTTTCGGAAAACATTGATTTGGTTTAAAAAAGATGGATTTAAAAAGTGATTTGATTTCGAAAAAATCGATTTAATTCGGAAACAGGTATGATTCAGTTTTGAAATTGTTTGATATTATTTGAGAAAAAAGTGATTTAGTTCGAAAAACTGCTTAGGGATATAAATTTGTATCGGAAAAGGTTTGATTGATTCGGAAAAAAGTTTTATTCAGTTGAAAAAGTTCAGATTTGGTTTGAAAAAAGCATGATTTGATTTGGAAAAAGTTAGTTTTATTTGAAAAAGTTATGTTTATTATATTGTAAAAAAAAGTTTTATTTTATTTGAAAAAAAGTTATAATTGCCACGGAAAAAGTTGATTGGGTTAGGAAAACGTTCGATTCAACATGAAAAAAGTTAGATTTGATTTGGATGGGAAACAGCCCAATCTCTTAAATTGGCTCGATTGTGATAATAAAATTGTCGTACAATCTGAAAATTAAAAAATAAGTTAGAGAAAAATATGAATTTTGAAACTTCTTACTATACGAAAACATTTAATTTTTACGTATAAAGAACATTTTGTAAAATGTGTGGTGTTTAGTGACCGTTAATTAACGATTATTTGGAGATGGTTACACCAGACCGCATCTCACGGTCTCCAAAAAATCAATTTTATAAAATTACGCTATACAAATACGTGATTTTGCAATATTTGTAATTTAAATATTTATTTTTTCCATTAATTCTGTACTGTTCTGTATTAACCTAAACTTCTTCGGAAATAAACTCTATTCGACAGTATACTTTTGTAAAGGAAATTGTGGAACCGATTAAAAATTCTTTTGCAGAAGGCAGTTACTCATAAACGAAGAAATGGTAAATTTCCACATTGAAATGTCGTCTAGAAAACTTTCCTTGTATTGATCGAAGGTTGTTGTAAAAAACGGGATGAAAGAAGAACAACCAAAATGTAAACAAATGTGTTTAAATCTGATCGAGGGGATGTAGATAATTTAAGAGACCAACAAGGCAAACGGTCCAATTCAAATTTGGCTTTAGGTTGAATCATGAGACTCGGCGAAACCGAAGAGTTTAAGGATAAGCGTTAAAATATAAAAATTGGAAATTAACTCAGTTACTTCAATGCTTCTTTTATACAAACAATTAAAAGAAACATTGAAACGGATGTTATTTCATATGATTGTTTTTATTCATCGGCATGATATGTTTATTCCTTGAACTTCAAAATGCTCTGACTTAACCCATTTTTTCTGAAATACATTTCTTACTTTTTCTTACCTGGTAACTAATAGTAAAGCCAATGACAACAGTCCATACACTTCAATTTGGAACGTTAAGAAATTGATTTTACATCCATAGAGTTTGTCCGACTGTGCATCCTTTAGGAAGTACTAGTCAATATTTTCTCTTTTATATCCTCATTAGCATTTATGATTTCTCAGGTTTAACTTACCAGTTTTGGTTTTAAATATCTAATGGCTTGTTTACTTAAAAGGATGGTCAATAAATTCTCTCTTATGAGGAAGTTACTAATAAAATTTTGTTTAACGATAGTAAACTTTTAATTGGCAGGCTTCTGAAAGTTGTTAAAAATATTAGACATGTACCCGACCGTTTTCGTTACCAACGGACTCCAGGAATGATGAATCATAGTGCCCGTCAGATCATAGATGAAGAAGTATAAGATGTTTTGGCAAGGCCTTTATTAACACAAACGATTCTAGATCGTTTGTGGGAAGTCGTCCTCACATCGTCTGTCCCTTTGAGATGACCTGCAGCAACAGCCCTCCACAGCCGGAGAATATGGTGCATTGCTTTCCCGTATACTCGGTCGTCCTTAAAAGGACAATGAGGATCTTTAATGTCCGCACCTGGCACATAGGGCTTATCGGACGTTTTGATTCTCAAGATAGTTGACGCACCTCCGCATACGACAGAAGTGCCGCTGCAGCGTTGGTGTAGAGGTAGCACAGCCCCAGGGGCCAAAACAACCTCGCTCTCCGCTTGTCCACTCCGAATGGTCGAGTCCGCATTAAGCAGCGAACCGTATGCTGCGCGCAAAGGGCTGCCTAGGTCGATATCAGCCTGGCCTCCCGCGCACTCCCTAGATAGAGAAGGCCACTCTATCTCCCAGAGTATTGAGGCTTCCCCAGAGTAGAAACTTCCGGATCCGCTCCGGTCGCGGATTCGTTTAAAGTGGAATTGCTAACACCCCCTAGAGGAGACTGCCTACGGTAAAAGCCGCCAATGGAGCACATTACGTACACCTGCGTGCACAGCGCACTCGATTAGGAGCAACCGATTCACTACCCAATTCCATCCGCCATTACTCACGCATTCGCGGGACTCCGTTAGCGTAGTCTGAGCGTCCTCAACGCTATACGCCTCGATTTTTCGATCCTTCGTATCCCGTGAGGCCGGGTGAATAACGATGGTCATACGCAAGTTTCGTGCGAAGGTCACAGCCTCTTCTCCAGGTACCCGCCAGAGGTGTCGCCACGGCCAACTACGAGCCCATTCCCTAGGGCAGGAGCTGAACCGTGGAACATTTCTGTTACCCCGTAGTACAGATGGTTATGCACCCTCCCCCGTTTATGCAGACAGGACCTGGTACCCTAACCCACGTCTGATAAAGCACCCGCCGCCGAGGCCGACACGAGTTCAGCTTGTGCTTTAGAGAGGTTGCCACGTCCTCAGGGCTACACCATTATTTTGCGCCCGGACACCTCCCCTTGTAAGCAAGGGTTGGGGGAGGTCGCAGGGAAGAATGAAGGGACGTGGATGAGGACACGTGGTTTCTTGGGCCCCGAGCCTTATCCACATTGTACCACTCGTCGTAGTTGTAGTTCCACATTACGTGGGCTATAACTCCCTGGGTGGATAACGTTGCCTGCCCCAGTGGCGCAATTGGTTAGTGCACAGTACTTATAGAATATGGTGCAGTGAGCGCCTAGAAGAGAACAACGATTGGAATGCTGTTATGTTTACTGATGTCGCCTATTTGTATGACAGTGATAGCAGCCGCCGAAGAGTCAACCGAGAACAGGGGTGTGCCCCAGTTCGTGCTCCCTTCATTGTAGTGTTGAAGAGGGGGTGCAATGGTGGGATTTACACTGGAGGACGAACTGGGCTCCATATTTTTTAAGGTCAACCTCACCGCAGTCCGTCATGTACAAGAAATTATCGAGGAATTCATCCCTCAAACCAGGGATTTTTAGAAAGCCTGGGAATTTCCCATCTGCCCTTTCCCCATTGTCTCCAGACCAAATCCAATTGAGAGCACGTGGGAAATGCGTTGCAGACTGCTTTTCGATCACCATCCGAAGTCAGTTGACCTGCAACAACTGAGTCAGCGTTGCAACTTCTTTGGAATGAAATTCCTTAAGAAATTTGAAACCTTATTAACAGTATGACTAACACGTGCACAGAGGTTTTAACTGACAGATGACATTATACACTGTATTAATTGTTTAAAAAAATGATTGGGGGCGTCGGTGGCCGCAAGGTTTAGTCTTTGACACGGCGCTCATCACTGTAAGGTAAAGGTCCCGGGTTCGAATCCAGCGGCCCTGCATTCGAACCCGACATACTTACAAATGGGCTTTTTTTTCAAAAACACCGGCACCCTGAGGGTTTATATGACCTCTGCTGTTGCGAACTCTCGTAAAACAATTTAAAAAAAAAAAGAGTCCAATAAACAAAATTATGGAATTAAAATCTTTTATTTTTTAAAACCCTTTAACTCAATACTGTATTTCAGTAAAAAAACACTTTCTAATAAATTTAATGCAATTTATAATAAAATTAAAATAAAAATGCTATGGAAAGAAAATATTACAAAATTGGCAATTTTTCAATTCATTTTTGAGCAGTTCATGTAAAACGACACAAATTCCTCCAAAATACATATCGGAAATACATATTACGATTATTGAGTATCGATACTTCTGATTTCTGACAGCTAGTACCGGTGCCCGGTGGTAATACCTTGTTATCTTTAACCTTTGTCTCTGTTATATTTTTTTGTATTCAAACTTGTCACTTCAGTTTTTTTTTTAAAGAAGATAAATTTCACTTTCTAAAGCTTAAATCAAGTCATGGATGAAGTCTCGCCTTTTTTGCTTAAAAATTTCCCAATCGGTTCGCTTTATTTCAAATCAGACTGGATCGTTTGAGCGAGTTGATGAACATTAACAAGGAAGTATTTTTTGGTATGGAATAAGAGGTGAGATCTGTTCGTTTAAAGTGATTAAATGTTCTTTCTTCATTACTTTCGGTTTAATTGTCTCCTTAGAATGTCTCTTAGAATTATTATGTGAAATAGTCTTGTCAGACCTGTTCTTTTACAATATTGCTGAGACTTTATGTGATGTGATGCTGATGATGATGATAATGATAATAGGAATAGGAATAGGGGTTTGTTCACCCCAGGCACGCAGCCTTCTGGCTTATTGTATCTTTTTTTCCCTCGTACTAGTACCCCTAATAAAAGAGAATTTATTTACCACATGCTCTGTATAACATATTACAAGTGTTTTACAATCATTATGATTCACTTCAAATTATCTATATTTGTTTAATGGTCATAACTATTCCAATTATCGTGCAATTGTTTAGTCACTCATGCTCAGTGTCATGTACCATTTACATAGTAGTAGAAGTTAAAAAGAAACCAGGTTTTGACCTTACCACCGTAAACAACCTCTGAAATCTTCCCCAAAAAAGCGATAATTTTCCTTACTACCATTTACAACTCAGTGTTTAAACCTACCTACTTCCCAGTCCAATGGAAATTGTCAGTAATAAAACCCATTTCCAACTTTCCCTTCATAATATGCTGCCACTACTTGGCAAAATCCTTGAAAAACTGTTCCTAAAAACACCTACATCCCATATTTGAAAGGTCCAATGTCATTCCATCCCATCGATTTGTGTTCTGGTGAAATCACTACCATTCGACAGTGCCACAGGGTGATAAGACATTACATCCTCCTCTGAACGAAGGAATACAACTCAGGTGCTTTCTTAGCTGTTAGACAAGCCTAGTGTGTCTAATGTATCACCTGGCTTACTCTGGAAACTCAAGGGCATCCTTCCATTCATTACTCCATCCTAAAATCCTATTTGCTCTAGATGTACTTTCAAGTACAAATCGGAACATCATTCTCCCTCATCCACTATACCGAAGCGAGTGTTCCACAACGCAGCATCCTTGGTCCATTCTCTTTTCAGTATATATTGCAGATATTCCTATCAATCCTGAAACAGTATTTCTCTCATATACAATTCATACCGTAGCAAACCCCATACCCAGTAGTGGCATTCAGAAACCTCCAGGACCATCTATACATGAAACTGAATCCCAGCAAGTAACAGTAAAGCCTTCCTATTGAGTACAACTATGTTCCTCTCCCAGCTCTGTTGTCTGACTTGGAATCCTCATACTTGACAAAAGACTACTTGACAACAAAAAGAAACTCTCACTACACAACAAACCCCTCATTACTTCAATCAATGTGGATGCACAGAATCAAACCTGTGGGGTTCAACCAAGTGTTCCAATGTACAAAGAATCCAGTCCCAAATCCTTTGAACCATTGCACGAGCACCCTACTTTGTCTTAGAAAGGGCAAAAAGTTGATACAGACGCCTGTACCAAAGCCTTTCATCAGTTCTCAAAAATCCTCTAAAATAATAATAATAAAATATCTTGCAATAACCTGAGGCATGAATGAACATAGGTCGTAAAGTTGCAAAATCTTATGACTAAACAAAAAATTAAATTGTTGAAGATGAGGGTGAGTTTGCCGAGGACAATTCTTGTGATAAGTGTGACGATTCTGGTATTGGTACTGTATTTTGTAGTCAGGAAGCTTGAGAAGGCTAACTACACCCAGACTTGCAATCATTCTGAAAAGTTTCACCAAGGCTTGCACAACTTGGCCGGCAGGTTGGTTTTTACCTTCGCACTTTTTGAAATTTGTAATAAAAGTGTGTAATGTAATAAAAAAAGACTTTGTTTAGGGCACACTCTGTACTTTTGAGTGTTGGCCTGACGCATTTCTTATGCTATGGTTCGCTGTGGGGACAGCTAAGGCTTTCCAAATCCCTCCCTTGGGAAGCAGACGTCGAGTTCTGTCTTCTCAACGAAGAGATAATAACCAAAGATGAAGTCTACTTTGCAAGGACATTTAGAAACAAAGAGATGCAGATCGATTACGACTCGACGGAGGGTGTCTACTCTGTTACGGATTCAAAACTCCCTGGGGCTAAGGTTCAGTTAATTGTTTTTGAAAAAGATCCTATGGTATGTTATTTTCCAAAGGGGCTTTTTCCAACCCGTTTCATTTAACTGAATTGTTTCAGATCAACATGTTGAGACGTGTTGGCTGGAAGAGAAGAGTCCTACCTCCTGACTGTGAATCATTGCGCTCTTTAAACTGCTTTCCTCCTAGATTGGCTGAACCGCCTCTTCCTAAAAAAGAATTCGGAGGGTACATAATGCCAGTGCCTAGGGAAGGCATAGAAATTCAAAAATACCATTACCCGACCAACTGGTGGAAAGAAATTTTACCCAAAAATTGTTAAACTTTAATGATTGGGTTTTATTTAACAATCTTTCAAGTACAAACATTAATTATTTTACAGCAACAAGATGCAGAATCATGAGTGAAAGGACATTTTTGCATTTGTTTCAGCTCAAATCGTTTTAGCCTTTGTTCAATATGTAGAATTTTTTCACAAATCTCTTGAATTAAAAAAACAAAAAATACATTGTGTGCATTTAACATGTTCTAAGCAAAGTTCCTTGGCTTTTTTCTAGTCGTTTTTAAATGGTTTTGTTTGTACCTGATTGCTGAAAATATTTAGTCATGTTATGTTATGTATAGCTTTATGTATGCTTTAATGTATAGCAAATACGTGCCTGATTGTATGTGTTGGAATTTTATACAATCCTACTTTTGTATTATTATATTAACTGTGTACAATTAAATTATGTTTTAAATAAATGTGTAAGTATCAAAATACCAGAAAATCTATCTAACATTAATTTCAGGCCAACACTAAATATATTTACAAACTTGTCACTTTACAGTCGTGCGATTTTTAGATCATCGATATCAGACTTTCTGTTACATTTTGAATTCCAATGTTTTCTTCTTGGAATATTTTGCATATCGTGTTTATTTGTCGCAGCTTGTGACCATAATTTTGTTTTAAATTGTACTTTTTGGGTTGGATCGAAGGCCTGTAAAAGTCGGTTGAAGTTATTGCTGAAATTATTTTATTCACTTCATAACCAAAATTTTTGTTGTCTGTAGCGCATTTGTTAATAGTGCATTTGCCGTCTGTGAACAAATTGCTTTGGCTCAATACTTCGATGGAGGACTTAGAAAAGAAAGCTTTGGACAATAACTGAGGCATTTCTTTATTGTTATAAATTATCTCTAATTTCACATGTCTTTTATTTTTCTTAGAATTTTGATGCTGCACTCTGTTTATTTTGACTTGTAAAATACAGTCATTATTTAAGCGATTTGCAAAATCTGCAATGAAAAGTTTCATGTCGGTCCTGACTTTACCGGCTAGTTTTTTGCAGGATTTGTTCTTTAAAAGCAACTCGTGTATTCTTTGAATGACAAACATAGCATTTATGTATGTTATTCGATCAAATGAAATTCTATCTTCCGTGTTACTTAGACATTCTATGTCGGGCCGTTTTTTCTTTAGTTTAGCTACGAGATTTTTTATTGCATTTAATATGATCCTTTGGTCTTTATAATAGTCATCAGGTTCATGTGTTATTTCCAATAATGGGCTTACACTGGTGATCTGTAAATTTTTCATAAGTGAGTCACAAATTTTAGCAGTTTTATCACCCAGTGTTTTAGGCCTTGGCAAACTCAATTTTGAGGGCTCGTACAAACTTACATTATCTTCCATTTTGTCAGATGGGATATGAGATTTATGACAATTGTAAAAAAAAGATACACCGCTTCACCAAAATGACGTGTAAATTTACTGTCTTGTGTACAAAAACTATTTGTTGTTGTTTACATTATATAAATACAATATTTTTCAAATACATGTGTTTAATATTATAGTTTTTATAAAATCCTGCTCATTATTTTTCCCTTTTTTTACATCTAAACATAGATTATATAAATACAGAGACATTTTTCAGTCATCTAGGAGAGTTCATAGGAAGAGAATGATGAAATATGCATTTATTAATGGATTCCTACCTTTTTTTCACAAAACTAAACTTTACTTGGTACTTCTTCATGCATGTATTTATCTTAATGTGAGAATTGCCTTACAGAAGTGGCTTTATCATATAGTTTCTACTTTATAGTACTTTACATTCACAAAGGATATCTGCCGATGTCTCTGGTTTCTGTACAGTGTCGGCATATTTCTGCCTCTGCTCTCCTCATCTTCTTTAGACCGTAATTAAGAGGGCAGTGAAGTGGGAGAGAGGAGTCTCTTTGCCTTCCTTTTTGAGAGATTATAAATCTCTTAGCTTCCCTCATACCTGGTGAGTTTGTCCAGTGCTTGGGTTTTTCTTTCTCATGCCATTTTTCCAGTTCACCTGTCCGTTGTGCCTAGTTGTGGTTCTGGTCCCATGGGTGAGATTCTTTAGCTGGGTCAACTGTTCAATTCATTCGAGCCTACCTTAAGATAACCTTGTTGTGTTCTCCTAGAGTCATTAGACAAGTTAAGCACTCTCAGACTAGCGTACGCATTTAGTTCCTGTAAAGCTGCCTGGCGATATGAAAGCATGTAAATCCATGCCCCTTTTATTCTTTACAAACTCCTGTACATAGGATTGCATGGACCTCAGCTTGAAAGATGAGCCAGTCCAAGGGCTAGGTGTAATTCGGCCTCTTTACCACACATCAAACCCCTTTTTACCAATGTTTCCCATATAGCCCTGATCCTGAAACTTGGGGTTGCCTTTCTTCCAAAGATCCATGACCACTTGGAAGGGATCTGGTAGAATACCCATTACGGAGAGGTGTCTTCTCAGTGGGCAGTGGCCCGTCAGAATACCTATCAGCCTCCTAATTCCCTTCCTTGAGATAGAGAATAGCCATTTTGATTCTGCTGGTTTGATCACCTTAACAAACTCTTTCGATTACCTGTATCCAGGGGATAGATTCCACGCCTTAAGAAATTGTTTCATGAGCCAGTTATTTATACTCTCTTTCGCTGTGCTCATACAGGGTAATACCCGTTGTGGCCTGACAAACGCAGTATTAGAACCTTCTTTGGCCAGGCCATCCGCCTTTACATTGCCATGGTGTCCTTTATGTGCTGGTATCCAAATAAAGGTTACCTTGTTCTCAAACCTGGAAGAGATCCTATTGATAAGATCTACAGTTTCCTCCACCAAATCTTTTTGTAATGACCGCCTGAAAAACGGAGGTGTTATTCCCAAGAGGGGAGGAGATGTTGATTCCTAATTTAAACACTTAATAATTGGCCGTTAACCTTACTTAATAGTTGTAAGATTTTCGAGAGACCCATGTTATTGCACTTATGATTCCAGCTGCCTTCGCTAATTAATCTGTAGCAGCTGATTAGTGCTCCTTGTGCATCCTTAGCCTCAATGTGTAGAGGTGTGGTATTGGTTATGATTTCAAATGCTAGGGTGAGTGTAGTTGAAAATGCTCCTGTCATCATCAAACAGCCTAGTCTTTGAAAGAGTGCCACCCTTAGTGCTTTACATGACCTTTACGTCTGACTATTGTGGTGTATTAATGGATAGGGATGAGATCATGTGGAATGGAATTTAAGGTTAGGGTTTACCTAGTCCTGCCATAAGTTCTGTTACAAGAAAAAGGGCCATTAGGGAATAGAGAAACTTGATAATTTGAAAAAGAAATTTATTTTAAAAAATCCAATATTTTTTAAGATTGAAATAAAATAATATTACTCGAAATGACCACCTTTTGCCTTCACACAAACTTTTAGTCTTGGGGCCAATCATCTATGGCAGTACACAACACATCTTGAGGAAATTTCTCAACTGCTTTTAGCAGAGCAGACTTGAGGCTCTGAATTGGCGTGTTTCCTGTGGCAAGCCATAAGCTCAAGATAGGACCACACCTTGTAGTCCAGAGGATTCAAATCCCCACTTGGTGTGGTGGGGAGTTTGCTATGATGGCACCACAAAACTCCATTTTTGTGAGCAAGGAGTCAAAACAAGGGCGAAAAATTACCAAGAAGACATCCTTGAGAAAGTAGTAAAGCCCTTAAGTACTATTCTTTTTTCCAGAACTCATTGGGTCTTCCATTAGGACTCAGCTCCTATGCACAAGGCCTAAACAACTCAGCAGTGGCTGGAGGAGAATGTTCCGGAATTCAATAAGGCTTTAGATTGGCCCTCGGGAAGCCCAGATTTGAATCCTCTGGACAACAAGGTGTGGTCCCATCTTGAGCTTACGGCTTGCCACAGCAAACACGCCAATTTAGAGAGCCTCAAGTTCGCTCTGCTAAAAGCAGTTGAGAAATTTCCTCAAGACGTGTTGCGTACTGCCATAGATGATTGGCCCCGAAGACTAAAAGCTTGTGTGAAGGCAAAAGGTGGTTATTTCGAGTAATATTATTTTATTTCAATCTTAAAAAATATTGGATTTTTTAAAATAAATTTCTTTTTCAAATGATCAAGTTTCTCTATTCCCTAATGGCCCTTTTTCTTGTAACAGAACTTATGGCAGGACTATGTAGGTTAGGGATTTGACAAGTCAGGACATGGATGATGTTTAGGGCTGGTTCCTGACATAGAAGAGGCATTTAATATTGTATGACGGAAGGACTGAATACAATATTGGTTGGAGTTCTTTTAGGCCCCAAAGAATTTACTCCCCCCCTCTAACAAGAGGAGGCCCTTCTGTCCCATACAGAATCCTCCCAGGAAGTCAGTCTTTAGTCATAAGAAACAATAAATGCGACTGAAGTTTTAAAACAGTAAGCATCAAAATTCGATCATCTCAGACCTGATGGTCTATTTTTTAGAAATGTCACCACCTGCAAACACCCAAATCCCTTGAAGTTAAAGGGCTGTTCTAATAGCCCTTATTCACTTATTTTGTCTTATTTTATATATTACCAACTCTACGGTTCATATCTGATCTGTTGATAGGTTGAAAAAATCCAAGATCTCTGTGGTTGAAAACTTTTATTCAATTTAGTAAATTACATGGACGTTCGGGCTCCTGGCCATAATCAGCAACTGGTCTATGCCAATGATACATATATATTATTTTTCCACCCCCTTTATTTGTTGAGGGGAATGTCGTCAAAATTGTCTTAAAACTTCAGTTCCCCTTCTCCGGGTGGGTCCCACCTTCACAAGATTGTCGAATTGCATTGGCCATGGTGGCAAAAACCAAAAACCACAACCAATGCAGTTGGACAAGCGTGTGAAGGTGGGGCCCACTCAGAGAAGGACGGATAGCAACTGAAGTTTTAAAACAGTTTTGACGTCATTCCCCTCAACAAATAAAGGGGGTGGAAAAATAATATGTATGTACCATTGGCATAGTCCAGTTGCTGATGATGGCCAGGAGCCCGAAACGTACATGTAATTTACTAAATTGAATAAAAGTTTTCAACCCCAGAGATCTTGGAATTTTTCAACCTATCAATAGACGCTTATTTTTTTTCCAAAAATTTAGGACGGCTCATACATATATGCACCATACAGCCTATTTCCAAACAATACGGGCATCTCTCAGATTTTACTTGTTTTATTTTGTACAGGTATTAGTTACAAAGGGTTCGTTTTGCTCATAATGTACAAACTTTTTTAGAAAAAGCTCTGGAAATGGAACTTTTGTGTAACCAGCATATCACGATCTCTGACTCAGTTGTTTTTCAATATTTCCATAGTAATATTTAAAGATAATTAAATGAAAGGTTCTTCATTAGATAAAAACAATTCTAATGTTGAAAAGAATGTGAAAAGAGGCAGACATGCCCTATTAACTAAAAAGCTATTCCATCATTATTATTGTCCGTTTATATCATTTACATTTCTGTCTGTCACTTTTTTTCTTTTTTTTTAATTGGATAATTATACAAGTTCCAACTGAATTAAGACCATCTTGATTGTCAGACTCTGATTAACGTTACTTTCGCTGTCTGGCTATTTTATTTTATTGTGTCATTTGAATCCGTACAATGTACAAGCTGACATTTCTCAAGGTAACAGTTTTTTTTTCAAATTTGAATTTTAGAATAAAAGGTTGTTATAATTTCGATTATTTCCAGTTAATTGCTGTTTTACAAGTGAAATTTGTGTTTCCTACCATTTACCCAAACCACAACTACAACAGTTTCTCAGGCCTTAAGCGAATGATGAGGGCGAATTTTGACACCATAAAAAATGAGCTGATGCAGAAACGTCAGCAAGAGTTGGTACAGTTCACAAAAGAAGCGAATGATTTTCCGCCCGTTGAAGTTATAAGCCATGAAAACATCGTTGGTACGATACCATCAAACTTTATTACAAAAATTAATTATACATCCCACTTAAGGGCTCCAGTTTTAAATAATGACATCGCAGAAAGTAAGCATAATGATATACTTAATGTATTGTTATTTTATTTATTTATTTATTTTTTTTTTTAAAGGTCAACTGCATATTGTCAGAGTTGCTCCAGATCCTAAAATAAAGGATGATATGAATGTGGCAAGTACTACAAATACAAATTTTTATAATAGACCATCCGATAAATATCCACCAACACAGTATACCGCAGGCTTCTTAAAACCTGAAGTTCAGCCTGTGAAAGTTCATGTAAGTTTATTCGAATTCTCTTTTACGTTTCATATTAATTTTTTTAAGTTTTAAATGTGAATTCCTGAAGGTTTTTCGAGGGCCAAATATAAAATACACAACATATAATAAACACAAGAAACAAGAGAAATACTACTCACATTGGGGCTACTTTGTATTTCAGCCAGCTGACAACGACCATTCTAAAAATGGAGCGAACAATTATTTTTCATAAAACTTACCAATATTCAATTTGTTTTAAAAGCATTCATTCTGTATAAATTAAATTAATTATAATTTATGTTAATTATGATTTTAGTTTGGTTTATTTTGTCCTGGTCTGCCAATCCACAGTTTCTCCTATCAGAGTTTCAGCGTTTTTCATCTTCCGGTTTGAGTGTGTTTTTCCTTTGTGCCATTTTTAAAATTCCTAATTACTTCTGTCATACTATAATGCAGGTTAAATTTTAGATCTGGTTTGAAAATTTCAGGCTTATGGAATTTCTCACACTGAGAACATAAGAAGCGAGGTGAATGTGAATATTTTATGTCTCATCGAAGGTCTTTATATCGAAAATTTGACACAAAGTTGAAAGAAAAATTAGACAAATAGTTTAAAAATTGATTTTTATCCATAACACACACGAGAAATTTAGATTCTAATTGATTTCTTACCTCAAGAATATGAGCAGCGAGGTGAATTTTTCCCTTTTATATCTGATTGAAGGTCTTTATATCCGAAATTTGACACAAATTATTCAGAAATCGTGAGATGCGGTCTGTGTGATGTAGGTTTCAGAAAAACATTTTCTTTATCGTGCCAACGTTTCGATCTTTATTGAGATCATCTTCAGGGCCTGGGATTTACACACAAGAATGGCACAATTACACAGAAAACAAACACTTTGAGTGAGTAAAAATACTTCGATTGAATATAAAAAATATATTTTGCATTGTATAAATTCACTTTTCCACATCCTAAATGTATTTGTTAAATGTAAACAATGTTTGTAAATCCCAGGCCCTGGATAAATCAGGGGGAGAGAGACACACCTTGGTGCCTGAGCGACTCCGAGGTTGGGCTCTAGTTGGGTGCCATTGACTTCTTTGGTCATTTCGGCACCCTTATGTTTCCTAAAGCTAGTCATTCTCACACTTACACAGTAAATACATACATACTCCTATATACAAATCCAATCACACATGCATATCCTCCGTCTAGAATCCGGGTCGGAGGGTACTTGATATTTCGCCCCGACCCGGCTTAGCGGAGCAGTGGTGGAGCCTTGAAATAATATACTGCACCGCCGCCCAGCATACTCCTATTCTAACATTAACGAAAACTGAACTTTAACCTATGAAATAAATGCCCTGAAATAAATAAATCCCAATATCTCTTAAAAACCTAAAAAGTTTTTCTTTAAATTCGCTGCCATGCTCGAGCATTCTCCTATAATCTCACGGTATTCCATTTCGGTCCCTATACGGGGCCAAGCTGTGACAACAACACAGCGACACCTTGAGTCTGTCATCTTGGCATGCTGGGCACCTCGATCGACTTGTGCCAACCAACAGGTACCCATGAGTCGCACGTGTATGACCAATCCGCAGGCGGGTCAGGACAATGCTTTTCCCTTCGAGATATCCCCTCCGGGCTCCATCGTCGGCCCAACAACGCTTCCACTTGTTTAATATCAAATTTTTCATTATTCTCTTAGCGTCGTCAGGCCGAATCAGGGCGGTCTCAACATCATCACTGTGAAGAACAAGAGTACCCGCTTTCGCAGCCAGGTCCGCCCTCTTGTTCCTCGAAAGCACTTGAGAATTTAAAATTCCAACCAATTTCACAACAAGCAAAATTCAACTTCAAATTACAAATAATGTCTTCAAGTATTTGTTGGCAAGATTGTCCTTATTGAAAAGTTATAATTCAATTGAACTAAAAATAAAGTTTGTTATCACTTTATTTGTGTAAAATATAAACATACATAAAACTCTACTAAATTATACATAACTTTAAACCATCAAGACACATAATAAACTTATTAGATAATATATATCATTTACAATAATAACTTCTAGTATTAATATCTATATATACATAGGTATATATGTAAACACAATTAATTTTGTACACAAAATTTTAAAACAACTCATAATTGTTCTAATAAAACGGTCATTTTGATCTTTGGCGATTAATAAGAATAATTATCTTTTTAAAGTGTTTCGTTCTTTTATTATTTTTTTTTATTTGTTTACTGTTTGAGAACTAATGAAGTGTTCATCACCTACGTTGATCTACATAGTAAAGGTATAAAGATAGTTTTGCCAGCTAATTTTTTGGATTGTAAATTTTTTAGAAGGCCGATGATTAAATCTGATTGAAATCACAGATGAAAAGTGGAAGTGTTTCCAACATATTACTTTACGATCAAAAACTTACAAAATTTTAGAACTTACAATTCAAGATTTTTTTTTCAAGCGTTCAATTTATAGTTAAAAGGGCTAACTGTCGGGGAAAATCTGCTGTCTACCTGCAAACGTAATTGAATACACAGATGACAAATCAAAATTAAATAATAAAAGGGTAACTAAGTGCTAAAACCACCATTTGGGGGGGGGAATAAGTAATTTAGTGAAGTTAAAGGGAATTTATCATATCCAGTCTTTAGATTATTTAAGGCATTATTTTGCAGTGATAGTTATCGTTCATTTGTCCTAATCAGCTTTCGTTGTTACTCATATCAAATATGCTTTAAAAAACTTTAACAGCTTTAAATTTTTTTTGCTTAATCTGGTACTAACAGGATTATAAAAAAGTATTTCAACATTACTTTTTATTTCTATAAATATTCTTTCATTCATGTTTCTATCATGCACACTTTCAACAATTTCAAATTTTTCATAAATGCCTTCTTAATCAATTAATTTTTTGTTTTTGCTTAACTATAGAAAGCCCTTAATACAATCAGCAATTTTATAATTTTTAGCATTTTACATTTATTTGTTTATTTTTAAAGGGGAAATTTTTAAATTTCCTTACATACGTACATTTAATTCTAAAAGAATGAGCATATTTTTGGAACCGCATCTTCATTATAGTATCAAAATATATAAATTTCATATTTGTGAGAAGAATACATTTTTTATAACCCTGTTGCAAATAAATAAATTAATTATTAGGAACTGATTAACTAAGGTTCATTAGTTTCTGTTTGAAAATAAAAATGAACTCACGTTTCAAAAAATTTACGATTAAATAAAAAGCTTTACTGCTTAAAACTATTTGCTTAGAAATGTAATATTAGTTAACCTACAATCGCCCATAAATCTTATCTATTAATATTTATATTTAAAGAAATTTCAGGTATAGTTACAATTCTAAACGATAAATTGAGAACGATAGGTAAAAGTTGACTGATTTTCATAAAATTATCCTTTGATCGATAGAAATTGTATGGTTGAAAACAGCACAAAGAATAGTACACACATTAAAAAAAATGTTATTTACAATTTGTCATTATTGATTAATTATCCTAAAGGTGATTACCTAAAGATGCTCAATTTGTCACTTAGAACATTAAAAAAATCAATTCAGAGCTTTAGGATTTTACAGTCTTATAATATATACATTTAATGAAATATAGAAACTTTATGTTAAATAACACGAGGTTGCAAAAACACTAAAATTATTTTTTTCATTGATGTTACAACATTGAAGCAATTCTAGGTCTTTCATTGGAACGAGGGCATAAAAAGTAAAATTGTTAATAAAAAACAAAAGTGTAATATCATTTTATGAGAACGTTATTGTACAGTTGAGCTCAATACTTTGTATGACACTCGTTCCTTCTTGTACAATAATCTTAAAGTTTGTTTTATAAAAACACAAGATATAATTTTTTTTCTTTTGTTCAATTTAACACCAAGGCACTCTATCTAACCATCTTATAAACCACTACAATAACACCAACACATTGACTTTACTTCATAAAGAAGTTCTCACAAACTTGAAGGTTCGTGTTTATATTAATAAAAAAATGTTTGTGACAAAAAGCATGTATTTTGTCGAGTAAAAAATATAACACATTGGATAAATTCCAAAGATTTCATCACATATTTATTCTCCTGAAAATTCTTTAATAGTGGAAGACAAAAATAAATGGTACGTGCAAAATTGTCAAATGTGCATCCATTTGATAGGCGATTTTTCTTTTTCAACTGAAACCATTTGCTCAAGACAGATTGTTTTTTTTGTTTAAAGTTACCTAGTTAGCAAATTTCTCAGGGAAGGAAGCTCATGTTACAGGTAGAAGAAGAGGTTGCGTCTCATCGGGGTCGAACAATTGTCAAACGTTGCTCTCTTCAAATTTCACTTCCCTAGGCCTTTTTATGCTACTTCTTTTCAGTGTTGGTGGGGCGACTGGCATCAGATTTATCGGTGGAGGTATCGCCGATGGAAACGGCGAAGACTCTAAGAACTGATTTGCCACAACTGGTTGCCACCATTCGTGCTGGGTTAAATTTAGTGGTGATTCATCTAAAAATGAAATTTCCAAATAATGAAGCTCTGACCACTTGTAAATCTAAGTTTGCATTGGAACTATTTTATACGTAATATATATACAATTATTACACACTCAATTTATATGAGTTCTGGTCAAATTAAGCTTATTTACACTAAATTCACTATTTTTCGTGGTCTGCTTGACCAATTAATATCATTCAATTAATTAAGGTTTTAAGTTGAGATAAAAAAGTCAGTGTCACGAGCGGGATCCGAACCCACGACCTTCGGCTTGATATGCCGTTACTCTACCACTTGAGCTATTGTGACTTCAATCCCCTTGGGCATCTCAACCCCACCTTTTGAAAAAAAGGAGGGAAAATTCAAAAGGTGGGGTTGAGATGGGAAGTTAGTGTCCGAGTGGATCGATGTTGAGATAGCTCAAGTGGTAAAGTAGCGGCGTATCAAGCCGAAGGTCGTGGGTTCGGATCCCGCTCGTGACACTGACTTTTTTATCTCAACTTAAAATCTTATTTACACTCTTCACTGCAGATAAAATGAGGAAACTTGTACCAGTTCCAGTTTTTTTTGCATAAAAGTTAAAAAAAAAATTAAATGTCTGTAAAAATGTAAAAACTTGTAATTTATTTATTTATTTTATTTGCAATTTTCATAAAATCATTACGACAGATTTAAAAATATAATGTATGAGTTGATTAACCATTTATAAAAGATTATTATGAAAAGATCCTTTTAAAAATTCTTCCCTAAAAAAGATGATTGTCACATGGAAAAAGAATTACCATTTCACCTGCATGGCAATTAAAGAGTTAAACGCACTCGCACATTTTCTCAGCTTGTGTAAAAACATCAATATTCATGGATACCTTCTCTCTCTCTCTCTCTCTCTCTCTCTCTCTCTCTCTCTCTCTCTCTCACACACACACACACACACACACGCGCGCGCGTGCGCGCGCGCACATACACTTTCACGCACATTTTAAAAATAAATTTTATTAAATTTAGAATACTACACACTTGTTGACTAGATATAAATAAAAAATAAAAAAATTATAACAGATCATTTATCAAAAAGTACAAAATTTAATTAAAACATCTTAATTTTTGAATTTGACATTCCTTGTTGTTTAAATATGAAATGAAAACACACATTACCAATATTGACCAGATGTTAAAAATCAATCATAGATACTTACTTAACTTTTAAAATGATTTTACAATTTTTCAAGCAGAAAATATTTCACGGGTGCAAAAGAAAACAATTAAACTTGTATAAACAGAAAAGAAAAAATTCATCATTAGAATACAGTTTTCCCATGCATTCTAAAATAATCTCTTATTACTTCTAACAAACCATAATGAATCATATCATGTTTTAAGTGTGTGTGTTTGATGTGATGTGAATGTCAAATACAGAAATAAAAGGCTATAAAACAAGTTTAAAATTTGTGACAAGTGAAATTTGTTCCAGAATAGTTATTAGTCTAAAAAAATCATAATGATTGCGTTTAAGCTACTTCACAGTCTAATATAAAACTAGATCTAAACGACTAAACAAAGTATAATAATAAAAACAAAAAAAAACATTGTGTTGCTTATTTCTATATGTTGAAATATTTTAAACTTGTTTTAGAAGAAAATTTACTTTTATTCTCTTAGCCAATTTTTATTTTCCAGATGACATTTAAAACAAATTAATATTAAATTCATTTTGTTCAAACTTACTGTCTGAGAAAATTAAAGAATCCGATTTATCGCCTGCTTGCTTACGCCATGCAAGTGATTTGACATGACCTTTGGTGCTAGTGTTAACAGCATCAGCAGACAATGAACGAGACATGACTCTTCTGAAATGTTCGCAACCGGTAGGAGTCATGTCTTTTCCACCAAGTGCGCCACTTAACCCAACAGCTTCATTGAGCCAATACAGTTTCTGAGTAATATCTTTACCTATCGCGGAATAATATATTAATTATTATTTAAAGTGCAATTAGGTTTGGATTTGCTTTAATAGTCTCTTAATTAAAAAAAGAAGCATTTCCCAAAAGGAATAGAACATAAAAGGTGTGGACAGTTATTTTGCAATATGGGTCCTTCACAAAGTGTTTTTTTTTCCAATTCAAAAACAATATAGTGTGAGCTTGTGCATGTGTCAGTTTTAAAACAAGTCAAGATAAGCCGACACTTTCAAAATGTAAAAAATAAAATTATTATAGAAATGCAAAAGCATCTAGTTATGCATGCAAAGCCACAATAGCACAATATTTATATGATTTTTGATTTTTTTTAAATTTTGTTAAAGCATTCTACTTTATTTGCAAATGGCATTATCTGTTCATTTTGGAAACATTAAGCATTACAAGTGTTGAGTTTTCAAATTATTTTGTTCTATTTTGAAGAATGAAACTAATTTTCTTTCAATTAAGGTTTTTATAGTTGAGATAAAGACAGTGTCACGAGCGGGATTCGAACCCACGACCTTCGGCTAAATATGCCGCTACTCTACCACTGGAGCTATCGTGACTTCGATCCCTCCGGGCACTAACTTCCCATCTCAACCCCACCTTTTGAAAAAAAAAAGGAGGGAAAATTCAAAAGGTGGGGTTGAGATGGGAAGTTAGTGTTCGAGTGGATCGAAGTTACGATAGCTCAGGTGGTAGAGTAGCGGCGTATCAAGCTGAAGGTCGTGGGTTCAAATCCCGCTCGTGACACTAACCTCCCATCTCAACCCCACCAATGAATCTAATTTTCTTTGTTATAGCTGTCTTTCTCAAATTTACATAAATAAGTTATGCAATTTATCCTATCTACTTGTGCTTTTTATCTTTATAACTAACAATTCTAAAGAGTCGCACTTTTCATTTGTCCTCCTGCGCATGTGTTGTTTTTATAAATTTTAAACTTGAGAGTAGCAATATGTGAGACCTTGAGCTACATTACGGAGCACATGTCTGGAAGATTAGCCTAACTGTCTTATTGTGAGAAGAAACTGTGACTCGTATGACTCCCAGAATGTCAAAATCAGACCACTACTGATGGACAAGGAAAATAAAGGAATATTGTTTATAAAATTTGTGCAAAGGCAGCAACAAAGTGGATGTGTTAACTAAGGAAGCAGTAAGTAGCAGAGTTCCATTCAAAGTGACATTATAGCTTTTGCAAAATGTTATGGAAGAATGAAATGTCCTGCAGAGAGAAAGAAACAAGGTATGCATCTATACAGCCTAAACCATTGTTCATGAGAATGAATGGCTCTAAGAAACTGTTCTTCTCATAGATATGACTCCAATTAAATCACAATAGTCTCCCTTATCACCTATAGGTACCCTAACCTAACAGGTGTCACTGTCTCCCTGGTATGTGAATGTGACCAAGTTTCCACTGTCTTTCTTGCTTGCCCCTTTTATTACCATGGTAGAAAGAATCTTAACCAGGCACTAATTCGGGGTGATACACCCCTCCCCACTAGATTAATTATCTGCAAGAACAAATGACAACCAGCCATGTCAGTCGCCTCAGTTGGTTGGGCCAGGTGGTGGTAGGTTGGGTATCAGGGGCTCTGGGAATATTTGGTATGGACTTTTTCATAGTGCCTTGACCTCATAAAAAATTGTTTTTATCCATGTCCCTGGACATTTGTTAAAATAGAGCAATGGTGATACCATAATCAAATGGAGTGCCTGGCTGCCACCCTGGGGTCGCTTTATCAGGTGAGCACTTTTTCTTCTTAAACTTTAAATTTTACTTACTATTCTTTTATTTTTATCATTTATCAGTAAGTCAATATTTTGATAAATTTCAAACCATTAAAGTGGTTGTTGTTATTGGATGGTGTTAACAGTATGATGGGAAATCTGCCTTAACAATAATGGAAAAAAATTTCAGAAGAAAAATAACAGTTTCTAGATGTCTTTTTGGAGTATACTACGGCTTAGTATTTTAGTGTGCTAGATTAGTTTGCCATTCAACACAGGTTGATTTCTTACATGATTTGAAATTTGTCTGTGTCATCGTCTATGACACTTTTAATGGCAGTCATATAGAAAACCCTTGTCAAACATACATGGGTCTGTAAAAAAATTATTTTAAAAACTAGGAACAACTACAATAATGGAACTAGGGTCTATTGCTGAAACTAAAATCCTTCATTTCTAGTACATACTTAAATTCGTCCCTATCTAACCTCTACTAAACCTCTACCTCTTCGATCTTAGGTGCCCCTCAAGGGAGCATTCTAGGTCCGTTACTTTTCAGAAACATGTCAGATTTTCCTCAATACTTGCATTTACCTTTGTTGACGATACGGCAATCCTATCTGCAAACCTGCGGCCAGTTCTAGCGGTTTGATCTCTCTGAGACCACCTCCTAACCTAAAAGCGATAGTTCTGTAATGTGTGTCCTTTTCTCTCAAAGCAAACTATCCATCCCATTTACGTGAATCAAATTGCACTGTCAAATACTTGGGACTGTACATAGGCATACAATGGAATCCACATACACAACTTAAAAGGGCAGAATTGAAATACATATACACGACAACTAAATAATTGCTAAGATCGAGTGCTGTTCAAGATTTACAATACATCAAAAAGATATTCAGCACTTCCTGCTCCAATATGGACTTATAGACTGGAACTACATGGAGCGACTAAAAAAATTAGGCCTTAACTGGATCCTTTCCCTCCATTCAAAAATCCTTTCTTCGTTAGTTACAATACTCTCCACTCAGACTTTGAACCTCAAATTCCAACTCCATTATCCAGGATCTTTCCTTACTCTCCCTACCAATCCTTATTAAGGTAGAGGTGTCATTGACAGTGACCGACTGTGCATATAAAGCCATCTAACGAGTTCATGACATTACATGATCATTGATGAGCGGCTAACATTCATGCTTAATAGGTTAGTTATATTTTTTCATTTAACCTATCTGCTTATTGCATAAATTAGTGAATAAATTGAGCAATGCAATTCCATTCCTGGAGGCACAAATGAAAAAGATACAACTCGTCAAAATTCTAAGGCAATATTTTAAACGACCGATGCATTTTACATTCAAAACAAATAAATTATATTATAATTGAATGACACAATAGATTAATTAACTAATGTATTGGTTGATCAAATAAAGCAAGCAATCTTCAAGACAGCAATTCTTTTAAAATTTATGTGACTGCATGAAAAATTATGTTATGGATCAATTAATAGCCTGCGAAACTGTACACATTTCTAGTCTGATGCTATAAAAAGAGCGTAGGATTTTTTTTGTGTGTGTGGAAATTATTTGATAATTATATTTTAGTTGTATATTGGTTTTCTGCTCATGTTTCCTATTTTTTAGTCCAGAAATGGAAAGAACAGTAATGACTAATGAGCAATGTTTTTTTTTTTTTTTTTTCTAGCGTATCTATTTAATTTAAAGCTTCTATGTATTTTCACTAGTGATTAAAATAAATATAAATATATGTGAGTGCTACTGATACCTATCAAATTAGATAAAATTATTTTTAATGTTGGCCTGTGCCGCAGTACTCTGGCTAGTTTCAGTTTAGGCCAGCAGAGATATAAACTCTCCTCTTCAGCAGTTATTGTCACCTGATGGTGAAAAAATAATTATTTATTAATTTTTTAAAATGAATATATCAATTATGAATATTTACCTGAAACAGTTCATCACTGGTAACATGCCCAGCTTCCCACTCCGGTGAGTCTATGAACTGATATGATGATATGTAATGAAGATGTATACTGTCGCATGTAACTTTCAACCTGAATCAGAATTTATTTCAAGAATGTGTAGCAGTTATATAATAAATTGTAAAATTTAAAATATTCAATCAAATACTACTTTAAATACTTGCTTAAATAATAGAACTCACTTTCCCTTTAAAAGTATGGACAGTCTGTCGTCTGCATTTGTAACTTCTTCAACTGCATATGCATCACCCGGATCGAGCATGAGTACACTCGCCTCTTTTGTAAGCTCTTTGAAGTGTTTCCTGGACACTTTGAGAGGGCTGAACATTCTGGTGTAAAGTTCCGTCAGCTCGGGCGAGAGGGAGGGCGGTATGAGCCGCACGAACAAGGCCACTGTGTGCAAAAGGTTGAGAAAACCAAGCACAGTCGCCCAGATCACGATGTCACCTGAGCATACGTGTACACCAGACCATACGGCCTGAACGAAAAATCCAGCACTTAACAACGCCCTAGAAAACAAATATACTGTACGTCTTTTGGCAGGACAGAGCGACTGCACCTACCTTAGAATGATTATCCCTTGTTTGTAGCTTCTTGGCACTAGGAAAGCAGCAGCAAAGAAAAGGTTTGACAACTGGAAGAGGTTATGTTGAGCGGGCTCCCATTCACCACAGATCTGTTGCGGAAGGAATGTATCGGATTCATAGGTCGAGTTTGTCTCCAAGAACAAATCCGTACAGTTATCCAGTGATAAACTACAATTCTCCATGGTGCGTTCGCACTCTGTTTCTCCCACCCATAGCCCTTACAAGTAACTATCCTGAAATTACATGCAAATCTTAATTCATAGGTCAAGAATTATTTATTGTATGATTTTTTCTAGTTTCAATTGTATTTATTTAAAAAGGGGTTTTTCTTGCAGTTTTGAAGAAGCTGTTAATTCAAAATGTTTAGGCACTTGATATTTTATCTTTAATTATTAAAATAGAAATTCATTTGATTATAATATTATATGAACTTTTACATAAATAACTTTAATTTTGGAAAAAGATTTCAATATTTGCACAATATTTAGATGATTATAATATTATAAGTACTAAGGAGGGAAAATTCAAAAGGTGGGGGTGAGATGGGAAGTTAGTGTCCGAGTGGATCGAGGTAACGATAGCTCAAGTGGTAGAGCAGCGGCATATCTAGCTGAAGATCGTGGGTTCGAATCTTGCTCATGTCATTGACTTTTTCATCGCAACTAAAAATCTAAAAATAAATACTTTTACCTAAATAACTTTAATTTGTGAAAAATATTTCAATATTTGCAAAATATTGAAATGATTCTAGGTAGGCACAAAATTTATTTAAAGTTTGAAATATATTGAACATTTATCGTTTAATCTTTTTTTAATTTGTTATTTAAAGTTAATGTTTAAATAATATTTTATAAAGTAAGTTTTTAAGTAATTTTTTTTTGGGGTGGGTAACAATTCTTGAGTGTTTATATTCACCGTTTAAAATCCGATTTAAAAAAATACCATTTTTTTAATCTAGTTGAAATAACATTTTACATTAAAAAAACAATGTGAATGAAATGTTATCTTTAAGGATTAACATAGAAATTCATTTGATTATAATATTATAAGTACTAAGAAGGGAAAATTCAAAAGGAAGTTAGTGTCCGAGTGGATCGAGGTCACGAGAGCTCAAGTGGTAGAACAGCGGCGTATCAAGCCGAAGATTGTGGGTTCGAATCTTGCTCATGCCATTGACTTTTTCATCTCAACTAAAAATCTTAATTAATTGTACTATAAGTACTTTTACCTAAATAACTTTAATTTGTGAAAAATATTTCAATATTTGCACAATATTGAAATGATTCTAGGTAAGTACAAAATTTATTTAATGTTTGAAATATATTAAACATTTATTGTCTAATCTTTTTTTAATTTTTTATTGAAGGTTAATTATTCAGAAATCGTGAGATGCGGTCTGGTGTGATGTAGATTTCAGAAAAATATTTTCTTTATCGTGCCAATGTTTCGATCTTTATTGAGATCATCTTCAGGGCCTGGGATTTACAATGATGATCTTAATAAAGATCGAAACGTTGGCACAATAAAGAAAATGTTTTTCTGAAACCTACATCACACCAGACCACATCTCACGATTTCTGAATACCGTTATCGATTAACGGTCACTAATCACCACACATTTAAGGTTAATGTTTAAATTATATTTTAAAAAATAAGGTCTTAAGTAATGTTTTGTGCTGGTAACAATTTTTTGAGTGTTTATCTTCACCGTTTATAAAAACCAGTTTTATAAGAACCAATTTTATATTTTTTTCCCAGCTAAGATATATTTAATATTAATAAAACAATTTTTGTCTATACTAGCATTGTTTTAGATAAATTAAGACATACTGAAGATACTTTAACAGCTTCTTCAGAGCATTAATCAGCATTATCGTTCAACTTGATGTTTGGACAAGTATTATTTCTATGAATAACATAATAAAACTTACCTCATATCCAGTTATAAAACATTTTATTTGCCAATATTACAAACAATGTTATAATATGTCCATTTTTGGTGTATTCACTTCACCCCTTATAATCATTCAAAACGACATCTGAAATGTGAAATAGCTTGAGTTCACTATATAAGAACACAGTTTAACTCTTTAAATCCACACAATCTTCAAATTTAATTTGATTAAATTTCCTATTAACCTGATGTTTGTATGTATGGAAACCTTCAAATCACAACTGAACTAATCCGGTCTGTTTCTGAGCAAACCATTGCTTTATTATTCGACTAAAATTAAAATCACATTTAAAAATGCAAATTCACTTTGTTTGGTGCATGTAGACCAAGTAGAATGAGACAATACACCTTGAGTTGAATAATAACATAGGTCGGCTTAGACATGTAACTTGCCCCTCCCAAGTGTACAAAAATCAATATCTGCTTACGATCACCAGAATTTATTGCCTCTACAAGAAATACCTCTTTCACGAGAGATATACTGATTTACTGGTTAATTTATTTGTTTTATACATTCATTTCATTTTTTCCATACCCTGAATGCATGTTGGATGTATAATAATTCAAAAAAACTCACTTCATCAGTAAATTTTAAGTGAGTTTTGGTAAGAGAGGGATGAAAAAATTATACAAAAAACCAAAATTTTAATTTAAAATTTATTTAAAAAATCATTATAAAGATATATTATAAAGATAATAATGTTATATACAATTTATAGACATGTTTAATATGTAAAAAGCATTGCTTTAAGAATCCACAATTTCACAACTGTGATATTTAGAAGATGTTTCAAGCCATGATTCAACTTCAGCCGATGAGCCCAGTTCTTCAGCAGATGGCATCTCCTTCAGCGGGACCAACTCAACCACTCTACCATTAGGAACAACGGGAAGAACCTTATCTTTAAACAATTGCTCCCGGCTACTGTAGACTGCAAACAAAAACAAAAACATTAACTTACCCCACATAAATGCAAGAAAAAATATATATGTATTTTTTTCAATAAATAATTAATTTGTAGACTGTCTATTCAAAATACATATTACAAATATGTGTGTATGAGGCTTTTTTTGTTATGGTCACAACATAGACACTACGTCCAGCACTGCACCCAGAGGATACTGGCTAAGAGAAACCAGCTAATGCTGGCATTCAGTTTGAGAGAATGAGGTGTGAGATTTGTTTGTTTCTTGAACATTGTTTAGGTTAGGATGGATTGAGGACTTGGTGGAAACCTTTGGAAGAGGGATGAAATCAGTTTTGTTGATAAAAAGAATGTTGAGGTTGTTGTGGATAGTGAGGTTAGTGACATAGTAGGATATTGATGGCTTGGCTAAACCCGACTCTTCCACTTTAAATACGATCACAGTAACATCTTGTATAAGGTTAGTTTAGTGCCAGGATGGATTTGGCCTTAGAAATCTTCATAGTTGTCCAATCTTCTGTTGAGTTGTTCTTTTAAGTCTTGTGTGGAGTTCCGCATTAGTTTGCTGCCTAGGTATAGCTTAAGTATCTAACTGGAAATTGGTATCTATTTGTTGTCTGTTGATTATTGTTTTTTCAATGTACACTGGGAACATTTTTCCTCTTCCGGTCTTGTCCTTCACTTTTCAGCTTTTGCTAAACTAAAGTTGGAGATTGCTTGGATTGGATTCGGTTTAGAAGAGACGGAATCTGTAGGGAAGTCAGCAGCATAAACGGTATGTAGGATTTCACCGACAATGCTTCCTTCTTGAATGCCAGTCTGATATTTGAGTATTCATGGCCACACTTCACTCTGAAGAAGCCTTCAGTTAAACAGGACCAAATAAATATATAAAGGAATCCATCAAAAGCCTGAGCTGTATCTAGGAACTCACCCGAGCAATACTCCAACCAATTTTCTTGAAGCGAATGGTATCAAGACTTGGATATGAAATGACGGGGTTGGAAGCCAAATTGTTGAGTAAGAATGTTTGTATGTGAATCTAAGATGGACATTAAAAAAAAAATAAAATAAAAAAATAAAAGTATGAAATTATTAAATGCCAGTGCAGTTTTTATACTGGACATGCCTTATAATTTATAAATTGAAAAAGTGCTTGGGTTGCTTAAGTTATAACTGTTTAGTTTTAATGGTGCACTTAAATTTTATAATTTAGTGTGTGTATTTCATTTTTTCATAGAATTTCTCTAAATTAATTGAGCATATGTGTGATTTCCATTGCAAGAAGCCAAGTCTTAATAAGTTTGCTAAAATACTCAGCATCGTGCAACAAAATTTTACCTTGTACTGACCTTCAATTTCTGAACATTTATATCCTCGAAATCAATTTTAATTTTAAAACAAATTGGTCTAAAAAGTTTTATACTAAACATTTTTTTTTCATCCTTTTTTAAACATCAAATCTGAGAGTCCTGAGTCGCCGAGGGATTTTTTTCTCGTATGGATTGCACTTTATTTGAGCCCATTTTTTTCAACCTTGATTTCAATGGCATTAACTATTCATAAAGTTTGGGAAATCCATTAGACTAACTTAACACGTTTACAATATTCCAAATTTTTAAATTACCCGATTCAGGCGAATTCGGCTGTGAGCCCGACAATACCGATGTATGCTTTTTTAAAGCTTTCAATGTTGGGCTTTTGTGATCAGTGCTTGTTAGCGATGATGTGATACTCGGAAGCCTTATATCAAGGTGGTACCCTTTTTCTGTAACAATCTGTAAATATATGAGTTGTCAATGACTGGATGTTTTTTCAGAATATTCAATAACTTCACCTTGTTATTCATTGCGTACAGCTTTGTCGTTATATCTCTTGCTATTAAAGTTGACATCACAGTTGCCAAGTATGTCTCCTTGACGAATAAATATTCTAACGAGGTTCTCTGCCAGTAAAGGTACCTGCATGAAGTAGCTGCTACAATTGAAACCTAAGAAATATTTTAATATATTATATATTGTCTAATTATGTATTTTTTAAAATTAATTAGGTGAGGTTGTTTATTTTTATTAAAGTAATATTGTGGTGTGATAAAGTTGTTTCGCAATAGGCCGTTGTGTTGAATTGATTTTGCTGAATTTCCATATCAGTGGAGAGTTGCGTTTGGTAAATTAGGTGTGCATGACAGGAAGTTTGCATGCAAGTCTACATTCCGTGCTAATGTGTCTTCCGACGAGTTGATGTTAATTTTATTTCTTATCATGATGTTGTCCTTGTTAAAAATAGTATTTGTTTTGTCACCTTAAATTTATCGTCCATATTTGCTCTGCTCTCGAACTCGGGCGAGTCTAAAAATTCGCACGCAAGTATCGGATGCAGAAAGTGGCTATCACATAGAACGTTTAATTTCCCGGATAGGAGCAGGCCCAGTCTATCAGTCCTTGTTAAGTTTTGTAATGCGTAAGCCTCGCCAGCGTGCAGAGACATAATTTGAGCCATGTCGTTGCTTATCAGCTTTTTGAATTGGATCCTTGAAACCTAGAGACAATTCTTATGTTAAATAACTTCAAAAATCTTTCGGCCGCTGACTCTACCTTAAATGGCACAAACAACGTGTGATATGCTTCTTCCAACTCGGGGTCAAATTTCACTGGCCTTAATTGGTACAAAAGAAAGACTAATTGGCATATGTTTATAAAAGTGTAACACAGACTCCAGAAAAATATGTCAGGAGCGCATACAATAACCCAAGCCCAGGTGGAGAATATAAAAAACCCTAAGACAAATATTTCTGTTAAAATTTCATTAAACTTAATAATATTACATGCTTGTCTTTTTTTAGAATCACCTAATACTAATACTGCATGCATAAAAATGATTCCCTTTTTAGTTGAAGGAGTAAGGTATGAGATGAAAAAACATGCGTTCGCCAGCTGGAATATAAGGTGTTGTGGATTCCTCCATGTGTCACACCAACCTAAACTACCTGTAATGATTCAATCAAATTTATTAATTCACTTGTACTATTTTATAAAACCAAAATAAATGCAATAATATTTATGTGTTAATATAGGATTGTATATCTTTTCCATAAAGCATCTTTGGGTATAATGCAATTGTTTACGCTGTTCAGTATGGTTATTAACTCTACTGTCTAATTAAATTTATTTATTTATTTTGTGTGTAGCATTTGCTTAATTGTTAAAGGACATTTACTCTTAAATATTTAAAAAAATAATTTATTTGAAGTCTTGTGTTTTTGTACGTGTTTTTTATTATTGCTACTTTCAACACTCAGGGTGCTGGTATTTTTGAAAAAAACAAAAACATTTGTAAGTATGTCGGGTTCAAATGCAGGCCGTTGGATTTGAACGTGGAACTTTTACTTTACAGTGATGAGTGCCGTGTCAATGCCAAAACTGTTGCGGCCACCAACGCTCCTGTTTTTTTATTATTCATATTATAGGGATGGTTAGGAACAACATATATTGTTTTATTATATAAAATGTACTTTGAATCGATCACAATGTTATATATCCAACCAAAATTTTTTTAAATTTTATTATTATTATAGTAAATGGCAATCCTTTGAAGTTTCAAAGCATACTAATTGATTCTGTCAGAAGTATCACCAAATATAGTTATATAAAATAAATACATAGATTATATTTAGTGTTATTGTGGTTGTAAAATTTTTTGAGTTTCATTTCTCATTAAAGCAAGTTCAAAAACAGAGCTGTAACAAAAATAAAACAAAAAACTTGGCTTTCTAGTTATCGTTCATCCTACCAGCCTCACTCTCCCTTTATATATATAAGTGGGAAGTTTATGGGCTGACAAACAGCTGAGGTTGTCGCCGGCCCTCTGCGTGTTTTCCTTCTTTTTCTTTTCTTTCGCGCATATTTTGTTTTACACTGCAGCCATTTGAGCGTCTCGATCTGGTTAGTGACTCTCTGATTTCAGATATATACTACATTGATATTCTAGAATGCTAGTCTCTCATTTGTACCTTAGGTTGTCAAATACAGAATAGAAACAAAACATACAATACATATCGAATATAGAGTACTCTGGGGGAGGTTATAAGCAACCCCTTCCTTTCACGCTAATAAATTACTTTTACTCTTCAGACATCATACACTCACCCCAGAGTACTTCACATTCCTCATGGCGGGGTTATAAGCAACCCCTTCCTTTCACACTAATAAATTACTTTTACTCTCCAGACGTCATACACTCACCTCAGAGTACTTGATATTCCTCGTGGCGGGTTGAACCCTCTCCACTCTCGCTAATAAATTACTTTTACTCNTATCTATCTATCTATCTATCTATCTTTATCTATCTATCTATCTCTTCCTCCCCATCTCTAGCTATTTTTATCTCTCTCTCACCCTCTTTCTCTCTCTCTTTCTCTCTCTCTATCTATCTATCTATCTTTATCTATCTATCTATCTCTCCCTCCCCATCTCTAGCTATTTTTATCTCTCTCTCACACACTCTCTCTCTCTCTCTCTCTCTCTATCTATCTATCTATCTATCTATCTATCTTTATCTATCTATCTATCTCTTCCTCCCCATCTCTAGCTATTTTTATCTCTCTCTCACCCTCTTGCTCTCTCTATCTATCTATATTTATCTATGTATCTATCTCTCCCTCCCCATCTCTAGCTATTTTTATCTCTCTCTCTCACCCTTTTTCTCTCTCTCTCTCTTTCCCCATTTCTATCTACGTATATCTTTATATCTATCTCCCTATCTAGCTTTCTATCTATCAATCTATCTCTCACTTTCTCACCCTCTTTTTCTCTCTCTCTCTCTCTCTCTCTCTCTCCCTCCCTCCCTTATGCTCTTCTTAATTATGTTTATATGGCAATTTTGTTAGCACTAGTGATCGTACTTAAAATCTTGAAATTTAGGTAAAATGAACTTAATATATCAAAGTGCTGACACTTATCTAACAGACCAAATTGGTGAGACTATGCAGAGTAGGATGAATTGATTAAACTCCCTATTTATATTTGAAAATGTACTCACCTATTCCTAAATATGTGGTATAATTGAAAGGCCCTTCTTCCCATGTAATATTAAAAATTGGGAGGATCTGCAAGATTGTTGCCCCCCTATCATGGAGACCCTCTCCCATCCTAGAATTAAGCCTGATTATTATATACATATGATACGTGATATGATACAGAAACAATTTTGTACAAATGTACGCTGTGATGTTAGGCCTTATGACTGGACACTGTTTGCGTTATACGCCATTCTCGATCAGGATCCATAAATTCAACTCACCTGTGTCACATTTATTTACTATCTTAAAGTGTTAATTATTGTCAGCAGGTCTGCAGTAGTAGTTATGGGACGGGGAAACATCAACAGAAACCAGGGAAACTTCACATTGCCCTTCTTCACATGTTATTGATCAAAGGACCCACCCTTGAATCCCAGCTTTCTACCAACAGATAGCAGGTGAATATACTCTGCTACATCTAAACTATTTTACTTGTGACTTAAAAAAGAAAAACTGGCACAAAAATATGTTTTAAAAATAATAGCGTTTAATTAGAGATTGTTCAAAATTGATAGGTTTTAAAAAATAATAAGATTCGCACAATGATATTTATTTTTATATATCTCAATATAGCTGAATCTCTAGACAGGTGGTTTTAAACCAGCTGAAATCCATTTTCATCAGCGATATATTTGAGCTGAACTGGAATGCCTTCTGGAGTGAGAAATGCAAAAGACCCTTGTTTCACCAAAACTTGGTTACCGGCTCCAACTGACTTCAGCAAGCCTTGTTCATTAACGACAGTTCCGTCTGCTGTGCGGTAACTGAAATTATTAAATTTATCACAAATTTTATTTATTTCTTTTCAACATGCCTTACCTGAGAGCAAATTGGCCGGCATCGTCCCTCACTTCCGTTCTTGATATCAACTGAGAAGGTTGGACATTCACAACGAATAATTGTGGATATGCTTGTTCAAATTGTGCAGTTGCAGACACAGTCAAAAGTGCGATAGCAATTATCTACAAAAAATTGTAATTTAAAACATCTGGCATATAGTACGACAACTTTGATAAACATAACTCAAAATACATAATATGATTTGTTGGAAAAATTATCAGTTAGTTCAGGTCAACCGATGTTGACAAGAGTTCTTCATGGCTAAAGTGCTTAAAAAAATTAGTGAGACAACAGGAAATTAAAAATTTATAAAAATATGTTTTATATATGCATTTAAAAACTGGCTAATAAAACCACTTGACATATTCATGGCATTCTATGCTTAAAAAATTAGTGAGACAACAGGAAATTACAATTTATAAAAATATGTTTTATATATGCATTTCAAAACTGGCTAATAAAACCACTTGACATATTAATGGCTAAAGTGCTTAAAAATGAGACAACAGGAAATTAAAATTTATAAAAACATGTTTTATATATGCATTTCAAAACTGGCTAATAAAACCACTTGACATATTCATGGCATTCTATGCTTAAAAAATGAGACAACAGGAAATTACAATTTATAAAAATATGTTTTATATGTGCATTTAAAAACTGGCTAATAAAACCACTTTACATATTCATGGCCATAATGCTTAAAAAAATTACTGAGACAACAGGGAATTAAAATGTATAAAAATATTTTTATATATGCATTTTAAAATGGGCTGATAAAACCACTTCATGGCTAAAGTGCTTAAAAAATGAGAAACAAGAAATTAAAAACAAAAACAATATGTTTTATATATGCATTTAAAAACTGGCTAATAAAACCACTTGACATATTCATGGCCACAATGCTTAAAAAATTAGTGAGACAACAGGGAATTAAAATTTATAAAAATATGTTTTATATATGCATTTAAAAACTGGATAATAAAACCACTTAAAATATCCATGGCTTCAATGCTTAAAAAATGAGACAACAGGAAAATACAATTTATAAAAATATGTTTTATATATGCATTTCAAAACTGGCTAATAAAACCACTTGACATATTTATGGCTTCAATGCTTAAAAAAATTACTGAGATAATAGGGAATTAAAATCTATAAAAATATGTTTTATATATGCATTTAAAAACTGGATAATCAAACCACTTGAAATATCCATGACTTCAATGCTTAAAAAAATTACTGAGACAATAGGGAATTAAAATGTAAAAAAATATGTTTTATATATGCATTTAAAAACTGGCTAATAAAACCACTTCATGGCTAAAGTGCTTAAAAAAATGGGACAACAGGAAATTAAAATAAAAAAAAAGTTTTATATATGCATTTTCCTAGCTTTAGGAATGTTTCAAACAATATTTTGAAAGTTGAGAATCAAGTACTCAGGTGTATCTTGTCTTGATAAACTAGCAATCCGTAAGGGTTTTTTACATATAATCTTGTTAAAAAAAATATTATCTTTCAAAGTGAAACCGAAATTGGATGGCAATTGGAAAAAGTCGAGTTGGATAAGATAATCTTTTCTCCCGAAAATTTATATTTTTCGTTAAATAGTAGATTTATCCCGTTTTTTCCCGAAAGTTGTTGAACTTGTAATCCTGCAACTAGTAAAACCTGACCGTCGATTATATTTTTTACTTTTCGGTCGACTTTTCTGCAAAACTGTTCAATTTTTTGAAACAATTCTGTTTTAATTTAGTAGATCAACAACAGGCAGACAGTTGTACGGAGCTAGATGTTTAAAATACATCCAGGAGCTGAGAAATAAATGTATAAGCACAAAAAGAACAAAACTTTAGGCTGCTGCCTCAGTTAATAAGTTTAATTATTATAATAATAACGGATCATTATTTTTCAAATTCCCTAACTACAGATCCGTAGTTTACTAATGAAAGGCCGTAACAAACTCTAGAATTGGAGAAAATTGTATTGAAAAATTGAAAATTTTTTGGCCTCTATTTGACAACAAAATGAGTTTGAAAAATTGCTAAAATGTTAGAGTTTGGTGCTTAAACAGAACGCACAGACTTTTCCGAAAAAGAAGTTAGTTTTAAAATTAAAATCATTGTACATAAGAGGGGATATATAAAAAGAACCGATGGTAAGACATCTCTTTTTATTTGAAAAAGAATTTTAATTTGCCTTCCCTTCGTATAGCTTTTTACAATAGTAAAAATTCCATTTCCTTTAACAACTCTTTCTTTTTTTATCCTGAAACTACTATTATATGCGTGTGTGTGATACGAAGGTGGTTTAACTAAGTAATAACGTAGGCCCGCCGCGATCTGCACGCATACGTGACCCGGGTTCTGTACTTCTGTTAACCGGATCCTCGCCGACAAGGCGAAAACGGAAGAAGAGAATAACGCATCCCTAGATTAGATAAATCGCAACTGTTTTTACGATGGTTCGCAACGGCAGAGGTCATTTCAACCCTTGGGTGCCGGAGTTAAAGCCAATTTGTAAGTATGTCGGGTTCGAATGCAGGGCTGCAATTTTAACAAGATTTGACCGAGTTGGTACCTTTCAAGTTTATTAGAAAAATTTCATGCGACAACGGAGCGTATTGAAACAATACCGGATTAATATTTTATTATTTACGAAGAGAATGCAAGGTTTTATGCTTTTAGTGACGGAGTTTTGTGGCCCTGAAAAGGGACGGTGTTGTTTCGTAGCATCGAGACGATGGATCGTTAGTGGTACAGTTGGTGGTGGTCTGTTACCGAGTAAACCGTTGGCTGAGGTCCGGGGGCCGTGAGTCGATTGACTCCACAGTCCACAGTGGCCGAAGGGACTCGCGCCGAAGGGCAGCAGTTGGCATTTATAGTCTGTCTAATCAGGCTATTGCTGCGAGTACCCTTGCTGTCGTCGACGATGTTCCATTAGTGATTTGTGAGAGTTCGTCGGGTTGACGAGTCTGCTGTTGTTGATTAGTGATGAGTGAGACCTCGTCGTGTCGACGAGTGTGGTGTCGTTGACCTTTAGTGTTGGATGAGACCTCGTCAGGATGACGAGTCCGATTTCAGTGGGGCAGTGCGCCTGCTTATATTTGGAAGGGCTCTACTCAGATTGGCTGCAGAGTGGAGGGCGAGAACATTCCATAAGTGGTAGTGGCATCTGGCGGTAACGTGGTAACTACAGTTGGCCACTACAATGCCTTACAACGGTAAGACATAAAGACGGGAAAACGCACAGACCCACCGCTGAAGATGGCAGAATACCTAAATGCATCTGACAGATCATTAGGGTGAGGATGGGCAGACCAAAAATTTTTAACTTGGTCAGAAGGCAACATAATTGTCAATTTTGGTCTGCCTCACTCTTATGATCTGCCGCAGCACGTTTAGGTTTTCAGTTATCTCCAGTGATGAGTGTGAATACACATGCTGATTTTATGTGTCGGAAGTCGTTACCTCCTATAAAAAATACATAAAGGCGGGAAATCGCACAGAACCACCACTGAAGCAACGTGCTCGTTTCAATTCTGTTTATACTCGCTGGTTCGCCCTGTCTATAGCAATTATAACCTTTAAAAAGATAAAATATTTTATTGGTGTAGGCTAGATAACCTACAGACCACCTTCTGAGGATGGTGAAAAGGCTAACAGAAAAGGCTAACTTAAGAACGGGGTTAAACAGTCCAAAATGACCTCAACAATATAAGCGGTCCAGCCATCCTAGTACTTTCTTTATCCTTTACTTATTCTCGGCGATTTGGTCTGGTCAGAAGCTATTAGCATCTAAGAATGCACATTAAGGCTGCTCGTCCATTGGAACCGAATTACGACGGCCGTTCAACAGCCGAACTATTTGACCAAACGCAATATAGCCGAACACCGTCGTCTACTGTAGCCGATTTTCGTCAGTTCACGACACAGCCCAAATGGATGTAGAAGATTTGTTGCTGCTTGAAAATTCTTAGATGACATACAAATGGAATGAAAGAAATAAACAAAAATATTGGAAGTTCCATTTCTAAAGCTATCCTTGACCACAGCTTACGCTGGACATCTCTCCGATGATAGAGTGGATCACGCATGTCCTAAGAGCCCGCTCCTCAACCGCACTTATCAATTTTTCGCAATCCATCGAAATGAAAACGAAACGAAAAGGTAAGCAAAAAGCAAAGAAAGGCGTTAAACAATGGTGAGCGTTTGATGTCACGTAGTTGACAGTTGAAGTAGAAGTAACCATTCGGCCGAATAGGACTGGAAAATCCAACTTTATTTGGATCGGAAAGTGCTTCGGCTGTACACGGCCCAACACGACCGAACGAATTTGTTCTAATGGACGCGTGCTCATTCGTTTCTTCGCTTTTGGATCATCCGGCCCTATTCGGCCGTGCAACGGCCGAGCAAGTTCGGCCGAAAACGGCTCCAGTGGACGGCCTACCTAAGACGGTAAACGCACCCAACCTGAAGATGGTGAAAAGCTTATCGCCTGACAGACCACCAGCGTGAGGATAGGCAGTACAAAATGACCGGAAACGACCAAACTAAAAAAATATAAAAATTCAAGCCATTCTAGTTTACCCATCCTTGCAGATTTGATCTGTCTGAAGTCATTAGCATCTAAAAAGGGACTTACACATGTAAATTTCACAGATCGATATATAACGAAATGGCGACATGAGTCTAAAAGATCAAACCATATTTTTAATGATAGTTCAACTTATATTTCGTTAACTTTATTAATAATATAACAAAAATTGATACATCTCAGAAGGTACAGCGAGGATAGAGGACCAGGGTGATCGGAAACGACTAAAATATCAATTTTAGCACTTAATAATTTATTATTTGAAATATCAACCTCCCTCTTTTTAATTGTTTAAAGAAGATACAATATAACCACTAATGATGGTGAAATGCTGAAATACATCTAAATCACCAAATCAGCGAGGATAGACAGACGAGGATTACCGATAACGATCGAACTAAAATTTCAACGACTGCAATTTCTACTGAGCTAAATTTACCAATGTATTCAACCACTTAATAAAAATTACACATTGTGATATTTCTTCTTGTACTGTGATGGGTTAGGAATCAGAAGATATGCAAGCCCTAAACGGAGGGGGTTCCAATGAGTTCTTGCTTTAACCAAATTTACTTCCTACTCTACAAAGAAAACTTATAGACGACTTGACCAATTAATATCTTTCAATTAATTAAGGTTTTTAGTTGAGATAAAAAAGTCAGTGTCATGAGCGGGATTCGAACCCACGACCTTCGGCTAGATACGCCGCTGCTCTACCACTTGAGCTATCGTGACCTCGATCCACTCGGACACCAACTTCCCATCTCAACCCCACCTTTTGAATTGAAGATCGTGGGTTCGAATCCCGCTCGTCCCATTGACTTTTTTATCTCAACTAAAAACCTTAATTAACTGTGTTGAATATTTGAAATATGGCTTTATTTCATTATCAGGAAATAGTACTTTAGTATATCAAATGATTCAATGAAACCTTCCAAGCTTAAGGAACATTTAATAAAAATCCATAGGGACAAAAAATGTAAGGATTTAACATTTCTTCAAATAGTCAAAGAAAAATATTTGAAAACACCGTCTTGCAACAACTCATAAGGAAAACATCTAAGCGAGATGATGATGGACTGCGTGCTTCTAATAACATTTCTTTATTAATTGCAAAGCTCGGAAAACCGTACACTATTGGTGAAGTCTAGAAATTGGTGTTCGTTGGGATTTGCGGTTGCTATTCACAAACATTGAGCCGGACATAAATACACTCAAAACATCTCATCACATTCATCAAGTCATTAATTTTTTTAAAATTTCGTTTTAAACAAAACTTATAATTTCAATAAATACTTCTTCAACAAATTTTTTTTAAAAATTTGTAATAAAAAAAAAAAAAAAAAAAAACAACAATTTGTTGAAGAAGTATTTATTGAAATTAAAAAAAAATTAATCACTTAATGAATTCATGAATGATGAGATTTTTTTTAATTTGTAATTTTTAAACGTATCCTGCGTCATAGCGTTGTCTCAACTCCTCTCAGGAATGATGATGGAACTTGGATCGTTTCCGATAAAGAAAAGTCCAAAACATTTGCGAAACATCTCTCCGAGGTATTCAAACCTCATAACATAATGAATACTGAACACGATAAATTTATATCAGATTCACTTGTAATACCTATGCCCCTAGATCTGCCACCTAAATCAATAACTCCAAAACAAGTGTCACAAGAAATACGACAGCTTCCTACAAAAAAATCACCTGGTCATGATTTGATAACAGCTGAAGTTCTTCAAGAACTTCCCAAAAAAGCAGTCGTCTTTTTGACTTCTTTATTTAACGCAATTTTGAGGACTACACACTTCCCCATACAATGGAAACTTTCTTACATTAAAATGATCCCAAAGCCCCATAAAAATTTAAGCTCCCCATCGTCTTATCGTCCTATTTAGTTTGTTACCCGTTCCTTTTAAATTATTCGAAAAATTAATTTACAAAAGAATTATCTCTATTGCTACTTCGAACAACATCTTTCGAACAACAATTTGGCTTTCGAACCCATCATTCCACCACTCATCAACTTCACAGAGTGACTGATTTCATTACTTCGTGTCTCCAGCAGAAACTGTACGCGACTGGAGTGCAGATGTTTCTCAGGCCTTCGACAAAGAATGGCATGAGGGATTATTATACAAATTAAAATTATTTTTACCCCAGGCCTATTATCTGATTATACAATCATACCTTAAAGAGAGATTTTTCGCAGTAAACCAGGATACGGAGACTTCTGGGATGGAAGAAGTGCTTGCAGGTGTGCCACAAGGGTCAATACTCGCTCCGCTGTTGTACACAATTTTTACTCCTGATATGCCCACAAATGAGAATGCACTCACCGCCACATACGCAGATGACACCATATTAACAAGCCATCTCTCTTCTACACAAGCTTCACTCATGTTACAGATCAACAATTGAAAAATGGAGCAACCTTTGGAAAATAAAGTTTAATCCCTCAAAGTCACAACATATCACCTTTACACTCCATCGTGAGACTTGTACATATACTTATGCACTGAACCTGTTCCTCAATCCGACATAGTTAACTATTTAGGACTATTAGATAGAAGACTAACATGGAATCCACACACACGATTAAAAAAACAGACACTGAACAAACGATTTAAAATTCTTTATTACCTACTCTACCGACAATCAAAATTACCATTAAAATCAAAACTTTCGACATAACGATTTAAAATGCTTTATTGCCTATTGAACCACCAATCAAAATTACCATTAAAATCAAAACTTTCGACATACACATACCTACTCAAACCTATTTGGATGTACGGGTGCCAAGTGTATGAATCGGCGAAGTGTTCCAATATTCAAAGATTACAAAGTTTTCAATCCAAAATTTGATGACTAATTGTTTCTGCCCCTTTTTATGTAAGCAATAAACACAAAAAAGTTCACAGAGATCTTCAAATCCCAACAGTTTTGTCATCCATCAAAACATATTACAGTTTTGATAGTAAATTACAAAATCACACCAACACACAAATACGATTACTCCATTCCCCACAATTACCAAGTAAACGTCTGAAAAGAATATGGATAAGAGACTTCTTAAATGATTAATATCATTTCGTTAATCCAGAGCGGCTGCCAATAGGTAGCTTTCTCTATAACGCCCATAATGCCAAACATATACAGTCAACCCTCCTATAACGCGGTACTCTCAGAACGCGGAGCTGAAATTGCGACGCCCTCCCATAACGCGGTACTCTTACAGCGCGGTTTCCGTTTAACAGAATCCCATGTCCCTTCCACACAGCCTATGAATGACTCTAGTAACTAAATATTGTAAGAGGTTTTAATGTAAGTTTTATTTTCCACGCAAAAGCACAGCCGAGATACATAAACAATATGTTTATATAAACATGCTAGCTTATCTCATAGCCGTGTGTTTCAGTCATCTCAGAGATCTTTCACAGTACATATGTTTTGTTGGTGACCAAGTCTTTCTAATCTCGATTTACAAGATGTGAAAAAAGGGCTAAATTTGGCTAAAGAATTACAACTTCATTTCATTCAAACTGATCGTTCAACGGTGCGCAGTGCAAAGTTTAAAAGAGAGTTAAGAAATTGCTTAGCTCCCTATAGAGAGCTCCCTATAAGTGGAGTTAGAAAAAAAAGCTACGATCGAAAACCAATGTGAAGAAGAACCAAGTGAGGAAGACATTTTGCCCATTAAAAGAAGACGAGTTAGGCGACTCATATCTGACAGCAAGGATGAGTGTTGAAAAATAAATAATTTTACAAAAGTCTTTCTTGTTTTTGTTGGAAAACAGTCTTTTAGTTTAGTTTTTGTTTCATTTTTTTTTTATCAATCCTTATATGAACTCTTCAATTCAATAAAAATAATTCATAATTTATCTTGTCTTTTGTATTTATTGGTCTCCATATAACGCGGTACGAATGATGTGATTTGTACTAATTCCGAGTTTCTTATAGCGCGGTTTCCATATAACGCGGTACGCACTCACCGTGTTATAGGAGGGCTGACTGTAATCTGAAATCCAATCTGCTGGTTGTATATAATACACGTACAGTTGTAGACACAAATAAATGAAGTAAAAAAAAAAATTGTAATTTTTATACTATGGATTTGTGTAGCTTTTTCACTTGGTGGTCCAGGGGCAAGGTTTGACTATAAAAAGGGGTCCATGGGTCAAAATAGTTTGGGAACCACTGGTCTACATGGTTGTGTTGTCTGAAAGAGCGGTGGGTTCGTCCGAGTCCAGTAGAAAATCTATTCTTCAAACTCAACAACGTCTCAAAACCACTAGTGAAGATGGTGAATTATTATACAGACATTTATTGTTATATTGTATTATTTATTGTTGGATTATCTTTCTAATCCGGATCGCTTTATGAATTTCATCGAATCGATCTGGCGTATTGTACGTGTCGTACAATAATTGTTTGCCGAGTCTAGTCGAGCGGTGGGTGGTTGGATTAATCAACACTCCATTGTCAAACCGTGCCTTTTAAATAAGAAATTGACAATGGGAATTTTGCCGCTAACTCGCCCTGTAATTTCGTTAAGTTTAGCCTTGAGAGGTCGACTATTGTCATTGTCAGAGCTGAGAATAATTACAAATTACTTTTAACCCTTGAAAGACTTACCGTGTTCATTTTGTTTGAATTGAAGACGAGGAGTCGTCAGACGAGGTGACTAATGACCTCCCGTTTTTCCATTCGCCTCGTTTTATGCGAAAAGCGTTAAGAGAGGATTCGTGGCTTTCCCCACTTTTCAATCCTTCGTCCTTCTCCGAGGACTCACCGGCGTCTGGCGAATATTATGATTTTCATATTTAAAAAATAGCGGGTTTTGTGGTGTTTAAGGCGGAAAGTATGCGTTTTGCAAACAGAGCGCTTGTTCCAAAATGCAGAAATGCCGGAAATAATAAGGAAGACGACGATCGGTATCTGGAGTCGGATCACGTATCGCCAGGGGAGTGCGTCGGTTTATCCTTTCACGGTTTACCAATTATGGTGGATATGACCAAGATTTGTCCTTTGAGCCGAACACGTCTGACGCTTGACAACGATTTCTAGTTAGGCTTACAATTTTTCACGTATTATTAAACGCCTTTTACCCACGAATTCTCAATTATATGCTGAATTGTTTCAACATGAAAAAACTGTGAAAATCATAGTAGAAGTATTCAGATTTTTGAAAAAAANATCTCACAATTTCTGAATAATTATCGATTAACGGTCACTAACCAACACACATATATTATAAAAATTTGGTAAGAAAAAACGTGAAATTTTATACTGAGGCCTGTGCGATTTTTTGGATTTTTTTTCACTTTACGTTATGAGTAATAGCCAGAGTTGTCGTATAGTAAACATGAATTAGGCGTCTTTTCTACTTTCTTTTAAACAATTTTTGTACTTTCTGATAAATATGGTATATTTTTTAATATGAGGATTGCCTGTAATTAAATTGGAGTTCCGGAAGATCCATTATTCCATTAAACAAATCTTCTCATGGACATTCCATCTGCTCTGGGGGATGAATGTGAACAGATATTTGTTGTTTGTATCAGGTGTTGTGTTTATGCCAATTTATAGAAAATAATATAATTTATTAGAATGAAAGAAAGGGGTTGTTTACCTCCGTTCCGAGGAATATCGAGTGTACTGGGGTGAGATCTGGAGATCTGTGTGGCGTCTGGAGAATAAAAGTGACTTATTAGCGAGAATGGAGTTGGTTCAATCACCCCCTGAGGGAATGTTGAGTCCTCTGGGGGAGTGAATGTAATCTGACTTATAAGTTTGTATACGAATGTATTCAATGCCTTTTATCTATTCTGTATTTGATATCCTGAGGTTTTGACTGACATTTTAGGACATCGACACAGAATACATATAAAGCAGAGAGTCAGTAACAGATCGCAGTTTAAAACAAAATAAGCACACCCTGTATATTTTTCTCTTCCACGAGCTTCCAGGGAAGCTCTCTCTAAGGGTGGAGGAGTTATATACAAGTGTAACTATTTTGTTAAACAAATAAGGTGATGACAATGCTAGGATGCAGGTGTAGGATACTAGGATGCTGGGATGCGCGGATTCAGCTGTCCGTGACAGGTCATCCATCGAACATCGACCCTTTCGTTGTGCCCCTGTTAGAGAGATACCAGGAACTGGAGTGTCTCGGTTGTCTAGGTTTATGTATGGTAAAATCGGGAGAGAGATTGATCGGTTTTATCCATGAGCACGTAAACAATCACGTTTTTCCCCAAAAAATCTTAAATAACTCGAAAACACTTGAGAAATCGGGCAAAGCGGAAGGTGAGCAACTGAAAGCATATCAAACTTTCCAATCTATTGCTATAGACGCCTCTCCAGGACGATTTCCCGGCACCACAGCTCAATTTGAAGTGTTCGTAAAAAGTGCAAAAATTGACATGTTCCTGAATTTTTGAATTTACGGATGTTTATCGTAAAATTTTCTATAAAATGAGACCTAGCGCAGGTCTGTGACTTAAAAGAATGGGAATATGTGTATTTCAGGGGGCGTCGGCGGCCCCAACGGTTGAGGCTCATCACTGTAAAGTAAAGGTCCCAGGTTCGAATCCAGCGGCCCTTCAATACAATCAAATCCGACATACTTATAAATGGTTTTTTTTTTTCAAAAATACCGGCACCCTGAGGGTTTATATGACCTCTGCTGTTGCGAGATGAAAACAAAAATGTGTGTATTTCCAAATTTGGCTATTTTTTCGTGCAAAAACCAGGTGGTCGGTTTATTTTATGGGCAATGTGTAATGATTTGATGATGGTATGTTCAAATTTCATACATATTTTGTTAATAAAAGTTAAAACACGTTTATTTTTATACTTAAACTTTGCATTGCTATAAAAGAACTAAATAGGAATTAAAATTTTATAATAATTGTGTTATAATAGAAAATATCAATGATGAGCTGGGTTATCGATCTGCTGGACACCTGAAGTTTTTTAGGAGGATCTACGGAAGTGGTCAACACAGAGAAAAACTTCCTTTCGGTTTTCGGCGAGCTTTCGACAGGTTTTTTATTTTATTTATTTATTTTTGAATATGAAAGTATAAAAAAATTGTCGAAAGCTCGGCGAAAACCGAAAGGAAGTTTTTCTCTGTGTTGACCTCTTCCGTAGATCCTCCTAAAAAACTTCAGAAAATATCAATGTTTGGGAAAGAGTCTGCTGAAAATTTGTTAAAGATTTAGCACAAATGCCAACCGGACAACATTTTAATTTATAGATGGAAACGAGATTTTCAATTTTCAGCACTTCTACGATCGATAATCCGTTTCTCCCCTTGAATAATAACAAAAGCGGTAGAGTTAACAAAAAAAGATGCCAATTAAATCAATTTAATAATACAAAATTAGTATAATTTAATTGATAATTGTGTAAAAGCGTGAGAATGGCTGACGGATATACAACAAAATCAATAAGAAAAGCTCAATCAAAACTGAAGAATTTTCTAGAATATAATTAAAGAATTCCCCAAACATCAACAATTTGATCTTATTCCTAAAGATCTAATAAGAACATATTTAAAACATATTTAATCTATTACGATGATAGTGGAAAACTAGTCAGACACGACGCAAATCCTTAACTATTTAAATGTATTCCGAGATTCTGATCCAATGCGATTTGATAGATAAGATTAAGGATAAGACATTCGCGTTTAACATGCGTGCATATCTGGGCTTTATCAGGCTCAGGATCCTCTTATAACTCCTCTCAATGTGTGTACTATAACCGTCCAAACGTGTACGTACATAAAGAGCTTGCATATAATTTGCACAAAATTTAACCGAATAGCATGTTTTTTTTTATTTATTACGCACTGGTTTCTTAGGAGGTTGGAACGCTCGGTTGAACTCCCTTCGTCTAGGTTGGTTGAGGTGATGATATGTGTTTGTTTTGTAATACGAGTTTTGATCTATTGTCAAATAGTCTTTTGCGCAGTTCACATCATCTGTTCAGTTTTATTGAGAGTCGAGTAAGTCAAGTAATTCTTTTGAAGATGTTAAGACACAAATGACGAACGACATTGGGTGCTTGTCAGAATTGATTGGAGGAGAGATGATACGAAAAAAGATGAAGGTTATGTGCTAGGATTGAGTATCGTTGAAGCTGATCTTCTATTTTTTGAATCTTCATGATCTTCCAAACCTGGTAGATGGCCCTAGAGGTATCAGAAGGTCACTACAGGATTTTGGTTTGCTGAAAGGATACCTGAACAGTACTGTATTGTGATTAACAGGAATGTCTGCAATGTATACTGTATAAACAATGAGACCAAGGATACTGCCTTGCTGAACACCCGCTTTGGAATAGTGGAGGGGAGAATTTTTTCAATTTGTACCTGAAAGTACCTATAGGACAGATAGGAAATTATGATGAAGTTATAAGAGAATGACAGAATGCACTTGAGTTTCCGGATCGAATTCTGGTGCTACACTCCATCGAACATTTGCTTCACGCCTAAAGCCAGGAACACACTTACCCGATGCTACGCCATGCGACGGTACCCGACGCCTTGCCACGTTTTGGTGGGGTGTGCACATCTATCCGACGCAAGCACACGTCGCGTACAGTCCACAGCGTTTATCACAATAATCACTATCACAATCGCAACGCATTTTTTGTTCTTAATGCACTATTTTGAGCAAAACCTTGTAATAAATTGTTAGTTAAATTTTATGAGCACAACCATCTAATAAATTGTTTGTTAAACTTAATTGTTTTAAATAAAGTTACTCCTAACCATCATAATTAAACAATGTTTATAAAAACTTATGCATTTTTTATCTCGTTTAATTTGGTTTACATTAAAATAACATTAATATAACGACAAAATCACATGTACTTAGTTTGAAATAAACTACAAAAAATATGAGTGTCCTGTTCTCATGCTACCCGACATTACAAAATGGTGTAATTTTACGAGCAAACGTATGAAATAAATTGTTAATTACATTTTATGAGCAAAATCGTGTAATAAATAGTTAAATTCATTATATCAAAAAATGATATTCTGGTGTTTCAATTGATTTTATACCGAATAATTAAATTTATTTTTTTAAAATAAAAACTAATGAATTTTTGATCTTGGTTAATTTGGTTTATATTAAAATAAGTATGTTGTAATTAATATAACGACAATTATACATGTAGTTTGAATAAAAATATGAGTGTCCGGTTCTTTTGTCTTCGACTGTACTCGATGCGACCCGAAAATCTGGACAGTGGGGATCGCAGAGCATCGGGTAGATGTGCACGGGGGTAAAGCAACCTTATGGAAAATCTGAGTTTGGATTTGCGTCGGGTAGCATCGCGTAAGCGTGTTTCTGGCTTAAGAAATCATCCGAGCAGTATTCCTTCCGCTCAAGGGAGGATGCGATGTCTACCATCCTGCTGTATTGGTAGAATGACCAACCTGAATTAACGTTATGGAGGGAAGCGTGCGTTTTTAAGGTTTGGGAATGGGCTGTAGTATGCGTTCTGTTTTTGCTTTACAATTTTGTAAACCAATTAGTGTTAATTCGATGATATTAGGTATAATAAATCCGTTTAAAGAAGGAAAAAAATTGAAACCGTATAGCAGTGAGAAATCAAATAAATTTGGAGCATTTCAGTAAGCCGTAAGTAACATTGAATACATTTAGACTTAAGGGCTTAGTGTAAAGACTGGTAAGAAAAATTATAGCTTTTCTTATAAGATTTTGGAAGTTGTTGGGGAGCTAAGGTCAAAACAGGACGATTTTTTTACTGGGTGTTGACTGATGATTAAATTGATCCCCTGATTAATGGAGATTTTAGGGGGTGTAGAAAGTGGTAAAGGGTGGTAATCGGCCCTGAATGTTGGTCGTACCTCGGATTGGACAGGTCAGGGTAAGGTGTCGGATGAATAATGGTAATTGAGGTTGTGGATGGGGTTATGCGAGCTCATTAGGGCATATTGTAGTGGTAAGCAAATTTACTGCTTCATTTATTTGTCATCGGGTTTTTAGTGGATCTACTTCCAGTTAAAGTGAACAGTTATAAGGCGGTTAAAAGGGCGAGTAAAAGGTCATAAGAAATTTATTTTATTTATTATCCTACAATTCACTTCGGTTTGGTATTAATAATAGAATAGAATAATAATAATAATAATAATACAAATAGAGAAGAAACTGTATCCTACAAACTATGGAGTAAGCTTCAGAGAAGAAACTGTATCTTATAGAATATGGAAAAAAGCTTCAAAGTAGAAACAGTATCCTACCGACTGTGAATTAATCTTCAGAGAAGAAACTATATCCTGCAGGCTCTGGAGTAAGGTTCAGGAAAAACTGTCATACAGACTGTGAATTAATCTTCAGAAAAGGAACTGTATCATACAGACTTGCAGTAGGCGTCAGAGAAGAAGATCTATGCTACAGACTCTGGAGTAAGGTTCAGGAAAAACTGCATTCTACACTCTGGAATAAGCTTCAAAGAAGAAACTGTATCCTGCAGGCTCTGGAGTAAGGTTCAGGAAAAACTGTATCATACAGACTGTGAATTAATCTTCAGAGAAGGAACTGTATCCTACAGATTTGGAGTAGGCCTCAGAGAAGAAGATGTATGCTACAGACTCTGGAGTAAGGTTCAGGAAAAACTGCATTCTACACTCTGGAGTGACCTTCGGTGAAAAATTGTATCTTACAGACTGTGATTTTGAAAGATTGTGAAAGAAAAAATAGTATGCTACAGACTCTGGAATAAGCTTCAAAGAAGAAACTGTATCCTGCAGGCTCTGGAGTAAGGTTCAGGAAAAACTGTATCATACAGACTTGCAGTAGGGGTCAGATAAGAAGATCTATGCTACTGACTCTGGAGTAAGGTTCAGGAAAAACTGCATTCTACACTCTGGAATAAGCTTCATGGAAGAAACTGTATCCTGCAGGCCCTGGAGTAAGGTTCAGGAAAAAACTGTATCCTACAGACTGTGAATTAATCTTCAGAGAAGGAACTGTATGCCCTACAGACTTGGAGCAAGCTTCTGAGAAGAAAATGTGTACTACAGACTCTGGAATAAGCTTCAGAGAAGAATCTGTATCTTATAGAATATGGAAAAAGCTTCAAAGAAGAAACTGTATCCTGCAGGCTCTGGAGTAAGGTTCAGGAAAAACTGTATTCTACACTCTGGAGTGAGCTTCGGTGAAAAATTGTATTTTACAGACTGTGATTTTGAAAGATTGTGAAAGAAGAAATAGTATCCTACAGACTCTGGAGGAAGCTTCAAAGAAGAAACTAACCTATAGGCTCTGGAAGAAATAGTATTCTATAGCTTCAGGAAAAACTGTATTCTACAGACTCTGGAGGAAGCTTCAAAGAAGAAACTGTAGGCTATAGGCTCTGGAAGAAATAGTATTCTATAGCTTCAGGAAAAACTGTATTCTACACTCTGGAGTGACCTTCGGTGAAAAATTGTATCTTACAGACTGTGATTTTGAAAGATTGTGAAAGAAGAAATAGTATCCTACAGACTCTGGAGGAAGGTTCAAAGAAGAAACTGTACCCTATAGGCTCTGGAAGAAGTAGTATCCTATAGCTTCCGGAAAAACTGTATTCTACAGACTCTGAGGTAAGCTTCAGAGAAGAAACTGTATGCTATAGAGTATAGAGTCTGAAGGAAGTTGCATTGAAGAAACTGTCTTTGCCACTGTCAAACCAATCAACGAATGACGTCACAATTACATCGTTTGATTATAATTATAGATTTTATGAAAAACTGAACACTTTGGAAAATGGAAAATTCAATAAAAACTGCTACCTGTTTGAATAAATAAAATCGATCAGTGGCCATGGGCCAATAATTAAATAAAAATTTTAAAAAACCGACGTAACTTTCTCATCAACACTATGGTTAAAGTGTTATGAGTCAATATTGCTTGCGGTTTCATCATACGAATTCTTTAACCTTTTCGGTCAGAAGCTGAATTAGTACTAATTTCTTGCCTAATTTGAGGAAGATTCGATGCCACGATTTGTTATGAGTTAACGTGAGGTGGCACGATCCAATAAATCAGGATTTGGTTTCACGCTTGGCATTAAGCTATCTTTCTGTTTAAAAATAGGCATTATAGCCGGTTGATCGACACCAGATAATCTGATATTTGTATCAGATTTTTGTATATTGCATCAGCGACTGTTACAATTTGTAAAAACAGTCGATTGTCATTTAACTCCGACCACGAAACAAATTAAAACAGTCTTCAAAGGAAAGATTTCCGAATGTTAATCCAGATGGGTGTGGAAATTAACATATAAAATAAAGTCTATCCAATAGCAATTTTCGTCTTTTTTTCATCACAGTCACTTGACATCCGTGAAAACAGTACATAAAATTACTTCGTTGTAAAAGGCAGTTATAATTACAATTTTATCCCGGGTCGAAAACATCTCAAGGCCTGGGGAGACGGTTCTCCAAATGGAATATAATAATTTTCGCTGTTCGGATCTGGAATGCGGTTCCAGCATCTTACACTTCGCAGGAAACAAAATCGCCAATAATTTTCCCCCCATTCTCCGTAGAAATCACAGATTAGCACCGTAGAGCCATAAAGACTAAAAACAATAACAAATGTTTACCTTCTCTCTCTTTTAACGTCGGAAACGTCCAAAATCGAATTGTAGAACCGTAGATCGTTCTTGGAATAATTTTGCATATCAACGAGCGATCCTTTTTTTTTTAAATCAACATTTTTATTCAAACTATTATTATTAAATTGCAAAATATTAAATAATAAAGTCAAACTTTAATGCATTCAGAATGTGTGTAAAATACTTCTTTTTTTAGGAGGGTATTTCAACTACGAGGTTATATGTCGGTGTTTTGGATAAAGCCCATTAGGGTTCGAACCCAGCACCTTTACCTTAGCGCCATGTAAACTCCGCCATGCCACCGCCACCCTAATTACTACTTTTAAGGCATTATTTCGGCAATTTCGCTTTATTTATTGCCATTTTTAATGGAAATTTTTTAACTCGCATGGTTGGTACAATTAAACTTAACGGAATTGATGTTTCTTTGATGAAATCGTCATAATTTTTAAAATTCAATTTTATTATTTAAATGAATATGATAATACATTAGCCAAAAGTTTTTTTGTTTTTTTGAATAGATTATGAGGCTTCTAATCAGCTAAAACCCAATGAGGGCGTACTAAGAAAGAGAAGGCATAATAATAATTCTACCATACTGATTTATATAAGCACATAATTGAGTCTATCACTTCAAGTAGTCCGCCGGTAATTCCAGCTTTTGTAATTTGCAATAAATTACCGACACGTCTGGAGAATCACCACTCCGTGTGTTGGTAGTCCGGTCAGCCCTAGGTCTTATATGCCCAGCCGCTGAGGTTCGGTTCCAGGTGCTACCAACACCTAGGTCATTTCAGCCCCAACTTGCTCAGTTCCTAAATCCAAACCACTTTATTTACAACAAAGAAAGAAGCACAATAATGAACAATTATAAAGTTTTACAGGGCAAGGATGGTTATCCGTCTGCCAGTAGTTGGCTATGAGTATAACTATTTTAATATATATGGTGAGCAACATAGAGAGAGTGCAGGCTTCCCGTCGATACCGTATATATAGGATGCTGGATCACGGAGTCAGATGTGCCAGCTTGGTTGGGGACCAAAAGACAAATAAGAAATTTACAGACATACGTTGGATCCTGAAACTGAGGGGAGAATTGCTGAACCTACGACATAAGCCGTATGATCTCCTCACCCAACAGGAGTGTGAGTTATGTAATTACAGGGTGAAGGAAGACATATACCACTTTGTCGCGGAATGCCCCATTCTGTCCCCCTACCGTTTATCTGCGTTCGGCGAAAGAACCGTATCAATGGACAGATGCATCAGATTGCTCGACGGACCAGATTGGACAGACTTGGTGAATTATGCTAAAGCGGCCTGGGCCTATCGAAGGCTAATATTAAACGNGATTTTGATCCACTCGGACACTAACTTCCCATCTCAATCCCACCTTTTGAATTTTTCCTCCTTTTTGCCATTTTTCATATGCCATTTTATTTCTTTATAAAGTTCAAAAACAATGAATTATTAACTTTTTGATTATATACCATTCACAAAGGATATTACACTTAATTTGATGTCTTCTAGTTTATCTTCAGTAATCTTGGCGGCAGATAAATAATTCTCATTGTAGACAAGTTTTTTTTTCTGAAGGGAGCAGAAAGCATCCGAGAGACAACAGTAGAGAAATAATCCCAACAGTTCATTTAATTTTACAGTTTTACATTAAGATGATCCCAAAGCTCCGTAAAAATGTAAGCTCCTCATCATCTTATCTCCCTATTAGTTTGTTACCCGTTCCTTCTAAATTATTCGAAAAATGAATTTACAGAAAAATTATCTCTATTGCTACATCAAACAACATCTTCCAGACGCTGAATTTTGCTTTCGAACCTATTAATTCCACTACTAATCAACACAGAATTACAGATTTCATTACTTCGTGCCTCGAGTAGAAACTGTTCGCGACTGGTGTTTCTCAGGCCTTCGACAAAATATGGCATGAGGGTTACAAATTAAAATTATTTTTACCCCAGGCCTATTATCTGATTGATCAATCGTACTTTAAGAAGAGATTTTTCAGTAAACCAGGGTACGGAGAATTCTGAGATGGAAGAAGTGCTTGCTGGTGTGTCACAAGGGTCAATATTCGCTCCGCTGTTGTACACAATTTATACTTCTGATATGCCTACAAATGAGAATGCACTTACCGCCACAAACGCAGATTACACCGCCACATTAATAAGTCTCTTCTACACAAGCTGTCCACACAATGGAACAATCTTTGGAAAATAAAGTTTAACTCCTTAAAGGCACAATACATCATATTTAAATTCCGTCGTGAGGCTTGTCGAATTACACATACCTACTCAAACCTATTTCGATGTACGGGTGCCAAGCTTATGGATCCAATATTCAAGTTTTCAATCCAAAATTTTAAGACTAATTATTTCTGCCCTTTTATAAACCGAAACACACGTCACAGAGATCTTCACATGCCAACTGTTTTTTCCTCCATCGGAGCATATTACAGACGTTTTGATAAATTACAAAATCATACTAACACACAAATACGATTACTCCATTCTCCACAATTAAGAGACCTCTTAAATGATTAATACCTTTTTATTAATCCAGAGCGGTTGCCAAAGGGTAGCTTTCCCTATAACGCCCGTAATGCCACAAACATAAATGGAAAATAAATTGAAAAATAAATTAAGTAAAAAAATAAAAGAAAAAAGTTTACAGTTCAATCTGTGTTATTGCAGGTACCACTGGAAACGATAATCATCTAAGAAGAGGGAAACTGAAAAAAACCCTGATTATGCTAGAACCCGTTTAGTTGGTTTATCTCTCTTCTTAAGTACAGAAGTTTAAATTTTTTCTTTGTAACGCTACCGATGCATTTTTAACATCAAAGGGACGGACCGGGGTGGTTTAGTCCGGAGATTGGGACGTCCGATCTTAGCCGCCCTATCCGTCTTTTTGTTACCTCCAGACTATATGACCGGGTACCTATTTTTTCAATCTGCTATTCGAAGCCAAAGTGCCATACAGCACCTGTAAAATGGGAAAAGTTGTATTTCCGTGATGACATAAACAAATGGTTATCCACAGCAGAAGCATTCCTCATCCCAAAAGTCAAAGTAAGAAAAAGCTAAGTGGATGGTAACCAATCGAAAGCTTGTTATAATTTCCTATCGGTTGATGAAGGGCGTCGCTCCAGGACATTTTCCTGGCTCCACAGCTCAATTTGAAGTTTTCGTAAAAAGTCCAAAAATTGACTCGTTCCAGTATTTTTCAATTTATATAAAAAAAACATATAGCAATGTTATTCCGCGTAAAATGTTCTAAAAAATGAGACTGACTTAAAAGGCTGAGAAAAAATACATTTCCAAAGTTGACCAAAAACCAGGTGGTCGGTTATTTTCGATGGGCAGTATCCTGGATCCTCCGTATATTCTCTCTCGTTGGCATGTGCACATTAAAAAATTTAAAAAAACTTTTCAATTGTGGAATGGTTGTGTGTCTTTTGGGCAGAAACTTTAATTTGTCAATCCAAAACAAAATCACCATTTATTGATGGTGATTTTGTTTTGGATGATCCTTAAATCAAAACTGGATCTATGGGATATGGCTACGATAAAGTAATCACGACCCCCATTCTGAAAGGATTTAGTGTAAAAAATGGTATGGGTATTAAATGGCTAAACGGAAGGAATTGGAATATGTAGTTGTCTAAAAGTGGCGTAAAGTTAAAGAGACAAACTAGTCATTGAATTAATTTTCGTAAGGTTTTATTCAGAACATAGTTAGATTTATTATTTATCAATTAATTAAGGTTTTTTAGTTGAGATAAAAAGTCACTATCACGAGCGAGATTTGAACCCACGACCTTTTGCTCCTTTTTGCCATTTTTGCCTTTTTGCCATCGTGTAATCTAATTGATTCTCGGCGAAAAATGAAATGGCCACGGAGAGCTTTAGTGAAGTATACTTCATTTTAACTTATTAAATTCACTAGTTTTCGCGGTCCACTTGACCAATTAATATCTTTCAATTAATTAAGGTTTTTTTAGTCGAGATAAAATGGAAAAAGGAGGGAAAATTCAAAAGGTGGGGTTGAGATGGGAAGATAGTGTCCGAGTGGATCGAGGTCACGATAGCTCAAGTGGTAGAGTAGCGGCGTATCTAGCAGAACGTCATGGGTTCGAATCCCGCTCATGACACTGACTTTTATATCTCAATTCAAAATCTTAATTAATTGAAAGATATTAATTGGTGAATTTGGTGAAAATTAGAGAATTTATAAAGAAATTTGAGATTATTTTTCTAATATAGTCATGTTTAATTAATTGCTTTTTTTGTATTCAGTGTTTTTATATAATTGAATTCATTGAAAACGGCAAAAACGAGGGAAAATTCATTTTTTTTTTTTTTTTTTTTTTTTTTTTTTTTTTTTTTTTTTTTACGAGGTTTCGCAACAGTACAGGTCATATAAACCCTCAGGGTGCCGGTGTTTTTGAAAAAAAAAAGACCATTTGTAAGAATGTCGAGTTCAAATGCAGGGCCGCTGGATTCGAACCCAGGACCTTTACCTTACAGTGATGAGCGCCGTGTCAAAGACTAAACCTTGCGGCCACCGACGCTCCCAAAGGTGGGGCTTAGATGGGAGGTTAGTGTTCGAGTGGATCGAAGTTCGTGGGTTCGAATCCCGCTCGTGACACTGACTTTTTTATCTCAACTAATAACCTTAAATAATTTTATGTATACAATTAAATTGCATTTTGATTATATAATTAAACTTCGAAATGTCCCAGATAGGGCACCTAGCCGAAGGTCGTGGTTTGAATCCCTCTTGTGGCACTGACTTTTTTTATCTCAACTAATAACCTTAAATAATTTTATGTATACAATTAAATTGCATTTTGATTATATAATTAAAATTCGAAATGTCCCAGGTAGGGTACCTAGCCGAAGGTCGAGGGTTCGAATCCCGCTCGTGACACTGACTTTTGGTGGACAAAGCGGACCACGGAAATTAGTGAATTTATTATTGCTTTCGGTGGTCTGGCAGACGAACGAGAGTTTCATAAAAATACGCCAATGCAGTAGAAATAAAATATTATCTGTATAGAATTGCGTCCATACAATTTATTTTCATTACCAACGTAGGAATTTAATAAATTTGGTTAAACCATCCAAGAACTAAATTAATATTAGTAAGAAATTAATTAATTACAAGAATTACATTGAATGAAGTCAATCTGAGAATATTTGTTAAGCAATTCTCTTTCTTTTCAAGGCAAGATTTTTTCAGAATGAAAATTTGAATGGAATGCTTTGAAAAGGACCGACTGAAGCAATTCGTCACAATAATCAGACTTACGCTTTAATTTAAATTGAAATCCGTAAAGAAATTTGGTTTAAAGCACAGTTCGGGCTGTCTGCTGAGAGATCTAAAATAACTTTTCTTTTATCTCGACGATTAGTTTACACTTTGGGTGTCGCGAACGATGAAACAAACTACTTTATAATTTATTTTTCATACTAATCTCAAAAAAAAAAAAAAAAATTGATTGGCCCCAACATTTGGTGTACTTTCAAGAATGTAAGCCTGTCTCTTTGTCCGGTATGTTTTATCATCGTAAAAGCTTTGTTTTGTTTTAGAACAAAGTAATTATTTTGAGTTCTTGAATTGTATCGCGTTGATTACGATATGTCTAAATATAAAATATTGTTGCTTCATCATCTTTTAAAGGTCTAACCGGTAATCACCCTTGTTCGACGACTTGCTAAATATAACGTCAACACTTTTCTTTTGAAAAAGGGCACGGTTAATCCGGATGAACGGGTGATATTAGCAGGAAAGATTTTACATCATCGTAACAACATAACAACTAAAAATGATCGAAGTTCAAGGTGACGGAAGTCAGTTTTTAGTGGGAGGATCCAAATGCCAAGTAGAATATTTTATATAGCTTATAATAATTATCTTTAATATCTTGTTTTTGAAATTACCTAATGGCCTACCGTGAAAATTGCCGGTATGAATCACTGATGATCTTTATAATTTAGCATTTAGACGAAATGCTAATCTCGTGATCCTCTAGCCGTCTTAGGCAGTTATTGTCACGCTTTCTTTTTTTTTTTTAATAATTTTTTTTGTATAAGGAATGGAAAGATACCAACTGGTTTGGGAGGCAGAGGCTTTTGAACCCACAATACAACGGACTTGCACGTGCTCTAAAATACGGACAACAGCCCCGCTGGATGAATCAACAACCGGTCCAGGATTTTTTTCACAACCGATATCAGCCTTATCGGATCTCGCAAGGCTGTTCAAACATTCAGAATTGCTATATATTTTTATGTCGGTTTTTTAGGTGGAATAATAAATAAACCGTCCAAATCCACTTCAAATAAACATATTCCAATTAATACTAATTTTAACCCCTTGGAAAACTTCTCAGATAAATTATATTATTGAAGTCCATTCATAACTTGGAATATAGTAGTAATTTAGAATTACAGTAGTATTTAACGGTCATAGTTGACACTATTAATTATTTTAATTAATTATACTTTTAATCTAAGGTTGAGAATTAAAATCTAGCGTTACAAGCTGGATTGGACAAATAAATAAAACACGTTAATTTTATTGAATGTAGCTCTTACATTGACAACATACTGGGTGTTAGGCTACTCGTGTTACAAATATTGCTAGTTGATTCTACATTCCAAATGGAACAAAAAAGTCTTAATTAAGTATGGTCCGAATCTCAACAGTTTCGGAGTTATTCCCTTTTTCAGATTTGTTAAGATTTCACGACCTTACTTCATATAAACAATGATAACTCCAAAACTGAAAGGTTTTGGACAAATCCGTTGATACCATTGAAAACCACATTAAATTTCCAATAAGAAGTGATTAATACTAAACTTGTAAACGTTAGTAAAATAAGCGTTTTAGTATTAATTTTTTTTTTCAATGTTGAAAAACATACTATGATGATTCTAAACTACTATTTCCAAAAAAGGTGGAAATATTAAAAAAAATTAAAATCTCAAGGAAATTTGGAATGAATTTATTAAAGTGTGTGGTGATTAGTGACCGTTAGTCGATGATTATTCAGAAATCGTGAGATGCGGTCTGGTGAGATGTAGGTTTCAGAAAAACATTTTCTTTGTCGTGTGAAGTTTCGATCTTTATTGAGATCATCTTCAGGGCTCTAAGTGTTTTTTTTTTTCGTAATTGTGCCATTCTTGCGTGTCGTGTTGAGAGTGCCCAAAAACACTCCACTAGGGCTATAGGGATATATATATTGGGGTAATAGGGATACTTGTAATTTATTCTTACTCTATTAATTTTAATTTAACCGATATATTCTTATTAGTTGGATAAAACAAATTAGAAATGTGTGGTGTTTAGTGACTGTTAGCCAATGATTATTTGGAGATCGTGAGATGCGCCCCGGTATGACGTAGGTTTTAGAAAAACATTTTCTTTATCGTGCCAACGTTTCGATCTTTATTGAGATCATCTTCAGGGCTCAAAGTGTTTGTTTTCTGAGTAGATGTGTCATTCTTGTTGTTGTGTTTCAAGTGCCCAAGAGGCCCACACGACACGCAAGAATGGCACAATTACACAGAAGAAAAACACTTTGAGCCCTGAAGATGATTTCAATAAAGATCGAAACGTTGGCACGATAAAGAAAATATTTTTCTGAAACCTACATCACACCAGACCGCATCTCACGATTTCTGAATAATCATGGAATTTATTAAACTTTTTTTAAATTTTGGTTCTAAACCGAAATAGTGCAATTGTATACTTATTTACCAACACGATGGCAACTTTGATTAAAAGATTATAGTATGATTATTCCCGGGAATAAAAGAGTCTTAAGAATCAAAACGTTTTTAGATCATTTGTTCAAAATTCTCTTAAGTTTTTTTATTTTTATTGTTATTGTTATTAATCTTTTCACCGATCCTTCAATCACGGCTTTTTCCAATCCTTCATCAATTTCTCCGTCATGGAAAAAGTAATGAAAAGAGCAATTACACCACTAAAAAGGATATTAAATGGAGTACGTTTGCAGAAAATTTCTGGTCTCTAGGTTTAAAAATAGTAGTTTAGAATCATCATAGTAAGCTTTTCAACATTGAAAAAAAATTATTTTTAAGTAATTACGGTTTTGGTTCAGATAAAAAAGTCAGTGTCACAAGTTCAAACCTACGACCTTCGGCTAAATATGCCGCTGCTCTACCACTTGAGCTATCGTGACCTCGATCCACTCGGACACTAACTTCCCATCTGAACCCCACCTTTTGAATTTTCCCTCCTTTTTGACCATCTCATTTGTCGCCGAGAATGAAATTGTTTACACGACATTTGAAAAAATGACAAAAAGGAGGGAAAATAAGAAAGGTGGGGTTGAGATGGGAATTTAGTGTCCGAGTGGATCGAAGTCACGATAGCTCAAGTGGTAGAGCAGCGGCGTATTTAGCCGAAGGTCGTGGGTTCGAATCCCGTTTGTGACACTGGCTTTTTTCTCTCAACCAAAACCTTAATTAATTGAAAAGAATTTATTTGGTCAAGCGGACCACGAAACCTAATAATTTTGAAAATTTTTTGTTGTTGAAACTTCTGGCTACTAAAACTCTTATTTCACCAATGTTTACAAGTTTAGTATTGATCACATCTTATTGGGATTTTAACGTATTTTTCAATGCTATTAACAGATTTGTCCAAAACCTTTCAGTTTTGGAGTTATCATTGTTTATTTGAAGTAAGATCGTGAAATCTTGAAATATCAGAAAAAGGGGAATAACTCCGAATCTGTTGAGAGACTTTTTAGTACCACTTTAAATGTAGAATCTATTGACAAAGTTTGTAACACGAGTAGCTGAACATCGTGCATAAACAGAAAATGTTAATTATATTTCACTTAATTAAGGTTTTTAGTTGAGATGAAAAAAGTCAATGGCACGGGCGGGATTCGAACCCACGATCTTCGGCTAGATACGCCGCTGCTCTACCACTTGAGCTATCGTGACCTCGATCCACTCGGACATCAACTTCCTATCTCGACCCCACCTTATGAGTTGGCAAAAGGAGGGAAAACTCATAAGGTGGGGTTGAGATGGGGAGTTGATGTCCGAATGGATCGAGGTCACGATAGCTCAGGTAGTAGAGCAGCGGCGTTTCTAGCCGAAGGTCGTGGGTTCGAATCCCTCTCGTGCCATTAACTTTTTTTCATCTCAACTAAAAACCTTAATTAATTGTAATGTTTAATTGGTCAAGCAAACCACGAAATTAGTGAATTTAAGTTCTACAAACTGTTAGGCCCCGACCGTATTCGACTTGGAAAAAAACTAAAAATATTTAACCATTGGCGCTGTGTTTCCTATGCCGTTTTCTTTTCCCTCCTTTTTGCCATGTTTCAAATGTCGTGTAATCGGATTGGATTCTCGACGACAAATGAAGTGGTCACGGAGAGCTTTAGTGAAGTGTACTTCATTTTAATTCATTAAATTCACTAAGTTCGTGGTCCGCTTGACCAATTAATACATTACAATTAATTAAGGTTTTTAGTTGAGCTGAAAAAAGTCAATGGCACGAGCGGGATTCGAACCGTTTGAAAAATGGCAAAAAGGAGGGAAAACTCATAAGGTGGGGTTGAGATTGGAAGTTGATGTCCTATCTAGCCGAAGATCGTGGGTTCGAATCGTAAGTATCTCGTGTTCGAATGGAGGGCCGCTGGATTCGAACCCGGGACCGTTACCTTACAGTGATGAGCGCCGTGTCAACGCCTAAACCGTTGCGGCCACCGACGCCCCCTACATTACCGTTATTTCTAGCATTATAATCTATTATTTCATTATTGTAGCTGAATATTTTTAAATTTTCTTTAAGATATTTCAAAACACAAAACATGTGAATTTCTGCCACTGCCGTTGTTTTAAACTTGTTGAACTTTTATTCTGCAAGAGAGACCTAAGATCCTTATTTTCCCAGCGTGTCAAATGAAAGATGCAAAACCGGGGTATAGCACACCCATCCTAGAGGTTTCTAAATTCCAGTAGGAAAGGATGACCAGGGTGATCCGTAATCGGCTGGTTTGGTCTAACAGAAGGCATTAGAACCCTTAAAAAGGGCATTCAGATGGAAACACCACAGATCAATCAACAAAGTAGGTGAAATGTTAAAGCATGTCTGACCGAGCGAGGATAAGCAGACCAGGACGATCTGAAATGACCGTGCTGGAAATACAAAATACCTTATTCGTTTTTCTAATGAATTTTTTTCACGGAGTTTGAACCAAAAAGTAAACACCACACAAAACAAAACACACAAATATGAATTTTTATGTGAATTTTTCACCCTATTTTTTTGTATGAAAAAAAATTGAACCCTGGTATCCAAATATTTTTGTAAAATACCAATAACTGAAAATTAAAAAATTACATCCCGCGACCCCATTATGTAAATCTGTCGAACTTGGTAGCATATTTATTACAGTAACGGCTGTCTGCCTTCCTGAAATAATTACAGATCAATTTTCCACAGCTATATTTAAATGAATTAATGATTTAATTATGCCAGATTTATTGCAATATCTCAAAAAACAAACTGTTCCCATTTATCTTATTCTTTATATTTATACTTACGATCCTGTTATAATCTTTCTGCCTCACATAATGCTAATATTCAATAAAGTTTGATTATAAATTCTTTATTATTTGTTCGGTGTATTAATTTGGCCTATTTTTTTCCTATTGAATACCCCGAAGCCATTCATTTCTTTTTGATCTCGCAAAGGGGCGTAGAAGTTTGATTTTTCTCCTTTTTTACAAACCGTAATAACAGGGATGAGAGAGAAATATAAAATACGCCGATTCGCTCTTTTTCGCCAAAGGATTAATAATCAGGCCAACGTTTAAAAATAGATAATTAGCTCTTCTGAGTCAAATAATTACTGCCCCGATTCATACATGAATCACAAACTTAAAAATGAACAAAAAATTCCTTTCGTTTGTTTGTTATAAACTGGCAAGGAGAAACAGAAATTAAAATCTGTCTGTTTAATGATTAAACATTTTTTTTTATTCAAACACAATCTTGCTCTGGACGCTTACAAAGTAATATTTTGAGGTTGTGTACGTCGGAACGGATTGAAATATTTATGTATATTATTTCTATTAATACACGTTGTTTTTGTATCTCTGGGCTAAATTGCTCGATCATTTAATAATAAGAATTCTCGCTAGATTAGTCTTCAATTTCAGCAAGATAAACGTTATTTTTAATTTAAATATTTATACAAACTTGTCATTCTTTAAAAAGCAAAGGATCGTCCGACCTTCAGAGCAAAGATAATTAAAACCTGACTGCTATTTCATTTTCATTTTTTGAATCGTTCGCCCTTCAACTCATTGACTTTTACACAGAGAAACATAGCCCGGATTACACTGGCTTCAAAGAGAAAAATCTTTTTCTTAGATTCCGAGTTCTGAAAATAATTTCAACATTTATTGTCATGAAAGTAATGAGAATATAAATCGCAATTTCCAAATTAACATAAAAAATTTTAAAGTAGAAAAGAAAATCTATTTCTATAAACTATGACCTTCATTGCAGATTATTCCAAGCGTTTTTTCTTTATGGCTATTTTATAGTTTTTCGAACCAAATTAGACGTTTTACGATTCAAATGGAAATTTTGCCAAACCGAATTTAACATTTTCCAAACCAAATTAAACTTTTATTAGACCAATTAATTGTTTTTCAGTTCCTAGTTACTAGTTTCTATTCCATAATTGTATTTTCAAAATTTAGAAAATTAGAAAAATTCAATTTGATTAGGAAAAAATGACTACTGATTTTGCTTGAAAAAGTTCAATTTGATTTGAAAAAAAAATTCAATTTGGTTTGAGATAAAATCAATTTGATTTAGAAAAGCCTCAAGTATTTTGGAAAAAAGACCAATTTGGTTTGATTTAGATTGAAAATATGCAATTTGATTGGGTTAAAAAAATGTTCGACTTGATTGGGGAAAATTTTGTTTTATTTTAGAAAACGTTCTCTGGATTGAGGAAAATTAGAATTTTGTTAGAAATAATTTCTACTTGTTTAAGGAAAATTATGATTTCGTTTAAAAAAAGTAGTAATCGATTGAGAAAAAGATTGGATTGGGAAACGGGCGATTCTATTTCGTACAAGCGAAATTTGGTTTCCGAAAAGTTTGATTTAGAACAAAGTTCAATTAGTTTGAGAAAAAAGCTAATTTGTTTTGATTTGGATTAAAAACCAGTCAAATAGGTTTGATTGGGTTTGGAGAAGTTCTCTTTGATTGGGGAAAATTTTGATTTGTTTTGAAAAATGTTTACATTGATTTGGGAGAAGTTTGGCTTGGTTTGAGTAAAGTTCAATTTCATTCAACAAATCGAAACTTACTGTGAATAATTCACTAGTTTTTGTAGTCCGCTTGAGAAATTAAATCTTTCAATTAATTATGGTTTTTAGTTGAGATAAAAAAGTTAGTGTCACGAGCGAGATTCGAACCCACGATCTTCGGCGAGATTCGAACCCACGATCTTCGGCTAGATACGCCGCTGCTCTACCACTTCATCGGGATCCCGCTCGCAACACTGACTCTTTTATATCAACTAAAAACCTTAATTAATTGAAAGATATTAATTGGTCAAGCGGACGACGAAAACTATTGAATTTAATAAGTTAAATAAAGTATACTTTCACTAAAGGTTTTCAGTTGAGATAAAAAAAGTCAGTGTTACGAGCGGGATTCGAACCCACGACCTTCGGCTAAACACGCCACTGCTCTACCACTTGAGCTATCGTGACTTAGATCCGCTCGGACACTAATGGGATGTTAGTTTAGTAGTTCCGCACCTTTTCAATTTTCCCTCGTTTTTGACATTTTTCAAATGCCGTGTAATCTATTTGATTCTCGGCGAAAAATGAAATGGCCACGGAGAGCTTTAGTGCTTGAAAAATGGCAAAAAGGAGGGAAAATTCAAAAGGTGGGGTTGAGATGGGAAGTTAGTCTTCGAATGGATCGAAGTCAGTCACGATAGCTGAAGGGGTAGAGTAGCGGCGTGTCTAGCCGAAGGTCGTGGGTTCGAATCCCGCTCGTAACACTGACTTTTTTTTATCTCAACTGAAAACCTTAATTAACTGTGAATAATCTTCAACTTGGTTTGAATAAAAGTTTGATCTAGATTAGAAAAACGTTTTGACTATATTTAAAAAAAAAAGATTTGCTTTAGAGAAATTTTGATTTTATTCGGAAAATGTTTAACTTCATTACAGAAAGTTATATTTGATTTTGGAAATGTTTGACGTATTGCGTGATTTGGTAAGAAAGCATTTTTTTTGCGTTTTGAAAAATTTTGATTTTATTAGGGGAAATTTCAAGAGAGAGAAAAGTTCAATTTGACAAATAAAGTTCAATTAGATAAAACAGAAAAAATTTGTTTGAAAACATTTTTGATCTTGGTTGAACTTTTTTCTGGAGAGAGGAAAGTTATGATTTAGTTTAAAAAAATGTTGTACTTGATTGAGAAAAAGGTTGATTTTGTATGGACAAAGTTCAATTCAATTTAGAAAAAGGTCGAGTATTTTGGAAAAAGGTGCAATTCGGTTTGATTTGAATTGAAAAAATCTAATTTGATCGGGCAAACAATCGGTTTGATTGAGTTCGGAATTGGGGTATTTTTTGATTTATTTTGAAAAACGTTCTAGTTGATTGAGGAAAATTATGATATTCTTTGAAAAAAAATTCTATTTGATTGATGAAAATTGGAGCGTCCCATTGGCCCATTGGATGTCAACTTAGGACGCCCCTGTACGTCCTCCATACTGAAAGTGTCAACTCAAATAAAACGAAGTATCCGATTTTCGGTTTATCTTTTTATTTCACTCTTGTTCGGATTATTTTCGCCTGAAGGAGTCGGATTATTCGTTACTTTTTTGATTCCTTTCTCTTGAGGAAAACGTCCAGGTTTTACTCCTACTGCATTAAATTCTATTCCCTTTTCAGGAGGAAAACGCATTTTTTAAATAGTATTTTTGATTAATGAGATAATTTCCTTATTGGTATAGTTAAGGGAAATTACAGAGGTGAAACGTTTCTTCGAATGTGTGGTGATTAGTGACCGTTAATCGATAATTATTCAGAAATCGTGAGATGCGGTCTGGTGTGATGTAGGTTTCAGAAAAATATTTTCTTTATCGTGCCAACGTTTCGATCTTTATTGAGATCATCTTCAGGGCTCAAAGTGTCTTCTGTGTAATTGTGCCATTCTTGCGTGTTGAGAGTTTCTTCGAATCAATTTCAACTAGTTTTTAAAGAACAAAGCTTAAAATAATGTAGGATTTATAACAATTGGACCATAAAATAGGATAATCTTCAAACTTTAGTAGTAATCCTGTGTTGAATATTTTAGAACGGATTTATAATTATTAAAGGGAAAGTTAAAATTTACTTAATACCAGTGGCCACATTTCTGGCGATTATGATTATTCGGCACGTTGTAAAGAAGCTTTTAAATAATCCGGCCGGCTTTAATGACTATATAATTTAAATCGAATGAACTTGTTTACAAGTAAGTGTTTTCAGATTGGATCTTTACCTGTCAACCGTCTTTAATCACTTCTTGGCGATATCTCTTAAAGTCTGATTCAATTATTCAAATTCGACCCAGAGCGATTAAAGATAATCTAATTCGAGGAGCGGTTTGATTTTTTTTTAGCGGATGAAAATAAATGGCCAGAATTATATACAATAACGGGATAGTCATTTATCGGGTTACATGATGATCGTCATCAATCGCACGATTTTTCATCATCCCCGCTCCGGGCGTTGATTAACCTAGGAGGAGGCTTGGAACTTAGCACAATTGCCGAATGTCAAAAATAACAAGCGAATATGCCAATCTATCTCTTAGATAAACGACTTACTATAAGTCAGTCAAATATCGAAAAGTCAAAGACGGGAATGACTCCTTCCCGTTTGTTGAACTCGCGCTACTACGGTTTCTGCAGTACGAATCGTTCCATGGTTTTATCCATATTTATTATTTACACTTTGGAAATATGTCAATGGAGCATTGTCCGACTCCGTGATGGTAGACGGATCCTATTTTGGAGGGAAAAGGCACCACCGGTGTCCTGGCTCGCGGCTCGACGCCCCACCAAGGTGACACGTGTTATAATAACGATTCCATCTAGGAAGTGAGGCCGAAGAACCGTGGGATTACGAAAACAAACCAGTTTGAGTTTATGGCGGTCGGGCGGGCGTAAATAAGTCGCGGGCGCGGAGGGCGAAAGGGGCCAATGCCATCGCACCTTTCTCCCAAGTTCACGAACCTCCTTCAGAAAAGTATGAATGGCCTTTAGCTATGCTCTTCTATCTCACGTCGGACCAATCTCTAGGTGCTTGTCACCCGCCGTGTCCTTTGCTCACAATCCTGCACCTATTTAAGTGAAACGTCTATTAAAATCAATCGGCCGTCTTCCGAGAAGCCGGCGCATGATGACTTTGCACCCGAGGTGATGCACCGTGAAGAGCCTGGGAGACTTCATCTTGAAAACCTGTTATTGCTTACATCAAAAGACAGTTCCGTTCCCGACTGGTCTGTTTTAATGACTGCGTGTAATCCTACAATCAATTTCGAAGGAGCTGCCTTCGACTGAAGGCACAAATTGTAGCTTATTTGAAAGTCATAAAATCAGAATGAATATCCAAGGTATTAAAAATGAAGCATACATAATGTAGTAATTATTAGAAGAAAGAACACCGAACAAAACCTAATAGCTGAGGAAGCAGCAATAAATCTTTTACCTAAAGAAAAACTGGAATGCACAGACACGTAGCTGCCAGGAGAATAGCCAAATAATTACTCCAACACAAAACAAAGCAAACAACGACGAAATACTCATCAACAAGTTAACAAATACTGAAGATAAACAACCTATTTACCACAAGAACCACTTAGTAACACAATTGTAATGATATCAAAACCTGGCTACATCGACAAATAATTAACCGTATAAAAACCGATGAAGACCAGAACAAAAAATACGTAAACGTTTCATAAATTCCTCGACCAATTTTGGTCGTTTTAACTTTATGTATTAAATTCACTATTTTTCGTGGTCCGCTTGATCAATTAATATTGTTCAATTAATTAAGGTTTTTAGTTCAGATAAAAAAGTCAGTGCCACAAGAGGGATTCGAACCCACGTTCACGATGACTCAAGTGGTAGAGTAGCGGCGTATCAAACCGAAGGTCGTCGGTTCGAATCCCGCTCGTGACACTAACTTTTTTATCTCAACTAAAAACCTTAATTAATTGAATTTATGTATTAAATTTTAGTGAACATTACTGGATGGTAATCATTGTGAAAATAATTGTAAATCTTTACTTTTTTATCTATGTCGATAGCACAATTCACAGCTTTGTTCGTAATGGGATTAGAATGATTACTTGGTATGCTGTTGGGACTTTTAGGCCATAGTGAAGCGTGCGGTTCTTAACTGTACTCACCTGTTTTGCGTAGTCTAATTTTGCTTCGGAACTACCTGAAGGAATGCCTTGCATTCATGCGGAAAGTCGTGAAAATGTCCTCCAAAATCAAAACTTTCACTCGCATTTCGCGTATCAGACCTTCCTGAACAAATTTGGTCCCGTGGTCAATTTCGGCAAAACTCCGAAACCTTGAAACCAATTTTTATGAAATTTTCATAGGTTATGCGGGTTGGTTTCTAGGTGATCCACAGTCAATTTTATTACAAGCGAATTAACATGTGCATGCACAAAATGTGTGGAAGCTATATTGCCCACCCACTTGGCAGACGATTTTTTTATGCGGATAGAACTGCCCGATCTGGGATAAATAAATACCCCTTTGGAGTTTTATGGAGCAGGATGAGTTATGACCCAATAGGTGTTTCGGGGTTTTTATTCGTTGACCAATTTGGACAAACAGATATTTGATCTGGTCGACTCACTCAGCAGCCTGATGGCCGAGGTGTCACCTGTCGAAAGTGAAGCAGTTAAGAAATGTGGTGGATAAGTGTGGATTGTACTAATTATGACTTCTTGGAGTTGATACAAGCTCCACTCCACTCAATCTGTCAAATAGAGTGATCTTCTTGTGCTGATGACTCATATTTAGCACAGCTGTATCATCTACTGTGCGTATACTAATTTATCAGGTGTGGGGTTATGAACATAGTCCATATGGAGAAAAGTACCATTGTTGGTATCGGTAAACAAACCTCAGAAAGGCGGAAAACCTTTAAGGCATTCTAAATCAATAAATTGTGAATTTTTTTGTCGAAGTCTGTTTGATGAACCTTACAGTTTGGTCGGTGACTGTTTTGGTCCGCCTGTCGTCGCTATTTCGTTAGATTAAGGTGTGTTCACGTGTCACGATCTTCAACACAGGTTTGTTCTGTTATCTAACTTTGACGACACCTTTTAAACGCCAGTGAATATTGAAAGATGATATCTTCGTCTGACGATCTTTGACGGATAATGTCAGGTTTCATCGCCGGATTATTTTAATGTTTTGAATGGAATTGTGTGTGTTGCCATTTTGCTAATTTGTCAATAATTGTAGTCAATTAGGTGATTGTAGTCGATGAATTGTTCATAGTGGTTTCTGATTGATAATCTCTGATCATCCAATTCTTCCAGTAATAAGCAAAAAATCAACTTTTGATCAATATAGAATTAATTTATAACTGCGAAGAGATAAAAACAAAAACTTGTCGTTGTACCATTTTTTTCAAAAAATCAACCGAACACAATGGAGGTTTATTCGCTTTGCATAAATTTGGTTTTAAAGGTAAAGATCTTGATGACTGTAGGTAGTCGATGACCTTTTTAAATCTCTTGTCTGGATTAAGGATGAGGTAGGGATTAGCCTTCTAAGCAATTAAGACTCTCCCGTTTTTGGGTCGGATCCAATACGTCGGCCCACGTCGAGATCGTACTGACGATAGTCTTTCAACACCATTTCAATATTGAGAAGAAGACGTTATAAAAATGGCAAACTTATATCCTGTCATATTACCATGAATCATGGCCATTAAATACATGGTAGCCGATTTGCACAGGGGTCACCTGGATTACGGCGAGGTTCTCCTGAAAAAAAAAACATAATCCAATAATTCACTAGTTTTCGTGGTCCGCTTCACCAATTGATATCTTTCAATTAATTAAGGTTTTTAGATGAGATAAAAAAGTCAGTATCACAAGCAGGATTCGAACCCACGATCTTCGGGTGGATACGCCGTTGAACAACCACTTGAGCTATCGTGACTTCGATCCACTCGGACACTCCCATGAAAAATGACAAAAAAGAGGGAAAATTCAAAAGGTGGGGTTGAGATGGGAAGTTAGTTTCCTTGTGGATCGAGGTCACAATAGCTCAAGTGGTAGAGCAGCGGCGTATCTAGCCGAAGGTCGTGGGTTCGAATCCCTCTCGTGACACTGGCTTTTTTTATCTCAATTAAAAACCTTAATTAATTGAAAGATAATCCTATAATTTTCATCCGGAACTACATTTGTTTTGATTCGGTGGACTTTTCTTTTTGTTACGTGGACTCTTGCTTAACTGGAATGTGTGACCTTGCGGTGTTTCGTCGTTCGTCAAAGCCTATTCATCTTTCTTAAGCGATCAGTCAAATTTATTACTTATTAAATCGGATAGTCTTTGTCTTTTTTTTCTTCGTCTGGGCTTCGTCATTGGCCTTCCTCATTTATTTATAGCAGTGTTATGAAGCCATTGTTAAGGCGAGGGTCCGAGAATAAAGGTGACACAAATGGCCTTACGAGCATAGGCGCCCACGAACATTGCTGAGAAACGCATGCTATTACTAGAAAATGACGTGCGAGCATTGTGCCAAGAGGTCAGAATAAATTATTTAAGTATATTCCACCCCAGTTTTGGTACATTTTCATGTGTTTGGGTTCAAATTACTAAATTTACACAAATCCTTGACAAGATTTATTCCGTTTCCTAGTTTGAAGTGTTTCCATGATGAATTTAAAAAGAAATAGACAATAAGATTTCGAGTTTTAGGGATTTTTTGGGATCGTGGGATGTAGAAATCAATACAATTAAAAAATTGGACAATAAATAAAAACATATCTTATTTTCCAGAAATAAACTATTTGAAATTGGTATAGGATGCTTAACATTTTCCAAACCAAATTAAACTTTTATTAGACCAATTAATTGTTTTTCAGTTCCTAGTTACTAGTTTCTATTCCATAATTGTATTTTCAAAATTTAGAAAATTAGAAAAATTCAATTTGATTAGGAAAAANAAGATTTATTCCGTTTCCTAGTTTGAAGTGTTTCCATGATGAATTTAAAAAGAAATAGACAATAAGATTTCGAGTTTTAGGGATTTTTTGGGATCGTGGGATGCGGTCTGGTGTGACGTAGGTTTCAGAAAAACATTTTCTTTATCGTGTCACGTTTCGATCTTTATTGAAATCATCTTCAGGGCTCAAAGTGTTCGTTTTCTGCGTAATTCTGCCATTCTTGCGTGTTGGGTTGAGAGTGCCCTTGATCTTGAGGGCACTCTCAACATTTAGCAGAATTACGCAGAAAACAAACACTTTGAGCCCTGAAGATGATCTCAATAAAGATCGAAACGTTGGCACGATAAAGAAAATGTTTTTCTAAAACCTACCTCACACCGAAGCGCATCTCACGATCTCCAAATAATCATTGGCGTCGTCTCTAAACACCACATATTTCTAATTTGTTTTATCCAATTAATAATAATATATCGGTTAATTAAATTAAAATTAATAGAATAATAATAAATTACAAGTATTCCTATTCATTTTTGAGCAGTTTAGGATAAAGAAGGACAGAGTCCATTGCACTGAACTAGAGAACTAGGAAAGCTAGAAGGCTGTAATGCCCCCCTTCCTACTATTCATCATCATCATGATCATCAAATACTAGACCGTTAGATCTAGGCATTGACATCCTACTATGCGTAATTGCATTTGGGAAACGTAACCTGTCAGGTAGGCTGTGTCTTTGACGTCAAGATTGTTGGTTTTTGTGATAGAACTTCTTCTTTGTAATCATATCACCTTCGGCTCCCCGAACCGGTGTTTAAAGATTTTTAAAGACGTCAAATGACACCGGCATCCGATACTCTTGCTCAACAATCCAATCTTCCTAATTCCGAAGAAGACTCCAAAACATTGAGAAATCTTAATAAAGATTAGACTTCCAAATGGAAAATTGTTGGTCACGAACTCACAAGACTACACGGAAGCATTTTATAGCCGATGGAGCCTTATCTCCAATATTAACTTTTTCTCTGACTTTATCAGGCTATTTATCTGGGACATTTACCGTATGGTTTTATCATATGTTTTTAACTTAAAAATTATTTGACTTTTATTTTTAGTCTTCTTATTTAAATACTGTGATTGTTAAGGTTTAAAAAGCTTTTTGGGAATGTAGAAATCAATACAATTAAAAAATTGGACAATAAATAAAAACATATCTTATTTTCCAGAAATAAACTATTTGAAATTGGTATAGGATGCCGAAAAGTCGCACATTTGAAGATTTCTTTAAGCCACTGTAAAATTAAACCTCAAAAATTACAAATCAATAAAAACGAAGAAAAGAATAATTTATTAGTTTTACATGAATGCTAATGGAGGCTGAAAAATACATAAAATCTACTTTATCGCTGCTTGAATTAATAAACAATTTAAAAATTGAATAGAAACAATTTGAGCATAGGAAAATGATAAAACTGTGAAAGCTAACGTGAACGTCGTAAAAACCATAAACTATAAAACTCATGAAAAAGTTAAAAAAAAAACAAGTTTTACTACCGTTTTAGTAGTTTTTTGGGCATGTCTCAACACGACCGCAAAAATGGCACAATTACACAGAAGACAAACACTTGGAGCCCTGACGATGATCTCAATAAAGATCGAAACGTTGGCACGATAAAGAAAATGTTTTTCCGGAACCTACATCACACCAGACCACATCTCACGATTTCTGAATAATTATTGATTAACGTTCACTAACCACTACACGTCTTAGTAAAATCATAGTAGATTTTTTTAAACTATGATATATAGTAAAAATAATGATATATAATTATATAATAATGATATGATACATAAACGTAATGTTATATCAAATATTTTCCTTTTCCATGAATAAAATTTACTTTTAGTGATATAATATGCAAACAATTTTACAACAGTTTAAAAAGTTTAAAAAATACGTTAAAAAAGCAAAAATGCCATCCATTGCTGCCTGTTTAATAATAAAATAAAATAATTATTAAAATTTACTAAATAATTAAGATAACAATAATGGAAAATGGCAATTAATTAAAGTTTTTCGTCTCAACTAAAAACCTTAATTAATTGTCATGTATTAATTGGTCAAGCGGACCACGAAAGTAGAAAATAATAGAAAAATTAAAATATTTCCGGATAATTCAGGAAATAATCTACTGGAAATAGGCACAGCCTGCCGAAACGTCGTATATTTGAAAATTTCGTTAACCACCTAAAAATTAATCTTCCATAAAAAAAGAAAAAAAGAAAGATAACCAAATGGGGCGTCGGTGGCAACGGTTTTGGCGTTGACACGGCGCTCATTATTGTAAGGTGAAGGCCCTGGGTTCGAATCCAGCGGCACGCTTTCGAACCCGACATACTTACAAATGGGTTTTTTGAACTGAAAAAAAAAACCCTTGTTATTTGAGTGGAGGTATGCAAGTTGGCCGGAATATACACGAAATCAACTTTATAACTGCCTAAATTAATTATTATTTAAAATTTTAATCTTTCGAGTAAAAAGAAATAGAGTATTGGAATGTGAAAAGTCGTAAAATTAAACTGTAAAAGCTGTCAAAAAAACATTAAAAAGACGAACTTTTACGTTTTACCAGTATTTAATTGTTTATGTTTCATAGTAGACTTGTTTTGGAATTGTTCTTCTATATTAAAATTATGAAGCTTTATTTATAAAATATATTTTACCTGATGGGAAAATGTGTACTAGTACCTGAGACATAAAGGATCTAAAATGTTTGGAATCTTTGTGGATTTCTGCAGTTCTTCAGACTCTCTTCATCACTTTGAACTTTGGGAAAAACAGAATAAGATAGGATTATTTCTGGCAATATTAAAATTAATGATTGTTATGTACCAAAAAACAAAAAATTGGAATTTTGTGATCAAATATTTCAATTTCAAATCAATAAAAGATCAAATTACATTCAATTTGAAAATATATTAAATATTGTAAGTTTGTAGTAACCGACCTTTCTGGTTTGCGAATCAACGATGGCTTGATCGGTAGGAAGTTACAGACTCTGTTTGTTGTATTAATTGTAAAACATTAATTAATTTATTATATTATTTTTAGATATCTAATAGCTCTGAATTCCTGATCCTATTCTTTGCACGTTCTATTTATTTCAACTTATTCCAAATCATAATAAATAATTAATTAAAACTGAAGAATTTTCTAGACAACTTAAGAAACAAAACCAATTTAGAACAGCTAAAGAACTTAGCCAACATATTTGATGTTTCTTACTGTAATTTTGAAAACGTGTTAGATAGTGATACGTTTTTGTTACTACTATTCATAGGCACATGAGAGACTCTGAAATTTTGATAAACAAAATTTTAAATATTCAAACAACTTTAAAGGAATGGAAAATAAACATTGGTGTGATTCAAATTGTCGTCTGGCTAAACGAAAAGGTATAAAGTTACTGAAACTTATTCCTGTCCATGAATACAAAATAGTCTAACGCTATCTGTGGATTTCAGATCATGAGGGAATTATAAGTAATGACGCTACAGACAGCACAGATAAGAAGAGAGCCTCGAAAAAATATTAAGGCCAAAAACCATATCGTGCCATAAATAAGAACCATACTAATAACGACTTGGATCTTGGGTTATCAGAAAGCACAAGAAATACTGTAGTATGCCAAGCATAAGGAAAGCAAAAAGACTACTCACTAAACGACCCAATGGGGGCATGAGGAAATCATACACAATGGAAAATTATTAAAACTTATAATATATTTACTAGTTTTCGTGGTCCGCTTGACCAATTAATATCTTTCAATTAATTAAGGTTTTTAGTTGAGATAAAAAATTCAATGTCACGGGCGGGATTCGAAGCCACGACCTTCGGCTAGATACGCCGCTACTCTACCACTTAGAGAGCTTCACTGAAGATATACTTTTATCTCAAGTTAAAACCTTAATTAATTGAAAGATATTAATTGGTCAAGCGGACCACGAAAACTAGTGAATTTAATAAGTTAAAATGAAGTATATCTTCACTAAAGCTTTCCGTGGCCATTTCATTTGTCGCCGAGAATCAAATAGATTACACGAAATTTGAAAAATGGCAAAAAGGGGGGAAAATTCGAAAGGTGGGGTTGAGATTGGCGCGTATAGTATAGTTAGGATGGACTGGGGGACCATAGTGGGAACCTTTTGGAATTGGGAACGGATCAGGTCATAGACAAAAGGAATATTGTGGATACTAAGGAGCTTTGAGGAGTTGTCTGAGAGCTTTTTTGATCGTAGGGATTGGATGCGTTGGATGTTGGATGGCTTGGCAGAACCACAATCCGTATGGCCAAACTGGCCGTAGTGAAGTCTTGTATAAGGTTAGTTGAGTCTTGACGGTTAAGACGGATTTTGATCTTAGAAGTCTATGTAGTTATCACAGTCTTTTGTTCAGCTATTGCCTCTTTAAGTATTGTGATGGGGATTCCACGCCCCACGTCAGTCTGCTGTCGGGGTATTTGACATGAGTGGAAGCCTGTATCTCTTTTTTGCTGATGTTCAGAGGAAAGGTGTTGAAGGGAAGACTGTTTGCTCAATGTGAACGTTTTCCCTCATTCAGTCCTCCTCTTTATTGCACCAGTATTCGATAAGCTAAAGGTGTTCTTGGATATTGGAGGTAGATTGGGTAGGAGGGGTATAGGTAGTATAGGATGGGGCCAAGAACTTTGCGATACGCCAGGTTTATCGGTCTGATTTCCTAGAACTCGTAGCCGCAGCTCACTCTTAAGCAGCGGCCTATAGTATATATGCTTCCAAATACCAACGAACTGACACTCATATTCATAAACAAGTTAAATTCAGTAGTTTCGTTGTCCGCTTGACCAATTAACTCTCTCAATTAATGAAGGTTTTTAGTTGGGATGAAAAAGTCAGTGTCACGAGCGGGATTCGAACCCACGATCTTCGGCTAGATACGCCGCCGCTGACAAATGGTCACGGAGAGCTTTAGTGAAGGTATACTTCATTTAAACTTATTAAATTCACTAGTTTCGTCGCCGACAACCAAATAGATTACACGACATTTGAAATATGGCAAAAAGGAGGGAACATTCCAAAGGCGGGGTTGAGATGGGAAGTTAGGGTCCCAGTAAATTGAGGTCACGGTAGCTCAAGTGGTAGAGCAGCGGCGTATCTGCCGAAGGTCGTGGGTTCGAATCCCGCTCGTGACACTGACTTTTTTATCTCAACTAAAAACCTTAATTAATTGAAATATATTAACTATGTACAGCGAAGACAGAGACAACCGAGCATGTCTTATGCAACTACCCTGCATTAAAGCCATTCCTGAATAATAAACACCTCTATACCATACCCCGAGAAGAAAAAAAAGTTGTTAAGCAAAACCATAAGCAAATATCAGATACAATAGACGAATGTTTAATTGCTAAAGAGGAATCGCTACAAATCCATGGTGAAAAAGTTGGTGTAATAACTCGTATCGATGACTAGTGATTTATGGATCCATTCATCTCCACCAAACATTGATATCTCCTTTTTTAAACTATTTACCTGTTTATTATAATAAATATTAAAGAGTTAACAGGGTTTACACAACGATCGTGAATACTCCTAATGTAAATTTATGTTAAATATTCATTTTTTTCAGTCTCTTGTTCGCCATTTTTGCATGTTTTACTAGTTGAGTCGAAAGGGCGTAAATCAGATTGCGTTTTGGGTTAAAGAAGGTAAACGACCGTACGATGTTTTTATTCTTGCGGCGTCAGAAATGCATAATAACATTTGCCACTTGTTGACCATTTATATTCCTGTGAGTAACGGTTTCCCCGTTCATTTTACACGCCTACTTTTCTGGCGTTTTTACAAAAAGCACTCCCCGAGGAGAAAGAGCCTTTCCATTATTTCCAATTGGCCCTCATTTTGTGCAAGGGTTCCCAATCAACATTCCACCCCAAAACGGGTAGACGGTTCGTTTAACACAATTTCTTTTCCGTACGTAAAACGGTTTGGTAAAAAGTTTAAAAAATGTTTTTTTCTCATACTCATATTCGATTTATTTTAATAATTTACGCCCTCGTGAAATCTCGTACAAGGCTGTATGCATAAAACATTGACCTTGTACCCGCAGCAAGAAATCAGAACTTTATTCATACACAAGCGTTTTTTATTCACAGACCGGAAGATTAATGACCTCCACACCCGCAAACCGCAGAATATATAATATAGTACGGGATTTCGAATAAAGGCGCACACCTTAAGACCATGGGAATCAATCATTAGTTTTATGATACCGCCTACGCTGAAAATAGTCTTGTACAGTTGAATACAAACAAACTTGGGCGTCTACTTAAAGCAACAACTGTTATCCCGATATAGGATTAATGACCTCTTTGCCTAATAAATCTATTATTAAGATGATGAAAATAGCACAATTAACATTAACAGCAATAAATAAAATTTATGACGCTAAATTTCAATAATCGATTCCAAAACATACGCGTTGTAAAAAAGAGAAAAGCTCGTGAGACTTCTTAGCAACTTATGTCCTTGAACTGCAGTTTTATCATTGGTAGTTTGTCAATGTGATCGGAAATGACCGAACTACCTTACATTTTCCTAGGCCAGTAGCAATCGACAAAAACTGCGAGAGATTGATAGACAGATACGGAGNAGAGAGAGGGAGAGGTGAGAGAGAAGATGGTGAAATTCTTTGTGACGACAGGCGGTGTGTGGTGTCCTAAATGTAGTGGTTTGGTAGGAAATGATAAATTTGGTCGGATTTGAGACTTTATTTTGGCAATACACTTTAATAAACTTATTATGAAAGTATGCACAAGGTAAATCTCACTTATTGAAATTTAAAACTGTAATAACATTCGTACACAATCATACAGTCTTTTTATTTTTCATTTTATAAATATTATTTTGCAAACGAAATGCATGTACTGATTGAATGGAGCATGTTAAATAAATAATTACCTGATCTAATAATTCCTAACATAACCGCGCTCAACCTCTGTAACGCAAATCAATGACGCGAAAAATGTTACGCAATAAAAAAAGGGTATCCACCCCTAAATCCGGGTCCGGTAGCAGACATGCAGTTGCCCTGAATTTTGTTCAAATTTGATACATCAGGTCAGTTTAAGTTTTAGTCTATAAATTGAAATGTGTTTTGTTTCATTTACATGGCCCTTAAATTCAGAAAATTTGTTCGATTTAGGCACGTGTCCTTTAATTCTCGTTTTAATTTCTCTGCCGCTTTGTCCTATATATTTAATGTCGAAATCATTACAACTAAGTTGGTAAACCCCGCCTTTTGACATGCTGTTAACCCTTTAGGTTTTGACAGAATGTCTCTAATTGAACGCGTACCTCTAAAAGCTACTCTAAAACCTTCTCTTTTAAGAATTTTATATATTTTTCTGATAATTCACGAATGTATGGCAAACAACGAATTGATTCATGTTTTCATCTGTTCCTTCTTTTAAAGTGATTTTTTTATTATTTTTACAACCTATTGATAAATATTTGTTGATATCCATTGTTTTTATCTGAGGCTTTATTTTAAATTATTTTTATTTTTACAAATAAAAAGGGTACTAAAATGACCATCTGTCAACGGTTCATCCCGTGAACCGAGCAAACTTGGCCCTCTCGGCATTATTGGACTTTCCTGCTCTAAGTGAAAAGTATTTTCATTTGTGCCTCTCCGTTTCATTTTCAATCTCGATGTTACAAGCCCACGACCTCGGAGTTTTAAAAGAAATGATCTTTTTCCAAGTTTTTCTTTGAAAAGTAAACTAAAAGGGAAATAATTGGTTTTGTTATGTGTAATCGATCCGGCGCTTTTTGACGTTTTTCCGGCCACAACTTCAAGTTTGAATACTGGACATTGTGTCAATTGAAACGATCCCATACCGTTCTACGGTTCTTACTAAATAAACAAAGTCCTTCCTAATGGCTTGAAAAAAAAGTTACACAAGTATCTTAAACTTATTGATATTTCAATGCAAACATAAAAATAAATCTCTTTAAATTATTTTTGTTATTGTAATTAAAAATAATATGATTGGTGTTGATGGGCCATTATATCGGATGTCACCTGAACTGACGTCAAAACTTTAGGAGGTTATTCTACATGTTAAATTAGACTATAAAGTCTCTATTTTCAAAGCTGATTTTTAATTGTATTAAGCTGCATATTTCACTTTTGAGGCTACTTGAATCATTTGCAATTTTATTCCATAGCCTTTCATTTGTCATAAAATTTTATTCTTATTGTAAATTTGATAATACCTAAAGAAAGAACATTAACACTGCTAACAACACCAAAGCTATGAGATTAATTATTTTTTAAGTTGTAACTGTTTATTAGGTTTACACATTTAAGGTATTAGTTGAGATAAAAAGTCAGTGTCATGAGCGGGATTCGAACCCACGACCTTCGGCTTAATATGCTGCTGCTCTACCACTTGAGCTATCGTGACTTCGATCCACTCGGACACTAACTTCCCATCTCAATCCCACCTTTTGAATTTTCCCTCCTTTTTGCCATATTTCAAGCACTAAAGCTCTCCGTGGCCATTTCATCTGTCGCCGAGAATCAAATAGATTACACGTCATTTGAAAAATGGCAAAAACGAGGGAAAATTCTAAATGGCCACAGAGAGCTTTAGTGAAGTATACGTCATTTTGGTTATTACATTTTATTAGGTTTCGTGGTCCGCTTGACAAAATAAATTCTTTTCAATTAATTAATTTTTAATTAAGGTTTTTGTTGAGATAAAAAAGTCAGTGTCACAAGCGGGATTCGAACTCACGACCTTCGGCTAAATACGCCGCTGCTCTACCACTTGAGCTATGGGGTTGAGATGGGAAGTTGGTGTCCGAGTGGATCGAGGTCACGATAGCTCAAGGGTAGAGCAGCGGCGTATTTAGCCTAAGGTCGTGGGTTCGAATCCCACGTGTGACACTTACTTTTTTATCTCAACCAATACCTTAAATACAGATTAAATAAGAATAGTTTTAATTTCCTGATGAAGATTATATATTCCTCAAAAGCTCGACGAAGGAACTTTTTCTTTTTTTCAAATTTGCCTTATCTGATTTTTTATAAAAGGTATAAGCTACTCGCCTCACAAACTTTGTCAGTGAATTTCTCACTTCCAAAGTGATAAAAAGTTCCCTTGTACAATGGTCCGATAACCAAGTGTAAGGGAGAAATATAAGATTTGTTGTCACACTTGAGGAGTAAAATTCACTGGCAAAGTTTGCAACCTACACCCTACATATAATTATAACATATTTCAGGATAAAAGGATATTTTGTATAGCACAGAAGTCGGCTTAATGTCGCGATGTCTCTTGAACTTGTTTGCGGGTAGAAATAAATGTAGGTTCTACATTCTTTCAAGAATATCAGTCTTAGATCAAATAATTCGAGTAGACGAAGAAGCCTAGTTACAAAAGAAGCAATAACAACCAAACAATTATCTATTTAGAGTGACACAGTTTAAAACAAAGTTAAACTTATTAACTTAGAAACAACTGTTGGGTATAAACAAACAACTACAAGATAAGCAAAGTGGCAAAACATGAACTTAAACATTATGATTTAATAATTCTCTTGGAAACTTTCGGCAATGAAGGTGTTTATAATGGACATAAATTGTGATATTCTGTATATAATTAAACCATTTAACATCGGAATTCGTGCCTATTGGGCATTCAAGCGATATTTGTAACGTGTTATTATGTTAATAAGATCAAAATTTATTTTATTTTATTTTATTGTTTTACGAGGGTTCGCAACAGCAGACGTTATATCAACCCTCGGGGTGCTGGTGTTTTTGAACAAAAAAAGCCCATTTGTAAGTATGTCGGGTTCGAATGCAGGGCCGCTGGATTCGAACCCGGGACCTTCACCTTACAGTGATGATCGCCGTGTCAACGCCTAAACCGTTGCGACCACCGACGCCCCTATTTACCTTCTTTTATACCTTATGGTCTATCAAGCTCGCACGACTTAATCTTAATTGGGTGAATATAATTTTTTCTTCTATACTTATCCTCCGAAGGCCAACTACTGACCGAGTTCTTAATATGTAAGAGCTTCTCTACCGAACCAGCGCATCCTTCCACTTTCTTTTAATAGTGGTTTTTAATCGCAATTTTTGGCGTCACTGGATTGGATCGCGATAGACTGGTCTGGAGTTTGGAACGACTTTTACTCAGCCTTTTTGTCACCCTTGAGACCTATACCTCCGGGTACTCAGACAACCACCACCGTTCTGTTGAGACGCTTATTTTTAATTTTAGAAAATGAGAGATAGATAGACAGATGGATAGAAAGAGAGAGAGAAAAAAAGAGAGGGGGGCACAGGTAAGAGANGAGAGAGAAGAGAGAGAGTGAGAGAAAGAGTGATCTAATAACTCGATGCGGTAGAAAAGTGGATTTTATTGAAACCATTAGTTCAAAGATAAATCAAACGTAGATGTGTTTTATAATTTTACACATTTTTTAAAATTGTTATGGTTTATTGTTCCTTCATAATAAATCCCAATTAACCAAAAACATTTTTAAAAAAATATTAGTAAATTTAATAAAGGCTGTGACGTTAATTCATTTAATATAATCGATGTGTGTTCCTCCTGATAATAATTAATAATCAACTGGCATTTATTGCGAATTATTTGTAATTTATTACAATTACTGCGGCGTGCTCTATACAGGAGCTATGTCAGATAGAGATCTATTTGTAAGTTATTGCTTTGTTTAATAACAGTCGAGCCTTTCCATTAAAATTAGGTAACAACTGTAAATCAAACTTCATATCATTTTTTACATCTAGGTATAACAAATATATTGTGCAACGTTATGATTGAATTTCGTTTCTATTGTTTTTTCTCTCTTTTTATTTTAAAGTAAATGTATAAAAATGTATCTGTTCCCAACTAAACAATTCTCGCGTGATGAAATTTATGCTGAATCGGTCCCTTATAACAATCCCTTTATTCGCGAAAAGCGTGTAAAAAAAAGAGATTTAAAAATTGGAGAAGAAATGGCCTCGACGTCAAATCGATGCAAACATTAATAAGAGCAATCGACCATTACAAATCTTGCGATGACAAGTTAATTTGAGCTTCTAAAAATAATTTTTGAATCGGAAGAAGGCGTGGACAAAAAATAAATAAAAAATCGTAGTTTTTACAGCTTGTTCTGTTGATAAATTTAGTATTTAACACGCACACACTAATAACACATAGGAGGTTGAATTCGAAATTGAATAAAAGATTAATGTTTATAGATTTTTTTAATCCGTTGTTTTCTTGTGTCGGTTCTGCTGATAATTGATATAAAAGCTTGACGAAACACATCAAGTTGTCCGTATTGTCCAGCGGGCTTATTTCTGTAAACAGTACGGTTGAGTTCCACAGCTGGCTTTGTCTCATGCTAATTCCATCTTCCTGCTCTTTCGATGCGGCGGACAGGCCGTCAGAAAGACAAATTGAAAATCCGTGCCCTTGGGGCTGATGGACATCCCCGAAATTCCAACGGTACCAAGGATTGTAAATAGGATAAGCCCGTTAGGCCAAAAAGCTTCTGATGAGTCGATGTTGTTTTTTGCCCCTTCTGAACAACGCTCCGGGCGTTTCGTGAAAACAACACAAGAACAGATAACTTCAATTCACTGACCGCACATTTATCAACTTGTCTACGTTTCGTTTTATTTGCATCCTTAAAATACTTTATATTTCACTTAATTGTATAACTTATCTCGTGTTTGTCATTCAATGCCATTAAAAAATCATCATTACTACAATATTTCCTGCTTAAGCAATAAATTCGTTGCATAATGACATCTTGGCGTTTTTAAAAGTCCAATGAGCACGGTAATTGATAATTATCAGATGGGTCATAGTTGGTAGTTAATACACTACAATGGCGTGTTAAAGTTGATGACTTTTGGAACTAATAGCACACTTAATATTAGCACAGTTTGGAGTATATTATAACAAGGAAGAAGTAACAAAAAACTAACACTTAATTAACCAAATACCAGCTCTTTCCGTTTTTACAAAATAACCCCTAGGCTACCAATGATTATGGCAATTAAAAAACTTAAAACAATTAGTGAACACCATGAAAAGTAGACGAGGATTAGACATGCCAATCGAATGTAATAAGTATTCACGAAAACTTTATATTCCTATTAAATGTGTTAAAGTAGAAATTTTTTTAAATTAATTAAGGTTTTTAGTTGAGATAAAAAAGTCAGGGTCACGAGCGGGATTCGAACCCAGGACCTTCGGCTAGATACGCTGCTACTCTACCACTTAGAGAGCTTTAGTGAAGATATACTTTTATCTCAAGTTAAAACCTTAATAAATTGAAAGATATTAATTGGTCAAGCGGACCACGAAAACTAGTGAATTTAATAAGTAAAAATGAACTTACCTTCACTAAATCTCTCCATGGCTATTTCATTTGTCGCCGAGAATCAAATAGATTATACGACATTTGAAAAATGGCAAAAAGGAGGGAAAATTCAAAAGGTGGGGTTGAGATGGGAAGTTATTGCCCGAGTGGATCTAGGACAAGAGGTAGAGCGGCGACCTATCTAGCCGAAGGTCGTGGGTTCGAATCCCGCTCGTGACCCTGACTTTTTTATCTCAAATAAAACCTTTAATTAATTGAAAGATATTAATTGGTCAAGCGGACCACGAAAATTACTGAATTTACTGAGTACAAATTTTTCTGTAAAACAATTTAGAACAAATAGACTTCCTGAAACTAGCACGTTCTTGGGTCTGTTATAAGCAGGCACATCAAAACTACATAGTTATTACTACAAAGATGTTAAAAGCATTAAGACAACATCATGCACTTGCCTTTTACAAATTACAATAAAATAAGGATGTATAAAAATACACGACTGATAAAATAACGCAGACCGATCTACTATTGAATATAGAGAAATTCATACAGTCCATACACATACACCTACATCTACTGGGTGTCCCAGTTCCTTCTGACGAAACTCAGGGAATCGATTCTACTCTTCGTTTGGAGCAAAAAATGCTCAGGAGAAAATTTTCGTAAAGTTCTCTATTTTGATGATATGCGTCAATTTAGGTTTTTTCAACTTTTCACTACCTTACCACATAAAAACGTTTACAACTTCCAAAATGTTGAGTATATGTCCAAAATAACAATTGAAAGTTCAATGCTCAAAGTTTTTTCCCTCTTCTTGAATGCATAACTGAGTTTCTGAATTTTTACTCCCCCCCCCCTTTAAATTTACCTTAGCTCACGTTTTCGAGCATTCAATTGTTATTTTTTAACTCTACTAGAACGTTATTTAAAAACCTGGATGTATCAACGTAAAGCATATTAGATGAAGAAGTTTTTGTAAAATTTGACAAGTTGTAGGTATTGTTTTGTAACCTCATTAGAACGTGCAATCATGACCAAAATTTTAAATTTTGTAATTTTGACATGTTCCAACTGATATTGGCTAACATTTTATGTCATTCAGATTATTGCAAAGAAGTATCTTACAGCAAATTTTGCGTTCTTTCAAATGGTGTAATTGGATTTTGTAGTCTCAACATTTTGGAAGTTGTAAGCGAAAAGTTGAAAAAAACCTAAATTGACGAATATCTTCAAATTAGAGAAGTTTCCGAAAATTTTCTCCTGAGCATTTTTTTGCTCCAAACGAAGAGTAGAATCGATTCCTTGAGTTTCGTCAGAAGGAACTGGAACACCCTGTAGAGCGATAGCCAGGAGTAAACAACCAAACCACAAACCCTAATTACCCTAAAGCGCAATAGAATAAAGACAACACCGTGCCCTTTACTCTTTCCTATTTTAGGAACGAATAATAAAAACGACTGCCGAAATAACGACTTACATTAAATATGGCGAAATTTTGAAACGAGGACCAATACACGAAACACCAATCCATGATAGGTAGAGTAGGATGGATGATGGGACATAAATTTCGAATAAAAGGGGTTTTCGTCTAAACTTTTCATAATCGTGTTTAGTGTGCTCAGCCGAGATTTTTTGTGGCGCATTTTGGAACTAATAGAGTACATGAAACTAGTAGACTTTGGTATGTTACATCCAGGAACAAACAACAAAAAACCACATACTTATTACTCCAAAGATGTCGAAAGGGTAAAGAAACCATGCACTTTCGCCATTTCACATTCATTTAAGCAAATAAATAGAACACAAATGCCAAATCTACCAGAACACGACTACCACATCTACCACTGAATATGGTGAAATGAATGTGTAAGATATCCAACTAAGTGAATTTAAGCAATGCAAAATATATATTTTTTATATTCAATCAAAGTATTTCTATTTTGCAATGTATAAATTCACTTTTTTCTACATCCTACATGTATTTGTTAAATTTAAACAATGTTTGTAAATCCCAGGCCCTGAAGATGATCTCAATAAAGTTCGAAACGTTGGCACGATAAAGAAAATGTTTTTCTGAAACCTACATCACACCAGACCGCATCTCACGATTTCTGAATAATTATCGACTAACGGTCACTACTCACCACACATTAGGATTGCAGACCAGTAAGATTGAACATGACTTTTGCATATGAAGCGTATACACGCAAACCGTTGATAATCGTGTTAACGTGTTAAACTTGAGTTGTTTTGTGGCTTATTTTGGCAACTAGCATGGACTGGCGTAGGTTACAGCTGGGAATAACCACAAAATATTCCTCAAAAATTACTTTAATCATGCCATTTTCCGTTTTAAGAACGTATAAAACGGGCACGAGTGACAAAAACGCATTGAACTACCATTGAATACGGTGAAATTTTGAAACGTATATATATATATGAAAATCTAAAATAACCATAATAGATAGAAAAGGATGGGTGATCGGATATAAATTTCGAACATGTTTTTCATGGAACATAACTATCAAAGGGGTTTTCATGCAAACTTTTCATTTCTTTTATTGCGCTAAATTGAAGTTGTTATGATAATTTTGTTTTGTAACGTCTCTTACATATATTTTAAAGTTTTGTCAGTGCTGGTTCGGAAAGATCTTGATGTGGTTGATATAGGTACGTCGAGAAAATACCTCTCCCCCGAGCTCTGTTCATGGCTATGATTTTTCCACAATCTTATCAGCTCATTCAAGGATTTTTTCACCTTATCTAATGCAATTAGATGGCCAGAGACCATAACGTTTCTTAACTACCTAATGTGCGTGGATTTTCTTTGACCTAGGATCGTACATGGCCTTCATCTGGATATATATATTTCGGCCTACATTTGCATTTTATTATTGTTAGAATATTCTTCGTCCTACAGTTTTGTCAAGTTTAAGTGCATTTAAGAACCCTTGGTTTTGTAAAGAATATCGCTGTATATGGTGCTCGTGATATGGTTACAACATAGTTATATAAAAGAGGAATTGATCAAAATAAAAATAGATTGGCTTTAGAGGGGTATGTGGGGTGTTGTACCTATTTGGTCGTTTTCGATCATTTTGGTTAGCATATCCTCCCTATTTTGGAACATTTAGCTATCTTACTATGTTCTAAGGAGATTCGGTTTGAAATTTCAAATTTGGAAATAGGAAATAACTTTTAATAGATGTATCAACTACTCGCTACTTCAAAATAAACACTGGATGCACATTTTTTTCTCCCAAAAGGCACACAGGTAAACATTCACGTTCCTATTTGCTCGTTACGATGCAAAATATTATTAAACTATCAAACGACAAAACGGCTTGAAATTATAAGTCGTATGTCACCTACAAAACAAAAAACTAACCATTGATAATTATATCACTTTTTTCACGGATGTTATTTATGTAATTATTAATTGCCTTGCAAACTTAAAATAGTTAAGTGGAAACAACTTCGTCTCTTTCACACTCCGAGCAGAATCCCTAATCAAACAAACCACAGACCGCAGTCGCTGCGTAATGGTCGAGGGGCTAAATTATTACACCATCATCAGAGGTACAAAGATAGTTGAAAATCCTTCTTACAAAAGGTGGCGCAGAGGAAAATTAGTCAAGTACCGGTAAGAATTCCTGATCAAACAAATCAACGTTCCTGCATTATTAGCAATTACGAATTATAAATAGATAAAGCAAGTTCATTGACATAACCATTAGAAAAACTACCAATGCAATAAATTAGAAAGATTCAACAGAAAACAAGTACGGTCAGATAGAACGCAGTATCGCTAAATACTGGAAAATATAAACAAAGATTAAAAAGAATAAAAAAATAATAAGCAATGGTCATATTCAAAAATAATATCTCACATAAAGATTTTAAACTCATTCATTCGCAGGAAAGAGGTGTACAAATTAACTTAGTAAGCACATAAGTCAACAGACATACATCATTGATAGATGTCTGAGCAAACAGCCAAAAAGACTAACCTACAGTATCAAATAGGTACACTACAATAATTTGCTACTGGCGAAAAAAGAAAAAAGAAAATTAATGTATAACGGATGAAGGACAAAATAAGACAGACATAAAGTCAAATTCAAGACAGAAAATGAACCTTTGCAACTAACTTCACACAAAATCCTCATAAACTCCCAACATATTATTATATTATAACATTAATATTGATTATTTGGAGATCATGAGATGTAGTCTGGTGTGACGTACGTTTCGAACTTTATTAAGATCATCTTCAGGGCTCAATGTGTTTGTTTTCTGTGTAGATGTGTCATTATTGTGTGTACACAGAAAACAAACACTTCGAGCCCTGAAGATGATCACAATAAAGATCGAAACGTTGGCACGATAAAGAAAATATTTTTCTAAACTTACGTCACACCAGACTTCATCTCACGATCTCCGAATAATAATTAACTAACGGTCACTAAACACCACACATTATTATTATTATTGATATAGCAACGCATGCACAATAACTACACAAAAATACTATGACAAAAATTAAATAGAACACATTTAAATACGAGAGGTGCGTCTACATAGAAACCAATATTAGCCGGTGTATCACAAGGCGCAGTCTTGGTTCCACTCTGTATACCATTACACTGCTGGTATTCCTATACATCACAACACAGAATAAAGAGAACTCCGAAACAAATGTTAAACGTTCGCCCATTTCTTTTTAGAAACGTAGACAAATGAACACGATTGACAAACACTCACGGTTTGACGTACGAAAACAGCGGGGAATAGCAGACCAGTATGATCGGACCCGGTGACACATTATAAAGGTTGTTACCATAAATTGTGCTAATCGTGTTAAGTGTGTTTAAGGCGAGATGTTTTTTGACGCCAGTGTGTTATTTTGTAATTAATAGCACATTCGACGTTAGCACGTCTGGTCGTGCTATTTTGTAAATCCTTTTAAACTTATGCGTTATTTTCTTCACAACGTTTTATTACTTAAAGTGGAAGCGTTCAATACAGAAAAAAAACATCAAGGGATATCTAACAAACTTTTCGCTTTTACGTAAAAACAAATCTTTGATCATAGTTCTGGTTCATGGGTTGGGAAATATTAGCATATTGTGAATGGGGTATAGTTTCTTTTTCTTACTAATTGCATAAGAGCACACAATCAAAACATTTGATTTATAAAAACTGAAAAAACTACCAAACATACAAATGTAAAACGCCAATTAGTTTAACTGCATAGAGTTGCTTCAATGTTGATGAACGAAGATTGATTTTGATCGAAAAAACTTCCTGGTCAGAGTGATGCAATCAGTTCGATTGGTGGATCTGAAACAAACTTTAACTATTAATCAGGATTTCATGATAATAAGGATGTAAAATACTGGTTTGGAAGAATCCCAAACCGACTCCTGTACCATTAGCTCCATAAATCCGATGCACACCTGTCCGCCATAAAAATGACAATCAAAGACTATGGGAGAATTAACTGCCAGGATTGCACAAATTCGATTAGATGTTTTCAGTTGAATAAACATAAAAAATGCATGCTTTGAAAAAGAAACTCTTCTCAGACGAGAGATTTATTCCCCTTTTCAGCCTAGAGGTCGGCAATAACATCGACACTTTTATAAAACTCGATCCGTTTAGCATAAGATTGAATCTCAACGCCTTTCGCTATTCTTCTTTCCCGTCCTTTACGACGCCAAGCAATGGGCGAAGTTAAATAAAAGTTGAAAATTGATTTTTTTCGAACGGAAAAAATAATAAAAACAAGGATTGCGCAGTGATTAGAGCGCGTTCGGCGTCCTCAGGAGGTCAATGAGATTCAATCCAGTATATTACACTGGGTTACATTTATCTTCACCTCGCGCCTGGCAATGACTTTGAACCACTTTCGCTTTAGTTATGTCATCATATAACCATCCAGCTCAGAAATGTTTCAGTGAGTCACGTAAGTCTACCTGGTATTTGTTTTTCTTTTTAAATTAGAATTTTAAAACGACTGCGGAAAATACTTCTACCATCTTAATTTTGATCTCAGAGGTGTTAGCTAACAGAGGACATTATACAGGTATTAATTGTTTAAAAAAATTATTGTGTCCAATAGAACTAAAACTATAGAATTAATACCTTTTATTTTATTTTCAAAATCCCTTAATTAAATTTTCCTTCAGTAAAAACATAATAATTTCTAATAAATTTTAATGCAATTTAGAATAAAAATAACATAAAAAGCCAGGGAAAGTAAATACTATAAAATTGGCAATATGCCTATTCCTTTTTGGGCAGTTTTAATTTTAAAATTGAATCCCCAAGCAAAAAAAAAACCTCCAGCAATTTTAAAAATATCTTCCTATATATAAACAGTTGTAATTAATGCGTGGTGATTAGTGACCGTTAATCGATATTTATTTAGAAATCGTGAGATGCGGTCTGGTGTGATGTAGGTTTCAGAAAAACATTTTCTTTATCGTGCCAACGTTTCGATCTTTATTGAGATCATCTTCAGGGCCTTGTGTTGTCTGCATTTCAGCAAAAAAGTTCTCTGATTGATGGCCGATGCGAGTTTCTTCTCATTGTTGGCGATGTCCTTCAGTATACTTTTAGCTTCGTGTCCATATGTAGTTGCAATTTGTTCATAGAATCCCATGCTCTTCGTTCTTCTCGTGTAGAAATGTGCGGTGATTAGTGACCATAAATCACTGATTCTATGAACAAATTGCAACTGCATATGGGCACGAAGCTAAAAGTATACTGAAGGACATCGGTTACAAGAAGGTATTATGCAGTGTTCCTCTAGGGGTTGGTTAGACATTCCCCACTTTAAACAAAACCGCGGCCGGAGCGGATCCGGCAGTTCTTACGCTGGCCTGGGCTGATGAATTTCAGCCACTTGTGGTTACCCTTTCCGGGCGTCTGGTGCTTAATGCAGCCCAATCCACTCGGAATGACAAGCGCAGAGTGAGGTCCGTCTCGGCCCCTCGGGTCAGGGGCAGTTTTTTACACCCAAAACTTGTTGCACTCATCCTGTCGCGAGCGGAAGTGCATCATCTCTCATCTTGAGAATCAAAACGTCCGATAGGGCCGAAAGGCTGGGTACGGACATTAAAGATCCTCATGTCTTTTTAAAGGCTAACGAGTACATACGGGAACCTAATGCCGGAGACAAGAAAAAAGCATTGATGACAAAAAAAGTCTTGTGTTATTAGGCAGGGGTAAGTTATTAGTAGTATTATTTGGTAGTACCCCTGAGTTCAATCTTTAATTAAGTCCATCTGGGGCTTTTACAACAGCCTTCAAGGGTATACATAATATTTTCACTCTAATGTGCTTGTTTCAGCTACATTTGCTGTACGAGGAAGAAACCTAAACGGAATAGCTATGTTTTTCTTTTTTTTACGAGGGTTCGCAACAGTAGAAGTTATATCAACCCTCGGGGTGCCGGTGTTTTTGAAAAAAAGCCCATTTGTAAGTATGTCGGGTACGAATACTTTAGTTGTTCTAAATTGGTTTTGTTTCTTAAGTTGTCTAGAAATTTTTTTAGTTTTAATTAATTATTTATTATGATTTGGAATAAGGTGAAATAAAGAGAACGTGCAAAGAATAGGATTAGTAGGAATTCAGAGCTATTAGATATCTAAAAATAATATAATAAATTAATAAATGTTATACAATTAATACAACAAACAGAGTCTGTAACTTCCTACCGATCAAGCCATCGTTTATTCGCAGACCAGAAAGGTCGGTTACTACAAACTTACAATATTTAATATATTTTCAAATTGAATATAATTTGATCTTTTATTGATTTGAAATTGAAATATTTGATCACAAAATTCCAATTTTTTGTTTTTTGGTACATAACAATCATTAATTTTAATATTGCCAGAAATAATCCTATCTTATTCTGTTTTTCCCAAAGTTCAAAGTGAGGAACAGAGTCTAAAGAACTGCAGAAATCCACAAAGATTCCAAACATTTTAGATCCTTTATGTCTCAGGTACTAGTACACATTTTCCCATCAGGTAAAATATTTTATAAATAAAGCTTCACAATTTTAATATAGAGGAACAATTCCAAAACAAGTCTACTATGAAACATAAACAATTAAATACTGGTAAAACGTAAAAGTTCGTTTTTTTAAAGTTTTTTTACAGCTTTTACAATTTAATTTTACACTTTTCACATTCCAATACTCTATTTGTTTTTATTCGAAAGATTAAAATTTTAAATTATAATTAATTTAGGCAGTCATAAAGTTGATTTCATGTATATTCCGGCCAACTTGCATACTTCCACTCAAATAACAGTTCTTATGGAAATAATAAGTTATTCTTTACTTTTTTTATTTATAACGAGGGTTTGCAACAGCCGGTTTTTTTGTTCAAAAAACCCATTTGTAAGTATGTCGGGTACGAATGCAGGGCCGCTGGATTCGAACCCAGGACCTTTACCTTACAGGGATGAGCGCCGTGTCAACACCTAAACCGTTGCCCCCCCCCAGCGATGTTATTGATGATAACGTGGACAGATAGGCCGTTTTATGGTAAAAATCACCAATATTAGTTTACTCGCATGCCAATCAAAGCTGGCGTTCCACAAATAAGTATTCTAGGTGCAATTCTAGACTGCTATACAGACATCTATACTGCTCATTTACCTACACGTCCAAACACAAAATACACAACCTATGCGGACGACACCGCAATCTTATTTCCACCCTCCAAACCTTTCCAATACACAGAAGCAATCCAACAATATTTGAACCTCATTATCAACCGGTGCACTCGGTGGCAGGTCAGGTTGAACAAGCAAAAAAGCCAAAAGTTACGCTTACGTTCAAACGTCAAACCTTGAGCTTTACTTAGCAGATTTACATGAAACCCCTACACAAGATTAAAACGACAAAAACATAACAAAAGATATGGACTACTGAGACACTTACTGGGTCCAAAATCAACACTAAGCACCCATAAAAAACTAACAGCTTACAAAACACTCATCAGACCAATGTGGACTTATTGAGGCGTACAGTCTCGGCAAATACTCCAACATCCACCGAATTCAATTCTTTCAATCAAAAGTCCTCCACCCAATCCTCAACGCTCCATTCTACTGCGTCAATCGTATTACCCATAAAGACCTTAAAATCCCAAGGAACTAATCCGAACACGCATCCTCAATTTTCACTCGATCGAAGTAAATAATCAGTAGCTTGCTTCACCATAAAGAAACGACGGCAGAATTTTAAATAATAGGTAAAGAATTAAGAAACGGATAAGCTTGAGTTTGTACAATAGGCATACTTGTCTAAGGTCCGGACGATGTCGAGTCAAGCCCCAGTGCAATAAATTTGTACATGGTAACTTACGTTAAAGGAAATATTAATAAAATTTGTTTAAGAAATGGTCGGTACTTCGTTTAGATCCTTAGTTGGAAACATGCCTTAAGTCGTTTAAAAAAGATGACACGATACTCGTGCATTATTACAGAAGAACGTTGCTATTACAAGTTGTTGATGACTAGTCATATTTCGGTTCTACAAAAGGAACAGGATTTGTGGGAAGGGTGTTGAATAAATGAGTTCACATGTTAAAATTTAAGGCATGTTTAATATCAAGTGTATCTCTTAGCGCGCGATTCCGTTCGTAAGTATCAATTACATCGACGTTGGCGGTCGGCTTTGTTATCCGCCGGATGAATAACACCAGGCGGATTACGTTTGACGACGAGTGATATATGACAATGGAGAGCAAAATAAAGGTTACGACGAGTCATCCCCTCGAATTGGTCGACGTCCGAGAGTCGGGTGCGAAACAATGGACCACTTTTTTGAAGTTCCGGCGAGAAGGATCGCCCATGATCAAGATCAAATCGGAACACAAAGAATTTCGAAGGAAACGGTGTTGAATACGTGTTAAGAAACCAGAACGATAAGAAAGTTAACACTTTATAAAAAATAAAAAGATTTATAAACTACAAACTCTACTGCATCAAAACTTCACAAGAACGGTTACATTTTTTTAATACTGCTTGTAAAGATTATAGTGTATCGTTAAAATAAAACACGAAAATTACTAAAGCATTAATGTCAGTAGCAGTTTTTTCAGCAATGGAAAAAAGGTTCAACAGACATAATTGCGGTTGTCAAAACTTGATGGTGTTGACTAACTTTCAAATTTCGGAAATTAGTTACCATATTAATTTCATAAAATGTCGGTTTGATGAGGAACCAATTATCAATGATTTCTTGATTTTTTCTTACTCCACTGAAATTAGACATAGACTCAAAACAAATCATAAACGTTACATGCATCGACTAACTTTGTATAAACCTAAAACATAACCTAATAAATAGTAATTAAAGCTTAATAAGCTAAATTAATAACTAAAAAGGTGAGTTTTTGCACATAAAAAATAAAAAAGTTTAAAAAACAGGTCGATATGAGACAATTCGCATAAACAGTTAAAAGGATTCCGTTGTAAATCGTAACGTTAAGTGCGTACCAATCATAAATTTCCATGATGTCTATTTAGTTAAAAACAAATTATATTGAAAAAAGTGATGGAATCTGGGCTAAAGTGGAAATGTATGTTGGGCGATGGAAACTGGCCATCTCATCTCGTGAATAGATGTCAGCCAACAGTTTATACTATCAGTGTTGAGGCCGTTCCTCCTTTCGACCCTGTTGCTTTTTTGCTATGTTATTTAGCAATCGATACGTGTTGCGTGAGAGAGAGAGAGAGAGAGAGAGAGAGAGAGAGAGATAAAGATAGCAAAATAGAGATAGGTAGATAATTAGACAGAGTAGATATGGTGAAAAATAAAGATTAAAAAATTGATAAAAAGAGAGAGGGCGAGAGGGAGAAAAAAGAGAGGATGGGGATAAAGGATAGATAAAAATGGAGAGATAGAGACAGAAAGACAGATAGGTAGATATAGATCGATAGAGTGAGAAAAAGTAGATAAAAGAAGAGAGAGAGAGAGAGAGAGAGAGAGAGAGAGAGAGAGAGAGAGAGGAGATAAAGAGAGCAAAATAGAGCAAGAGATAGGTAGATAATTAGACAGAGTTGATACGGTGAAAAATAAAAATTGATAAAACGAATGAGGGCTAGTGGGAGAAAAAAAAAGAGAGGATGGGTATAAAGGCAGAAAGACAGGTAGGTAGATGTATAGATAGAGTGAGAAAAATTAGATAAAAGAAGAGAGAGAGAGAGGGAGTGAGAAAGAAGGAAAGAAAAAAAAACTTTATTAAGTCCTGGCGGCAGGTTCACGTAACCACATCAACAACAAACAATGCAAATATATAAATAGGTATAATATCTAATAAAAAATTAAATTACATAGAATGAAATAAATTCATCTTTAACGTTGTACCCAACTGCAATTAAGCACCAGTATGCTGCACCAATATCAATCAATGTATGATCAATGCAATGTATTGCAAATTTAAATAAAAAACAAAACCTAAATATTACAAAAGAAAATAAATCTATCTTTAACGATGTTCACAACTACAATTAAACACTAATTATTCCGGTTATTAAGCAAATATGCAATCACTTTCAATAATAATAATATAATATAAAATACAACCAAAAGTCGGTAGACCATTGTACAGTAGAACAATGTAGTTCAAAATCAAATAATTGTCATAAATGTAAATAATTGTAAAAACACATTAGAATAATGACAACCATAATTTTAATAATATTACAGTTAATTGCGAGTCAAGAGCACGACCCGTAGATGGCCCTCAGAGAATCTGAGCAGGAGACGAGGGATCGTCCTCACCCGATTGAGGATTTGCCATGTTCGGTTGACACATGGGTACCTGCTTTTGGGCCAAAGCCCGCGCAGGTGCCCCTTATGCAGAGAAAGGTTGCTCCATGTGTCCCACATAATAGAGGCGTGTCATGCCTTGGCTCCATACAGAGAGCGTGTAGGCATGCCGCCGGACTTAAGAAGAGTTCTCGAGCACGGTAGCGAGTTTCAGTCCCCTGTTCCGCTTTTTCGGGGAAATTGGTTTTTTTTTATTGTATATAGTATGTCTTATGTGCTGTGTGTCTGTATGTTTTGTCTGAGTGCATGTATTTATTAGCGTGAATGGCGAGAGGTGAGGGTGAAATATAACGTCATCATCACCCCTCGAACGATGAGAGCGTAAGAGTGTGTGTTCGGGATCGATGGCGGAATATTTATAAAAGTACTCCATCGACCCCAATCTAGATTAGTTTAAGTGTAGGTCGGTGGAATATAGGGTCGGTGGAGGAATATCAAGTACTTCACCGACCAAACGGAATGAGTGTACTGTATGGATGTATTTATGTGTATGAATGTATTTATTTGTATGAATGTAGTGTTTGAAAGGGTAAATAGAATATAGACATAGTTGGGGGCTGAAATGACCTAGATGTCGGAAGCCCCAATCAAAAAAAAAAAAAAAATATTACAAGGGAACCCGACGGACAGCTGAAACATATATATTTGCCTATATTTAGTTGCTAATAAGTTTCGTATTTTTAACCTAGCTGGCTTGGTTTCTGATTTTTGCCATCATCAGCACTAGAAATGGGTTCAGTCACTACAACCAACACGAATTTCAACCAAATAGCAGGGTCATCATTCCGCAGACTACATGGAGAAAAATCAGAGTAATTTTTGATATGAACTTTGTACATAGTTATATTTCAAATTCATTCATAAACACTAAGTCATTGACTTTAAAATAAATCAATGAATATATAATACGGAAAAAAGTGTTAAGGCAGGCAGATTTTACACGTTTGGCATTGCAAAAAAGTTGGGGAAAAATTATTTGCTTATTTATTCGCCAGTTATTCAATTATTTTACTCTCGAAGGATGATGATTTTCAGTTGAAACTAACTCTGGTAGCAACCGTGTTGAACAAGTAATGATCATATTTAGGTGGGCCAATTCTCGCTGTTTGTTCTACAGACATTTTATAACAAGTAGATATCGAATTTCTGAAAGAATTTTTTTTAGCGAATCTATACTGACTTGATTATGAGATTCCAACATGTTCTTCTTATGTTGGCAGATCCAGCTTCGATTAATTAATCGAGACAAGGAGTCCGAGAGCTTGTCGCCGAGTGCTCTGGTCTAGACGATTTATCGTGTTCCACCGGATCAATTAAAATTCTTTACCCCATCCTGTTTACAATTAAGTCCCCTCAGTGTTGGTATATTGCGAGCAAAATAAAATAAAAGTCAGAGACCGGACGCCGGATTCGACCGACCAATTTTCGACAAAGTAGTTGATATACGAAAGGGGAATCACGGAAAAGTTATTAATATTAGACAGACGTGACAGTCTGCGAGTAGCCAACCGTTCGCGGTACCGTGCTTGGGGGAAATTATTGTTTTCAGGACATACATCCATTTTAATTTCAGGACCATGGACACAAGGGGACACACTAAAATCCCACTGCGACCGCAGCCCTATTTGTTTATTTGTATAACTTTTCCAAATAATCCTCCTTTAATTTCCGGAAATGAAAAATTATTTTCAGGGATTTTGACTTTTCCTGTCTTATATCGTGATAAAATAAGCAAATGCACTCAAATAATAACCACGTAGGCTCAATATGTAGACACACGCCAAAGAAACAGTATTCTGTATTTGTATATTTATAATATTATGCGATTTTATAATAATGCGAAAATACATATAAAATATAATGTACACATAAAACAGTTCCGTAACTGACTGACAGACAACGCACAGACCAAACCGCTGGATTAAAGGGTTGAAATTTCGACAGTACATTCCGCTGAAATATGATATAATGACATGGATAGCCGCTAAAAAAGGATTTTTGAAATTCCATCCCTATCTTTCTATCTAAGTATCTATATCTACATATGTATAAAATCGATCTGTGACAAACTGAGACAACGGACAGACTAAATCGCTGGATCTAAAGGGTTGCAATTTTGACAGTACATTCCTACAATTACATGTATAGCCTCTAAGAAACGATTTTTTGAAATTCCATCCCTATCGGTATATCTATCTATCTATCTATCTATCTATATACATACATATATATATAAAATACAGATCTGTGACTAACTTTTTCTAACTAATTTCAACCCTTTAGATCCAGCGGTTCAATCTGTGACTAACTAAGACAACACACAGATTGAACCGCTGGATCTAAAGGGTTGAAATTTCGACATTGTATATA